>NC_051847.1:94054380-94080020 GCF_002237135.1 Teleopsis dalmanni | reverse complement strand
TTAAAGAAATATCTATATATATATACATAATGTACATATATTTTACATAATCTGCAAACAAATTATTTCCTGACTGGAAAAAGGAATCCTTAATTTTTGCTTGGTGGTTACATTTAAAATAGATAACGGAAGGTTAATTAAACCTTATATTCCAATCATTGTCATCTATTTCATTTACCAACTCAACACAATTGACAAGGATTTGTTTAGATAGTAACATTTCTTCAAATTCTCCAAGGGGTAAAGTGCCAAAAAAAAAGTTTTGAGTTTAAAATTGTTCGTTAAATGCAGTTAGTCGTTATATCGAGTATCGCTATAATTGATTTCTACTATGTATTTGATTAAACATTGAAAATATACTGTGACTCCCACCCCCACCTGTTCCATACGACTTTATTCGTTTTATGTACGAAGAAGTCATTTCTCATATTTATGCGGAATAGGACGGATACATTCTACATATAATCTTTAAATATTTTTGGTGGTTACAACTATCAATCTAATCAGACCAGCACTACACTATGGGTGTGTTGCGCATAGCAAAGCTGCCAGTCTACTATCCAGAAGCTGCAAGTTGCTCAAAATCAGATTCTCCGAAGAGTCTTCATAGTGCTCTTGTAGAAGTGCCATAGAATGAACTTTGTCAAAAAATACAGAGAATATAGGTACAGAGCCCTGAAGCTATTCATTAAAAATAGACAGACCGCACAGGTTGATACGCAGATCTTAGAGCAGTCTTCGAATAATCACGAAGCTTTTGAGGAATACATAAAGTAGTCAGTGAAAAGGGTGAGACTCTACAGAAACCCCCCAGCTATCAAGAGAAAAAGTGCCCAGATGCACTAACTTGAAAAAGACTCAACATGAACTGTCAATCTTCACCGTTAAATTTTTATAATCTCCAGAATTGTTTCAAAGTGCTCAAAAGTGTCAAAAGTGAATTTTGGTTTGGAAAAGATAAATCGTCATTATAATTGCAGAAATTAAGGAAGACTAAATTTAATTTTAAGAAAATAAGAAAAAATTAATTGAGATAAAAATTTTTATAAGTGTTGCCAATGCAAGGAAAAAACTATATAGATACGCATTTCCAGTAAAGCTTTAATATTATATTTTCTCTATATATATTTATAATATTTGTAATTAAATAAATGGCTTTTATATTGGATAATTTTATATAATATAATTTTGTAGCAAAAATTTTGTATATATAAAATAAGTTTTATTAATATTTAAAAAAAATTTTTTTTGAATATTTTATGAATTATTCTGTATAATATAACATATTTTTATATATTAGTTGAGTCAGTGCACTTGAGCACTTTTACTCCCTATTAACTGCGAGGTTTCTTCAAAACCCCTCTCTACACCTTGACTGGATTATTGTTTATCACTTCGTCAGACTAAGCAATAATTGACCTCAGATCTGCATACCTTCCCGAGGAGCCTGCAACCATTCTGAGATTCGATAACGCGGTGTGGGTAAGTCTATCAGTAAATAATTTCAGGGCTCTATCCTTTATATATTTTGTGATCGGATCAAACTTGAGGTCCCTGAGGTTGTCATTTATTCTAATGTACCATGGTACCTTGAAAAGTCTTCTCAGAGCCTAGTTTCGTGGTTTTTTTTTAAATTTTTCAATTTAATTGCACTATCTTTAGGCATTAAGCAAGACTTATAGAAATATCTTTATAAGATACAAATTAATAAAAAAATTTTTTTTATTTCTCTAATATATCTATTTGCTTTATATTAAGACATTAAGCATTGGTAATTTATTTATTATATAAATAAAAAAAAATTAATTAAATTTTTTCAAAAGAATATAAATTATTTTCTCACCTTTGTTTGTTTGAAGAAAGTTTTCTCTAAAAAAATTTTTCACGTTTTTTTTTTGTTCAATAAACTTTTAAACTTTTTAAGAATTAAACTCTTGTATATAATTTTTTTATCTTTTATTTATATTTAATATTTTTCTATTTGATTTGTTTTATTAAAACCACTTGTAATTTTAGACAAAATTTTAAATGAAAATCTCCTGGAAAAACACTCGTCGTTTCACTTTTATTTGGGCTTTAACTCAATTTCGCACCAAATTCTGAGAAATTATTTTACTTCACTTTTTTTTTTGGTTTTATTAAATATTTTTCTACTAAAATTTGTTTGTTTTATTTTTTTATGTTTTAATTTTTTTTTATTATTTTTGTATTTTTTGTTTTTTTACGTTTTAATTTTTTAATAAGCGCCTCTCAAACGTAAACGTGAAAAGACACCACAATTTACTATGCTGACATGAGGTGTGCGTTTGTATTTGTGTAATCCAGATTGTGCCCGACCGACAAAGAGACGTGCAATTATTATGTTGCTACCATGTTTTTATAGCCGAACAGCAAACGCAAAAATGAAACACAAACAAAAAGTGTAAACTTCAGTGCCAGCTTTGAAATGTAAAGGCGGCGGCACAAGCACAGGCACTGGCACTGGCACTGTCACTGGCACTGTCAGCGTAAGCGCAGCCAAACAAACAAACAAACAAACAAACAAACAGACAAACACACACGTGAGAGGTTTACATACAAATAAATTTAAACGTGCTTACGCTTATGGCTTGCGACGACTATGACTGCTACCGCGACGCAAACTACGTAGTCGTTGCAGTCGTTGTCTGCTTTGTAACACGCACACGTTCAAACGTTCAAACAAAGGCAGCGAATTTGTTGTGGCCAAAAACCGGTAAAACTAAATTTGCCACTTCTTTGCCTTTTGCTGGCTTTTACCACTTCTTGTTTATTTTGCTTTTTATAGGTTTTTTTTTAATGACTCCTTGTTTTGTTTTGTTTTGTTCTGTTTATACTTTTCACTACTCTTCGCTTCTATGCAACAACCCTCAAGCAAGTCTGAGCATGAAACCAAAATAACACGATTCGCAATTTTCCCGCAAACACAACCAAATAGCGCGAAGGTAAACACAGAACTGAATATACAATTTTCTAATATGAATGAATTGCTCAGATATGCTTATCAACATGTTGCTAACAGCGTTTGTAGACGAAAGCGCAACAATATTGTTTAGTTTCGTATTACAGAATGATGGTTGAATGGTTGTATGACGAACAGGTTGTGTTGTGTTCGATGTTCGAAATTAAAATGTTGCCAAGGAAATTTATGTGTAGCAAGTGTATATTCCATAAATGTTATTTAATTTAAAATGTGAAAATAAATGTGAAAAACAGCAAATTAATTATATTAAATTTTAATTATTTTTAATTTTATTAATAATTTTATTTTCTTAGATCTCCACGGTACGCTACGCTGTTCTTCTATTGTAGTGCTTTGAGGATTAAGTCAATTATATATTTTTTTATTTGTAAACGGAAATGCGGCGTTCTTCCAGTTCGTTGCTATTGATGTGATGTTGATGTGTTGTGGGACTGCTTTGTGTTTGTCACAATCTTCATTAACTTCAAAAGCAATATTAACTTTTTTTTTTCTTTATTTAATGTTAAATTTCTTATTTACATAATAATAATAAATAAGCTGAGCTAGCTAGCTGATCTTCTGCTAAATTAGCTTTGATGTGCACTTCAGCTCTTTTGCAATGCATATTTTTCCCGCTTTCGTCTGTCCGCTCTCTGTTGCAGTTAGAACAAATGAAGTTAACGCGAATGCATTTATTTTTCCTCAAGTTTGCCATTTTCCTAATGCTTTCTTGTTACCTCAACCGGCATTTTCGCTGATTATATCTGCCAGCGAGCCACCGCGCCATCGAGCCAGCAAAGCAGTGAGCCAGCGAAGAAGCGAGCCAGTGGTTTGTTTTCTGGTGTTCGTCTTTGGTGTTACGCAGTGCAATGAAGCCACTTGACACCATTTGCTGTTAACTTTTCGTTTTTTGTATCGTGAAATTCCTGCTTGATGACAGCTTAAAAGTATGCAATGAGAAATGGTTACCATTTTACGGTAAGCAGTTCGTAGTATGGCGTGTGCGTGTGCGAAATTGTTTCACTAATAAAAAAAATTTTGCTGCTTTTGTGTTGACATTAAGTTTGGTAAACAAAACAAAGAAAAATACCGAGAATAGAAAATAAAAGAATTAACTATTGAAATATTAAATTACCTGTAGTTTTTCCACTACATACCGATTCATCTAACGATTTTAAAAAATTCTTCAAAAAAATTTAAAAATTGAAGTGCAGAAACAAATTATGTATTTTTTGTCCAAAGCTATTTTAAAGAGATTTGCATGTTTCAGTTAAGAATAATAGGAAAATTTGTTACCTTTACTTAAATTGTTGAAAAATTCAAAAAATGATATTTTACAAAAATATCGGCTCACCTGAGTGCTTGCCGTTGAAAGCTCATTAAAAATTTGTAACAGTTCTAGTTCGTAGGACTACTTAGGCACGCATTGTTTGCATAACTTTTTAACAATTTTCCAGTTACCTTAAGAATTTTTTCTCGAGTTTCAGAAGTAAGGAAATGAATAAGAGAGACTCTTTAGTGACAAAGTTAAAGGATATAGCAAAATATTTTTAGCGCTTTAGCTTCTGTAAAGTTAATGAGCACTTTTATGTTTGCAAATTTGCTGCATACTTTTCGGCATAAATTTTAATAAGTAAACTGATACTCACTTTGGTTGCCTAAGAATAGCTTCAAAAGCATTTCTGCAAAATAACTCAAAAAAGTATAGAAAACATATATGTATAATGCATTAAATAGAAGGAAAAAAAATAAAGGTACAACTTTTTGGTTTCTACATAAACATATTTGTTGATTTGTTCACAATAATAAAAAACGAACCAAGAGCAAAAATGTCTTACGATCATAAAGAATTAGTAATTGTAAATTTTTCATTTTTTATATCGTGAAATTTCTGCCTGATAACAGCTTAAAAGTATGCAATGAGAAATGGTTAACAATAACAGGCAAAGCTATTGATTATAATATATCAGTCACTAATTTGGGCATATTTTGAGTATTTGCATTAATTTTATAACAATTTAAAATTAATTAAATCGTAACCTTCTTAATAAAGAGGTTCGAAAAGTAATGAACCACAACAACGAAAATTCATTTTATATTATTTTAATTAATTGAATTTTTGGCTGTCCATACAGCTGCTTCGAGTATTGCCAACTACCAATCAACAGTGGTCTTGGAAATAATTGTTGTATTTAATTATTCATAAATAATTTTTTTTTGAGACTGCAAGTACCAAGAATCAAACGCATGAAGCTCAGAGTCAGCGCTCCTTAACCAACTGTCCCAAAGCCGTACTTGACTTGTATGTTCTGACTTGGAGTTCTGTTAATTTGCTGTGAAAGGTTTATTAACAAACTCATTTGCTGTGTTTATATTAGAACGAAATCAAAACGCAGCTGTAGAATAATTGAATTAATTAATTATATTCTTATTTTTAATTGTTAAATTTCAATACTATTCTGTTTGTAGAGGCTTTATTTGTTGCATGATTTATATATTCTTTCTTTTATGTAGAACCTAATCTGGGAACGTAATACTGAGAAAGTCATGCTAATGTTACTCCACGATCCGCGCGGACAAGGCATATATTTTGTGAATATAAGTTGTAATATTTAATAAAAACTAGTATATTTCATAAAGAGGTTTTTTCATCATATATATGAAAAATAATTTACCAATAATTGATAACAAAAACAAATTTCCACTTTCATGTGATAATTTGAAATAGTTTTTAATCAATACTTAGTCCACTAAAAGTACAACACTTGGCGTTTTACTCTTTTCTCTCATGGTAGTTGAGTCATATATCTTATTTTCTACTTTAACGCTTTTATTTATTTATTCCCAACCATAAAAACAAATAAACTAAAAATATCTTCTTAACGTAAGAAATCAGTAATTACAAATCAAACTCCGAAGCTGAATGTTTTTCTTGGTTGTCTTACAATTCATTTTAATCTGTTCATTATTAGCTGCATCATGTAATGTTAATTATTTTAAGCATTTGTTAGATTTTTGCACGAATTTTTAAATGATAATGAATTTTAAATTAAAAATTCATGAAAATATATATTTAAAAATAATTTGCCTATATTTAAAACAAAAAAATAAATATCAAGTTTATCATATAGAGTATTTTTAATCAATAAATAGCGCACTGCAATGAGAATTTAGCAATTCACTTTTTTCTCTCATGGGAGTCAAGTCATTAAATCGCATGCAATACAAATTATTGTGCACCACGAGGCTGCGTGCCTCGTCTGCTGATCCAAACAAACAACACAAAATGAGACTGGCGGCGCTGTGACAAATGACATTTATATCCACATAAGCCCAAACCAAATTACTCGCCTAAAATTATACTCTTAAATAATGGAAAATTAATGATTTGAAGCAATATTAACGACTTTCGCTGGATTTCGTGAGTAATTTGCTGAATTATTCCTCGTACACGCTTTTTTTGTTTTTGTTTGTTTTCTCGTTCGCGCTCGCCTCAGTCATAAGTCATGAATGAGGCATGAAACGACGGTTATTGTGTTTATTAGAAGGATAATTTTAAGTAAGAAAAAACAAGTGAACAGATTATATTAATTTTAAATTGATTATATCAACTCGCGGTAAAGTTTGACTTTGTGTTTTTTTTTTGCCACACTCAAAAGTCATTAATAAAATTGGGGAAGTACTGAAGTTTGTCAAGTAAAATCAGTAAAAAAAATGACACATTTGTACTATAAAAGATAATAATACTCTGAAATGGTTATGATAAGAATACTTTTTTTTTGGTTTTTGGTTTTTAAGTTTTACAATTGGCAATTTGAAAAGTGAATACTGATTGCCATTTTTTATAGTGTAATTGTTAGAAATATTGTATGAAATTTGACTGGAAACCTTTAGCTTATTTTTTAAGTTCAGAAAACAATGAAAACCTTAGATATATTTGTAGGAAAAAGAACAGCAGTCAGACTGTGAAGGCCTATGAGTCTGTGATTCTTATTCACAATTATATTTTCAATTGCTTTTAAGGAAACAGAAATGTTCAAAGAAGAGAAGAGCTTCATCTTCGTTATGAGTCTATGGAGGAATATATAGCATATGTTCCATGGTAGCATTATCATTCAAACAAAGTGAACATAGTATGTTTTCAGTGAAATCAAGAGTAAAAAGATGTTTGACACAAGTAGTATGGCAAGGAATTGTCCTAATCTATAATACTTGAAACACAGAGACACAAGAAAATCTATATAATCGTTCAACTGATTTTAGGTAAGACCAATTTGATTTCAACAATTATTGTTGTAATTCAGATTAAATTCACCTTCAAGAGCTATTATCCAAGAGAAAAAAAGGTGTTCAACAAAAGTGATATGAGCATTAATCGGTCCGATTGTTTGTGTATAGTTCCTGCAACATATAATTACCAGAAAACCTGTAGTTTTCCAATTGAATTCATGTAGTACCAATTTGATGTATATCCAGCAATTGTGATTTAGTCAGTCAATGTTTGATTTAGATTGGAACCTATCGTCCAATCTGAGTAGCTAATTTCACAATATATATAGCAGCACATTTACTGAAGACTTTTACTATACAGATATATCACTTATTTTTATATTCGAAGTTCATCAGATCATAAATGGATTTTTCCATATCCTCAGTTGTTATCTCATATTTGACATTCTGACTGCTCAGCATCTTCGATGCTTATATAATGAAAATGAAACACTCTTAAACCTACACTGATTTATTCATTTTCCATTTATAATAGTGCAAATGGAAAGCAGAGATCTCTTTTAATTTTAGAAATGCGCTTTTTTAGAGTTGTGGTTAAGCACATCCAGAATCTTCTCCCCATATTATTTTAAAAATTAACAAAAACTTACGCATATTAAACAGAAGTACCCATATGCGAGAAGTTACTAGATTATAGCTCTTTTATATGTATATGATGGATTGTAAATGAATTATTACAAATATTGGAGAACCTGTAAAACCAAAAATTTATTTATAGACTATTAAAATTATTATTATCTATGACTAAAAAAATTAAATAAATTACAAATAAAACCAAAAATCTATTATAATTACAAAAACCAAAACTGTCAATCCAAAAATTATATATGGACTATGAAAATCAACAAATATACTGATTACGAGAATTTGGCGATATTTAGTACAGCTAAAGCATCCAATAATTAAATTCTCATCTTTCTATCTAAAATTAGGATTAGCAATCATCTTGGTTTATTCTTTCTTTGACAAAAATCCTTCATAACAATGATTTGAACCATCGCAGAACACTCAAAAGTATATTATAATGTTGAAAAAAAAATGGCAACTTACTCGGTAGCATTTTGTTATACAAACCTGCTTAATGCATTGTTGCCAACTTACGGAAAAAATTAATACATTGTCTTTTACGTTTTCCAAAAAATAAATTCTTCCAACACCGCAAATACACTGTCTGAATTTTTGCTTCCATATCAGGTATCGCTGCAGTTTTTGCAGATTCTGCACATAAGTCATCTTTAAAGCTTGTTAGGTTCTGCCATTCGTGTTTTATGGTATAATATTCATCGGCTATCTTGAAAAACGAGAAATCATAAACAGCGAATATGGTACACAGTTATTGATGCGTTAGAAGCACGAAATCGGCAAAAAACGAACCCAGCTAATCAAGGAGAAAATTTACACCTTATCAAAACGATGGGCTTCTTATACTTACTTCAAACAACTACTCCCAACAGCTACTATCTGTCCGCAAAACTTGAAAAATGCTCCAGAGCAAAAGATACGAAAGGCTATTTTGAGGTCAAAGATAAGTCTTTGTTCAAGAACGTTATCGAAATGTTAGAGAAACGTTGGAATAATGAAACTTCTATTGAAGAAATAGATGAATAAAATCTAAAACCTTCTTTTGCAAAAAGAAGGTGATTTCCACACGATTTCCTTTTTGGAGCAATTTTCATTTTCAACTGGTAAATCACGAGCAAAGTGTATAAAACTTGAGATTAATTTATAACACTCTAGATATTTTATCAGAGTAGCATGATTACTCTGCAACTAACAGGTGATTCATATGATTTGACAGATAAAGTATAATTTGATTTGATATGTTAGATGCATTAAGAATAAATATAAATGTCTGCTAACACTACTACAAAAATGTAAGATGACTCTAAAGATGTTCGATTGGGCAACAAAATATGACAGATTGAGAGTAAATATAGATTGAATCCAGATTTTCCAATCAAAAGCGCCACATGTTTCATTTAATTTGATATTTAAAACATTATTAATACTTTAAAAAGAATTAACATTTAATTCTGTTTGGCCTTTTATAGCATCTTGAACTTAGTCAACTAATCCCAAAGTGCTTAATTCGTTTCCTCCCATTCTCTTCCACAAGTGCATATTAGGATTGCAGTGGCAACAACAAAGGATCTCTTCAAATCCTTTTCGTCGAAAGCTTGTACACTTTAACACATGTAAGTACAAAGAGGTTAGATGGTATTTTTCATTAAATTTTTCTACATTAGAAAAAAAGAAAGGCTGTGCTACGGATCCAAAGAACCACAGCACAGCAGAAATAATTGTAATCGCAAAACTTTGCCATCCCAGCCACAAAAAGCCACAAAAAGCCAGTCACAAAGCGAACATTAATTACGAACAACTTTGGAATCAAAATTAATACCCGACTTTCTCTATTTTTTTGTTTGTGGTTTTTTTTTTTTGTTCATTTTTATTCGTAATTGGCCTTTTACTAGTTTCATAAGCAGGTTTTTTCCACTTTCGTCCTTAATTTCCAGCATTTCACAGATTTTTCTTTTTGGTTCGTGCACTCATCGAATCCGGCAACAACGCCAAGTAATTGAAATGACAAAAGTGCAACGAAACAAAAAGGATTTCTCACACTATTTCAACGATTTCAGGTGGTTGTTGTTGATGTTGTTGTTATTGTTATTGTTATTGTTGCTACTGACTATGTTTTTTGTTGATTCCTACAAAAGTTTTTGATTTCCACTTCCTTGTTCCTTTCCTCTTCCTCTGATTACTACTCGTATTACTGCCAGAAAGTTTTGGGATGACAACGAAAATGAATGTTTATCAAGAATTCACTGTCAAGTGCAGTTTCGAGCTCGAGCTCGAGCGGTGCTGTGGGGCAGGAAGCGATCCTGCCATCAGTGTCGACTAACAACCAATTTGTACAATCAAGGAACTGACTCGACAATTATTTATTTAGAATTATCAGCAATATTTTCTATTTATTATACAAAATTTACATTAACAGATTTATAAAGCAAAACAAATGTATTGTTTGGTAGCGATAGCTATTAAATCTATCGCAATTTAAAATACTTTTAGGGACTTACAACCTAAAACTCTTCAAGGATTCCATAGAACTAACAAAGACTAATCTAAAATTATTACCGGAATAGTAACCGGTCATTGCAGATTGAATAATCACCTAACAAAGTTAGGAATCCCATCCGACTCAAACTGCTGATACTGCAGAGTACCTGGCAGTACCGTACCGTATACCGTGTACACAAGTACCGGGGAATGCCTGGTACTAGTGAACAAGTGGAAGAAACACCTATGAGCGCATTTCATGGAACATAAGTATATAAGACTAGGAACGATAGGCTTTATACTGTCATTCAATAAAAACATCAAACTAGAAGAAACAATATATAATCCGACTAAGAGGCACAATAGATCTTTTTGGTCGCAGAGTACTCTTTCTCTTTTTTAAATATAATAATAATAATAATATATATTTAAATAAAATATTAGTGTGTAATAAACCAGGAGCAAATAGATGCTTTCATTAGCATCTATTTGCCTGTTCATTAGACAGGCTTTTTTTTCTTATTGCGGTAGGTGGAAAGCATCACCGCTTAAGAATGAGTTGAGAAGATCTCAGCCATCATACTGCGAAAGGCATCTGACTGAGACCGCATTCCAATAATCAGGGGGTAAAGATGTTAGAAGCTTAGCATTTGACTTTTCAAATTTATCTACGCTAGGAGTAAGAATGTAGTAAGCGTTATTTATGTGGATGATGTTTAGTCGCAACAGGCTGGGCCTTCTTAAGAGTGTACGCTGTGGAACGAGTTACGATATTCGCGATTGTACAACGGAATTGTGTTGGAAAACGATTCATCTTATTAAAGTTAAGAGCGAAGGATTGGGTAGGCCTGTGAAAAAGAGCTTGAAGAAAAAGAGTTAAGTAGGAAGTTCTTTGGCGTGTCAAATGGATACAAATCAGAGACAAATTATTCTACAAGGGAGTTATCGAAATTTTAGGGAAAGACTGAAAGGATTGCATTACACTCATATTAGACTAAATTGTTGAATAAACTCAAATTTTTCCAAAAAATTGTTGCTTGGTAACCCTACGAACTTATCAGACTGGAAATATCAAATCGAAATTGTCACGGAACGGATATTGCATACAGCTGCAATCAAACGTTCTCTTCGAAATATATGTAAACGGTAACATATGAGATATATTTATTATGCAAATACTTTATAGAACCCAAATTTAAATGGTAAGCTATCGTTAAGATATCCATTAAGAACAACCCATCTCTGTTCAGACTGCATGGTTAGTTATACGGTCAGCCATGTATTGTATGCTCTTCACAGTTTGTATTTTTTAATGTCACTCCATTGAGATGGTGTCACACTTGCATGAATATGGATTCATTAATTTTACGATAACAGGTTTTCTAAAAAATTCTTGCAAATCTTTCAAAAAGTGTAACTGGTATTAAATTTCAAATATCAGGTTATTTTCCAAGGACTTTATTAACCCATTCTTAGAACATTAGGTGAACAGATAGATTTTATATTTATTTCACTTCTGTTAGAATTTCATCAAAACAAATAGAAATGGAAACTGCAGTAGAACTTTGCTATCAGTGAGCCAAACGGTTTTTTGACGACTTTTTTGTGCTATTAAGTCACATGTAAAGCAATAAATACCTCAAACCATCGAAGGATGCAGCGATTGCACGGAAAACGTGTTAATGCATAACAATGTGTTCCAAAAGGACTGCACATGCTTTTTGTTTAGTCCTGAGTGGCAGATATCAGAAGCACATTCCTGCATTTACAAATCATAGAATAGATGAAGTTGGTATCAACCGCATTCATATACGTATAAGCGCATTGGGATGTTTCCTTGCACCTGCCGTCACCGGCACAGAATGGAAAAAAAAACAAGGAAAAACAGGAAAAACTTGAATGCCAAAAGTTTTTTCCCTGCCAAGTGTGCACTTTGACTTGCACCGCTTGCGACTTGGTTGCATTATTTTGTTCACGTCACCGCTCCAATGGAAAAAATCGCATCGTCAGCGACCTGTCAATGCATCGCTCCATGTCATATTTTCCAGTTTTTTATTCATGTGCACATTTGCATACTTTTACATGTTTCCACTTTAATGCAAACACTTTCAACTTCTCCGCATGCCACACAATTTTTTCTGCAATTTTCGTTTCGGCGTCAAAAAAAACTCGACAAATTGTCACGGCGCACAGAGTAAAATAGCTTTAAGGCCCTGAAGATTCACAAAGTTGACACGAAGTGACTCTTTTCTTGGTTTCTTTTTATTTACTTGCTATTCAGCATCATCCTTCACCATTCACCATTCGCCATTTACCATTCAGCGTTCAACATTCACCGACGCGATAAGTGTTAAGTTCTGATTTGAATTTATTTGAAAAGTGCTCGGAGTGGCGGTGAAGTGCTTTCACCTGATAGCAAATCTTCTTAATTAAGAACATTAAATAAACTAGTCTGTGTGTTACAATATTCTCGTAAGTTAGATTTACACATTTATTTCTTTGCCTTTGTAGCTATGCTAATCTACTGAATATATAAACACACTCTCGCAATTACAGATAATTATGTATCTTATTTAACTCTATAGGTCAGATATATAATTTTCAACTTAACTAATCAAACTGTTTTGTAGTCCTGACAAGTGTATTCTAGATGGTTCACATGTATAATCACTGCATCATAAGCCAAAATTAGTAAAAAATATGTTTCCGTCCGTCTACAAATCAATCCCAGCATATACTTGGATCATATGTAATACGAACTGAAGATTCATAAGCCTAAGTCCATATATATAAAGGGGAATGGCATTAAAATTGTTTAGATGGGTCTAAACAATCTCAACATCAAACAAGCTGTATAGAATTAGCCAAGGATAGATTTATCGTAGCTTATGTGATTCCTTAGATCAGTATCCATAAAATAGGTATTATTTTAAAAACTTGTATTCTGTGATTATTCTAACTGCGGTAGAAAGTCGTTACCAATTTTTCCTAGCCTGAGATCGGACATAATTGCAGATCAATTCATATTTGTCAAAGAAGTAACGAGTCTTCTTGGATTGTCTGGAAACTAATTATCTGTAACAATCGAGATACTAAATAGAATTTTTTTTTTTCGTTTTTTATTATATATTCAATTGCGCCTAGTTACAAATAAAAAACTAATTAGCAATGTTTTTATATCGGGGACTTGAAATTGTCGATATTAATCCTTATCTATAATATTATAGTATAATGATTAATATTTAATTTACTTGATTAAATCAGACGGTTTGGTTCTCTTAAGCCGTCGTACGTGGGCTTCTGTTTGAAGGAGTGATGAAGCTTCTGTGTTGCAGTGAAGTTCAAGTCTTTTTTTATGTGCTTCGGCCTGAAGCTTGATTATTTCAGGAACTGTCGGAATATGCAAGACACGATGAAGGTCGCTGTTACGGACATACCATGGAGCATTGGTAATTGCTCTTAGGATGTTATTTTGATATCGTTGTATTGTGTGTCTATTTGACTCAGATGTGCAACCCCAGAGTTGAGATCCGTAGGCCCAAATTGGACGTAGAACCTGCTTGTATGTTATTAACTTGTTTTCGATTGACATAACGGAATGTCGTCCAAGTAGCCACTTAATTGAGTTGAACTTAAGATTTAGTTCTTGACGTTTTTTTTTTGATATGTTCACACCACCGAAGTCTTGCATCAAGTGTCATGCCCAAGTATTTAGCTGTATTTGCGTGTGGGATTTGTTGGCCATCCATAAACATAGGTATATTTCTAATTTGCTTATATGTGAACACAACATGTACAGGTTTCAAGGTATTTAATTTTATTTTCCATTTTTTAGCCCACTCTAGCACGTTGTTGAGAGTGGCTTGAAGGTTCCTTGTTGCAATGCTTTCGGTATCTTCCACTGACAATAGAGCCTTATCGTCTGCAAAAGTTGCAATTGTTGTGTTATTTAAACTCGGAATATCATGTGTATATAAGAGGTATAAAAGCGAGCCAAGGATGCTACCCTGTGGAACGCCCGCTTTTATTGGACATATATCCGAATATATGTTTTCGCATTTAATTCTGAAGTATCTGATGTAGTTCTGATGTAGTAATTCTGATGTAGTAGACCTCTGTGCCACACTTTGTCAAAGGCCTGTGATACGTCGAGAAAGACAGCAGAATTGAGCTACTTAGAAAAGTCATATTTTATCTGTACTGACAAAAACAAAGTGAAACCATTGGAATTGTTTTAATATCTGGTTGACGATACAAAGATGTTGACAAAGAGATAATGAGTTGATGAATACAGCTATTCTGGTGAAAAAACATAATTTCTTGTGAATAAAGTAATGACAACTTCGTGAAACCAATAATAATTTTGAATAAATCATTAGTAAGTCGCCATCTCTCTTCGTCTTAAAACCTACCTTATCTCATATACTCCTTTTGTAAAAATATAATTGTAAAATTGCTTCAGAAATCGAAGCGATAACATATGTAATCTTATTCAATACCACTAAGACCAGGAATTGTGTAGAACATTTTTCTACGGCCATAGGTCTTTGATCATAATCACGTTGATAAGCAGATGTGCCCTAGAAAGTGAAATTTAATCAATTAAAAGTATCATAGAATATGTTAGTATATTCTATTTCTATCTTACATTTTACAAACTAAATAGCTCTGCCAAAATAATACTCTTGCATTCAAGATCATCAGATGAGACATCTTTACGTCTAAACATGTAATGCCTGTATCATAAAAAAATTGCGAATAACCCACTGATCAAGTCCATAGCAAAGAATTTATTTAAGATGGTTTTTCAGATAATTTTCATATTTAAAAAAAATATATTTATCTCCTTAAATACTATGAGTATTTATTAATAATAAAGTTACATATACGTATGTACCTACATATAAGAATAGTCCTTCAATTCATTTAGGAATGGTGCTGGGTGTAAGCTTCAGATCCTAAATCCCCTTTCCTGACCATATATAAGGATGCCTGCTAATGATTATTTTATCTGTGTCCGAAACTCGCACATTTATGTTTTCATATATATTTTTATATATATTTTTTTCAATATTGATTATTCTTAAAGTTAGTATAAACACAAGTGCTAAGTTAAATATGCGAATAACTTTAAAATTAGTTCATAGAAATTTTTTTAAATTTTACACAAGCTCAGCTTATAGGGAAAATCAAACGTTTTCTTTGATCATGCATTTAAGCATCGTTCGATGCTTAACGATGCTTAAATGCTTAAAGCTTAATTAAATCTGGCCCAACATTTCTTTATATGATGAGTCCAAACGCTATTACAAAACAATATAGACTTTATCAAAACTCTTATCATTTAGTGACTAACTAACTAGTAACTGACCGATTAACTAATCAGTTAATTAAACTAACTGACTAACTTGTAAAATGCAATTCATTTGGACATTAGAATTAATTTGTTAAAAATCCAATGCAATTTCTTAATTTTTTGAAACTATTTGGAGTAAAATCGATTCACTAATAACGCATATAGGTATATACTATATACCATTATATACCATTTTAAGACTGCAAATTTTATTTAATGAACTTATGTTCTGATTTTTTTTTAGTAAGCAACAGATACTCTCATTTGATGAAATCAAAAAGAAAAATATTCAAAAAGTTTGCAATGCGGCTGAAATATGAAGCATCTGTTTGATAAACAATTGGAGACCTTTAAAAAATACAGGTACATAGGTCTGAAGGTGCCTTGAATCGTGGATTTCAACACACATATAAAGAAAACACTAATAGAAAGCATTTGGTATTCTAGATATTAACATTTTCACACAGTGAGCAAAGTACGTTATCATACAAATATCCGTGCAATATATCCCCTATTAATAAATATGTATCAATACACAATATCTTTATTTAAAAATACGAAAACATATAATAAAAATGCAAAAAAATTGTTCTTCTTCTAATGCAAACGAAACAATAACAATGCACATTTAAAACATTTCCAAAGCGTTTTATTCGATAGACACTAAAAGAACACTAAAAATACACTACCTTTGGGAAAAGATCGCTAAAAAGTTGACTACCTTTGTAAAAGGATCGTTAAACAGTTCACTACCGTCGGGAAAAGATCGCAACGAGAACATTAAAAATTTGACAGGATTTTTTGATGTGTTTCGGAAATGAATGTATCGGACTACGAACTATAATATACTGTTTATTTTCATTCACTGGTTAAAGGATAAGCTTAAAGATAGCAAAATAGGATCAGAAGCTGGTGGATACCTGAATCGACTGACAGTAGCAAATATTTGCAAAAGATAATCAAGCCGACAGATTAACCGACCGATGTCTACAAGGAATAAACAATTTAGTGCAGATGAAGTTACAGTATTTATACTATAAACTAAAAGACTGCAACTACTTCAACATTGTGGAAATTATACTCGTATTTTTTAAAACCCGAACTGAATTTACTAAGATTCAACTATATTGACAACGAAGGTGTAGCAGAATCGCATTGAAATTTATGTAATATTCAAGCTACTGAATACTTGTATTATTTCGTTGCAATTTGTCAGATTTTAAAAAATTAAGTCTGAACAGTCTTCGAAAAGCAAGCTTAAACTAATCCGATTTGTTCAATTTTTTTATAAGTGAAAACTAGTATAAGTAGTGCACGAGATATATGAACCATAACTTATTATATGGAAAGAAAATAGTAGAGAAAAATTTTTAAGTAAACTAAAAAGCAAAATTCAACTTTAGACAGTAATAAAAGAGTAAATAAAAAAAACACATAATAAATTCAAATGTATTAGGTAAAATAATATAAAACTGCAAATTTTTCTTTAAAGCTTTAATCAAATGTGTTTTAAAAATTTTTAATAACTTAAAGAATATTACTAAATTACCCTCATTTATTTATAGGTTAGTCATTAAAGCTGTTGAGATATCATTTAGCGATATGAAAAGGCTTTCATGCAATAACGAATAATTAAGTTATAATCATCATTTAGCGATAAGACTTAGAAGGAAATCTATTACCAGAGAAACCAAACACTCAGGAAATCGGTTTTATATTTTTAAATTAATTTTATATTTCACTACTGTTCGTAAAACCTCTTCATGAAATATACTAGTTTCTATTAAATATAATAGTCACTTCCGACAGAAAAATATAACGTCAAATTACAACTTATATTCACAAAATATTGGTCTCGCCCGTGTGAGTCGTGGAGTAACATTAGCATGACTTTTTCAGTATTACGTTCCTAGATTAGGTTCTATACATAAGAAGGAATATGTAAATCATGCAATAAATAATGCGTCTACAAACAGAATAGTATTGAAATTTAACAATTAAAAAAATACAAAATATAATTAATTTATTCAACAGCTAGTTTATGATTTCGTTCTAATATAATGCTGTGTTAATAAACTTTCACAGCAAATTAATAAAACTTTAAAAGTTGGCTAAGCAGTGCTGACTATGAGCTTCAAATTGGGCAGGGCATGAGTTCGATTCCTGGTACTTGCAGTCTCAAAAAATTATTTACGAATAATTAAATATAAGAACTATTTCCAGAATCACTGAATAGGGGTATTTGGCAATACTCGAAACAGCTGTATGGACAGCCAAAAATTCAATTCATTAAAAGAATATAATATGAATTTTTGTTGTTGTAGTTCACTACTGTTCAAAAAACGTCTTTATAAATTAATTTTTGAATAAAAATTGCAGTTTTTTGGAAACCCCCTGAGTAGCACGCGGTTATAACTAATTGAATATAAGAACCCCGAAAATTTATATATTTTAATTAATAAAAGCTTAAAACCCTAATATATTAAATTTAAAGTGGTTTTTATTCCCTAGTGATAAAAAAAACTATTCTCCACATATAATATTTTCGTTTCCACAGTATTATTAAAGAAAATAATTAACTTTTTAATTCTTTTAATAAAAACAAACAATTAAAAGTTCATCAAGAACTTTTGATATGAATTCATCAAGCAAAATGTCTGAGGAAGATACTTAAATTTAATGCGTGCACTTCCAATACTCGTTCTCTGACCTCCATTCCAGAAGTCAACCAGGTTTCACAAACCTCGCTGCACTCTCCGCATAATCCTAGGGGAAGTTAAAGAGTTTAAATTATTCATATTTCGCAGACTTTCGTATAGTTAAAGTTTTCTTGAGTTTAACTTTGAATCATTTGGAAAACTTACCGATTTCTTGGCAAACTGCCAAAGTGCAGCGAACAAATTTTCAACACAAAATTAAAGTATCTACGAGCGTAGTTATCTGCGTATCTGCGTATCCGAGATATGAGTTTGTACATCATTTTGCTTCGAACGCAACGTGGAATTTTGGAGATGCCAACAGTGAGCAATTTGTATGAAATTTTAAGTTAATTACAAATAATTTAAATGTAAATGAAGTTACTGGTATCTTTCACCGCAAGAACACGCAGCGTTGGATTTTTTTCAACTGTCAAAATATTTAAACTCTAATTTGGCTGAAATAATTATCAACTTTTGTGCTATCCACACTGACTTTAAGAACCCCTACACGAAGCTTCTAATCATGTTTTACACAGAATTAATTAATTGAATGGTGGAAGAACCCTTGGAAAAATTTTAATAAGAATACGAAACAGTGTTTCTGAAAATTTATTTCCTCTAATTGTGTTACGATGTCAGTTGGAAAAATAGATTTTAATTTATAAATCTATATAGGACGCGTGCGAGTTCGAGTAAATTAACTTATGTAAATATTTATTTATTTATTGCACTTATTTATTTATATTTATTTATATTATTTATATTATATTTATATTATTATGCCAGACCGACATAATTTACTATTTCCCTCAATTTACCATAAAATTACTTGAGCTCACACACGGCCATAATTTACTATTTGGTAAATTGTTTTAATACTAAGATAAAACAATTTTTGTTGTAGTAGACTTAAATATATTAATGGATAAGATAAGATTCACTCTAATGCTCGATGCGTTTAATCTATTTGCAGTCTTCAATTAATTATCTATAAATCGCAGTAAACTTAAAGTCTCTACCATTTATAGATATGATAATTTCAAAATTGGTCCAAAACTCTAATGTTGAAATTTCACGTATCTGTTATTACTTACAAACTTCATCCCGAGATTTAAATCTTTCTATGTTGTTGGAAGAGCTGATAAACACAATTCAGCCAAATCTGAAGTTTTAAGATCAAAAACATTACCGAATGATATATAAAGGTTGTAAAAAAACCAGTTTTCATTAAAGAGCTTTGATATATGACGAAAAGAATAAAATACATGAATGATAAATTCCATACTTACTTACTTAGTTGGCCACTATAGTCCTTGACCGCATCCGGTAGCCCCCGTTAGCCAGTCCGATCAGTAGCTTACTGTTGACAATTGGTTGTACCAAGCACCCAAGCACTATGTTATCAAAGATGTGGACGCCCTCTGTGGCTTTTTCTCAACGGGTGCCGAATCAAACACCTTTCTCGTCAGAGCATTTTCTTCATTCGCACGACAGATGAGCTATGTTGCTCATACTGCTCATAGTTCCATCTAATTCGATACTCGTTGCCAATGTGAAAGGAGCCCAAGATATTCCGAATCTTAAATGCTCCTAACGCCTTCTCATCACTGTTGGCAATTGTCCAAGATTCTGCCGCATAGAGCAGTACAGTCATGATAAGAGATAAATGATAAATTAGCAGTATGTATTCAAACATTCTCCACTATTCTATTCAGTTAACGAAAATTTGTGCCCTGGAAAACAAGGTGTTTTGATTCTGATCTGATTTTCTGGGGATAAGATAAAATCTTGGCTTGAGTTTATTATGTTGTAATAAAGTTTTAGAGATAACATAATAATTTTGTCAAGTAGTCCATCATGCCTCACTTTATCGAAGACTTTTAATATGTTAAGAAATACAGAAAACAGAATACTCTTTTTTTTATTCGATAGTAGATTTAATAGACCGAATATTTTTTAGACTCAATCGGTGGTTGAGTATTTTTAAAACCAAAGTAATGGTTTCCTCTGCTCTAGTTGTGGTTCTCAGCAAAAACTAATCCAAAACTTTTTAAATTATTGGTTGGATTGATATTGCGTTGGCTTGCTTTCTTTTTAAAGATAAGTATTTGTGCAGTTTAAGACTCCTACACTGAAAAAAAAAAGTTGTAATATCAACAATTTTGACTTTTGTTTCAAGTATTTTTCTGAGTCATATTGTACCCAACAATGTCTAGCAGTTCTCACAACAATGTAAACATTTTTGACGAAATTGTTACCATAACAAGATTATTATTTAAAATAACAATTAATCGTTTTTGACTAAATAACAATTTATTTGTCATTTCAAGAATTTTAACCTTTGTTTTTACAGTAAAAATTTGTTAATTCTACTAAATAAATTGTCGTCGTAATATGTTACGTTAAATTAAGATACTAAATCAAAAATAAGATATAACACAGTAGTTGTATGTATAAATGTTTTATTTTGTTAATACCTAAAGAATTGTACACAGATTTAATTTATATTAGATAATTTATTACATAAGATACATTAGGTATTAGATAATAGATAAGAAATTTCTTACTCTTAAGCAAATTATTTTAAAATCTTAACATAACCTCTCCATTATTTAATGTACATTGTTTAATAGGATAAGAAACTTCACTAATTAATTTAATATAATAACAATTACATTTGTTTAAAAATTTGTAGGATTGAAATTTATTTGAAAAAACAGTATTAATTTCTTGACCTATCACATAAAAGTCATTAGTCGATTCATAAAATATTGTTATTATAATACATATAATATTGTTCCATCGTACGTAACTACCTTTTTCATATATTATACCCTTGTAAGATAAGCTATTGACTTCATACCCAATAGTAAAGTTTGTGCATAAGTTTGTATAAAAATTGAACTGAGTTAGATCAACTTGTGCAACTTCTTTAAGATCAGATATATCCTTTTGAAAGAAATTATTTTCTAATGTATTTGATGCAAATGTAAGGGAGGGAATGCTTTATAGCTAATGTGTATGGAATGTTTTTCCTTGAAGTAATAACATTTGCATATTTTTTGAAAAATGCGTGCTTTCCTTCAAATCTAAAACACCACAAATGCCTGAGTGGACCCACGGATTTTATTGCAGAAATATAATGAACCATGAAGTGATATTTCGGTTTTAATTTTTCACCAAAATATTCAACAAAAAATTTGTTATGTTTAGCGATCAAAAGCTGTAATTTTTTTAAAATTGCTTCGTCAAATTCTTCTAATAAAACGATGTCTACAATTTCCACGAAAGTTACTAAAAACTCATATACAATATCCGATTCATCAATTAAATCTCCAATTATTAATAGGACACAATGCAAGAAAAGTTTCATTTCAGATGCATTCATTTTTATATTACAATTTTTTAGTTGCATTTTTGTAAATGGTGGACTTATATTTCTCGTGTTTGTAGGCCCATATTCAAACATTTGTTTCCTATAATTAAAAGATTCCAAAGTAAAAAACTTCTTTTCGTATATGAAATAATTTAAGATTTTATGTATATTATATTTTGCGACTCCAAGAAATATATCGTGCATAATATCGCACATTTTGTTGTCAGTAACATGAAAGAAGGGAACTGTATTCCATATAGAGTCTTCTCTAACGGCAGATATTTCTTCCCCATTCATTTGAAGGTTTTCTATTTCTGATTTATACCTGCTTTTATTGCGAATATTTTCTTCAATTTCGACAAATGTTGTTTGACAGTGTTCTTTTGAAGCTGAACAAAATCTACAAAAATATTTACTATTAAAACCTAAAACTTCGTTTAAACCTAAGTTATCCCCTAAAATTTGACCTATACAAAAGTAAATAGTGGTAATGGTTCCATCTATGCTAATGTCAATTCCATTTGTACTTAGATCTTTAATGGCATCAATAAGGTATTTGAGAGTTTGGTGATTACCAAAGTGTGATAAATCTTTTGCGTTAACAAAACCCGCAACAAAAATGGTGCTTTGATGAGATAACTGGTTTTGTGGAATTACTGGAACTGAAAAATATATACCACAAACTGAATACTGATGGCCCCCAAGAGGGTTATTTATTTGAAAAGAATCAAAATAAAGAAATAATGGAAACATTTCATTATTAAATTGACTAATTTTACTTTTCCATAGATTTCCATTTATAAAGTGATTAAGCCTATTACACGATTTGATACTTTCAATATTTTGTAAAGTCGCCTTCAAAACATTTGGTGATTCAAAAAACTTTTTAAGTTGATGTTTTATATTACAAAGGCAACCTTCAATTATATTTTCTTTTAATGTTGGATAACCACGAACAACAACTTCATCTAATTGTTTAGATATTGTAAATAACTTGGGGTGCTTGTATAAATTTAATGTTTCTAACTTTTTTATTAACATGAATTCAGAGAATATATCCTTAAAAGGATTTCTAGAATATAACATTAATTCATTAAATAGTTCCCTTTTTTCATGTTGAATAAATTGGTGAAAAATCTCAAAACCCTTTAATATCGGTTCAATTATATGCTCCACAATAAACGTTTGAAATTCAGGAATGTCTTTTCGATTGAAGTTGATTTTTGAGTGCAATTTTAAAGCAAATCTTAATATATCCATTTCTATTAATTTTTTAATTTGAACGATGTCAATAGTATAGTTACCTGGTGAAATAGACTTCACATTATTTACGATACTGTCATCTTGAATATCCTCTTCTTCATTATTTATTGAATTTTTAGCTAGGCTTTCAAGTTCATTAGTTCTTAAAGTTTTTGGCAATGAAATACAACTTATATCAAGAGGTGAATTGACATCATGTCTTCGAATATGATTCCTAAACTTATACAAATTTTGAAAATGTTTATTACATTTGTCGTAAAGACATATATACTTGTAGGTTGTAGGTACTTTATGAATACTTTTTAAGAGAGTTATTAAATAATGCGACAAGCTAAAAATAGTTTTACAAATAAAGCAAATATGTGTGGATTTTTCTTTAAAACTTTCAAATGGCATGTCTAAGTTTACATAGAATATTTTCAATTTTTGAAATTTTTTCTTTTGAAGGTTTTTCGTAAACACACATCTGTAAAAAGATCCACACATATTTGCTTTTAAATGAAAAATCTAAATTAAATACAAAACATATTTTCATAACTAAATCTAATGCACTAAGTACACTTCCTACTTTATACTGAATATTATTTAAATTCATATAAAATTCTTTTAAAGTTTCTGGAGAATTACCAACAACAAAAACCTTCGGCTGAAACGTTAGTCCTTCTCTTAAGGCTAACTCCTTGAGTTCATCCACTTTTTGTTGATAATTATTAATATTAAAAATATGTGTTATCATATCTTCTTGCGCGTCCGTTATAGATGGCTTACTTATTTTACTGATCCGTGGAGGTAAAATAATAGCATGTAGTAAGTTGAAAAAATAAAAGTGCTTGCAATCTAGAAAAATATTCGTTATTTTAAAAAATATCAGATATATAATATTACTCCATACTTATATCACTTGCTACTTTCATTTTTTTAAAATATTGCTGATTTAGTTTATCTTTTATAGACGACGGAAAAAATAGTTTAGTCACTTTCTGCACCAAGTCCTCTATTTTTTCAAACATTATCATTTCTTTGCCAGGATAGAGGGTTGAAAAGTCAATATCAATTAACTCGTGACCATTACAATCGCCGTATCTCGGCCATTGATCAAGAAACTGCTGTATTGATTCTTTATGCTCCTTCATTCGTTTAACTGAAGTCTCCTTCCACGGAGTCATTATATCATTTAGTGTGTTCCAATAAAGCCATTTTTTTCTCTTCTCAAATTCAACATCACCATTTTCTGCAGAAATTTCAGCTTCAACATTAATTTTGATTTTCTTGACATGATCATCGGGTAGAGTTTTTCGCTTATACAAACAGTTGCAATATCTATCATATAATTTACCAGATGGGTTTTTTTTACTGGTACGTGGAACGAAATATGTCAATGCATTTTCTGTTGGAAACAAGTATGTAATAGACTGAGCAATTTTTATCATTACTTTTGGATCCATTTTTATAGTATTTAATATAAAATGGTCAGCTATTATTTTGACAATAGCATTTTGATCAGTATCACTTAAATATTTTGTAGTGTTATATTTTTCAATAATATCTTTACCGGCCACAGTGTTAATAAGAATACTTTTTATATCTATATTAGATTGGATAACTGGAACATTACAGCTTTCATTAATTATATTTAATGGTAGCGTTTTTCTGTTATTATATTGAGATTCTTGAAAATTTGGGCAACAAATGATTGGATCAAGCTGAAATTAAAATACTAATATATTATATTGTACGAAATTATAAAAATAACTTACATTATTTTCGAAACGCCACAGTGAAAGTCCGTGTCTAAACCTTATTTTATCAATAGTTGTTCGTCATTAAAAATTTCATCGATATCATGAGAATGCATCATTTTAAAAATATCGATACTAATTATTTTTAAATTCACAAGTCTACATATAGCACCAGACGATAGCTCCCATTTTTCAAATAATAATGATATTTCAGGGCTTACTTCCAAAATATCAATATTTTCGGAAAACAAGCATTCATTCGAATAAGAGTTATTCATGTTTATTTTTTAATTTTGTGATAATTTGATAAAATAAAGTACTATATTCGAAACACATAATATTAAAAGTTCTACATATACAAATAGCTTTACAAATATTATAAATATGTTTTTAATCAAGCAAACAAAAAGAAATTTGTATGCAATATATGTATTGATGTACATTAACTAAACGTGTGCCGACATGCACGGCTATGACGCCAGTTTGCAGAAAATTTTTTAGCAACTTGTAAATTTTCTATTGCACGACACTTAACATTATTTATATTTATTATATATTATTTATTTTATATTTTTATTTAATATATTTTTTATTCAAATTAACAAACGTGTGAATTTAATAACATTTTAACGCGTACATTGTATATACTGATCGCAAAATTGTTCACAACTTGAATGATGCACGCAAAATAATTTTCTGTTCCTTTTGTTTCTTTCACTGACTCTACATCAGAGAGATACACAAAAAACAACAAAAACAATAGTTCTATGCAAAATGCTGCAATTTTTCTTTAATTGAATGTCACAACAAAGAGTGTGAATAAAGAAAAAGAGCGAAATCGCATCATATCATACTCTGTTATCTGTTTCGGCAGTTA
>NC_051847.1:94019299-94054280 GCF_002237135.1 Teleopsis dalmanni | reverse complement strand
AGTCAAACTTTACCGCGAGTTGATATAATCAATTTAAAATTAATATAATCTGTTCACTTGTTTTTTCTTACTTAAAATTATCCTTCTAATAAACACAATAACCGTCGTTTCATGCCTCATTCATGACTTATGACTGAGGCGAGCGCGAACGAGAAAACAAACAAAAACAAAAAAAGCGTGTACGAGGAATAATTCAGCAAATTACTCACGAAATCCAGCGAAAGTCGTTAATATTGCTTCAAATCATTAATTTTCCATTATTTAAGAGTATAATTTTAGGCGAGTAATTTGGTTTGGGCTTATGTGGATATAAATGTCATTTGTCACAGCGCCGCCAGTCTCATTTTGTGTTGTTTGTTTGGATCAGCAGACGAGGCACGCAGCCTCGTGGTGCACAATAATTTGTATTGCATGCGATTTAATGACTTGACTCCCATGAGAGAAAAAAGTGAATTGCTAAATTCTCATTGCAGTGCGCTATTTATTGATTAAAAATACTCTATATGATAAACTTGATATTTATTTTTTTGTTTTAAATATAGGCAAATTATTTTTAAATATATATTTTCATGAATTTTTAATTTAAAATTCATTATCATTTAAAAATTCGTGCAAAAATCTAACAAATGCTTAAAATAATTAACATTACATGATGCAGCTAATAATGAACAGATTAAAATGAATTGTAAGACAACCAAGAAAAACATTCAGCTTCGGAGTTTGATTTGTAATTACTGATTTCTTACGTTAAGAAGATATTTTTAGTTTATTTGTTTTTATGGTTGGGAATAAATAAATAAAAGCGTTAAAGTAGAAAATAAGATATATGACTCAACTACCATGAGAGAAAAGAGTAAAACGCCAAGTGTTGTACTTTTAGTGGACTAAGTATTGATTAAAAACTATTTCAAATTATCACATGAAAGTGGAAATTTGTTTTTGTTATCAATTATTGGTAAATTATTTTTCATATATATGATGAAAAAACCTCTTTATGAAATATACTAGTTTTTATTAAATATTACAACTTATATTCACAAAATATATGCCTTGTCCGCGCGGATCGTGGAGTAACATTAGCATGACTTTCTCAGTATTACGTTCCCAGATTAGGTTCTACATAAAAGAAAGAATATATAAATCATGCAACAAATAAAGCCTCTACAAACAGAATAGTATTGAAATTTAACAATTAAAAATAAGAATATAATTAATTAATTCAATTATTCTACAGCTGCGTTTTGATTTCGTTCTAATATAAACACAGCAAATGAGTTTGTTAATAAACCTTTCACAGCAAATTAACAGAACTCCAAGTCAGAACATACAAGTCAAGTACGGCTTTGGGACAGTTGGTTAAGGAGCGCTGACTCTGAGCTTCATGCGTTTGATTCTTGGTACTTGCAGTCTCAAAAAAAAATTATTTATGAATAATTAAATACAACAATTATTTCCAAGACCACTGTTGATTGGTAGTTGGCAATACTCGAAGCAGCTGTATGGACAGCCAAAAATTCAATTAATTAAAATAATATAAAATGAATTTTCGTTGTTGTGGTTCATTACTTTTCGAACCTCTTTATTAAGAAGGTTACGATTTAATTAATTTTAAATTGTTATAAAATTAATGCAAATACTCAAAATATGCCCAAATTAGTGACTGATATATTATAATCAATAGCTTTGCCTGTTATTGTTAACCATTTCTCATTGCATACTTTTAAGCTGTTATCAGGCAGAAATTTCACGATATAAAAAATGAAAAATTTACAATTACTAATTCTTTATGATCGTAAGACATTTTTGCTCTTGGTTCGTTTTTTATTATTGTGAACAAATCAACAAATATGTTTATGTAGAAACCAAAAAGTTGTACCTTTATTTTTTTTCCTTCTATTTAATGCATTATACATATATGTTTTCTATACTTTTTTGAGTTATTTTGCAGAAATGCTTTTGAAGCTATTCTTAGGCAACCAAAGTGAGTATCAGTTTACTTATTAAAATTTATGCCGAAAAGTATGCAGCAAATTTGCAAACATAAAAGTGCTCATTAACTTTACAGAAGCTAAAGCGCTAAAAATATTTTGCTATATCCTTTAACTTTGTCACTAAAGAGTCTCTCTTATTCATTTCCTTACTTCTGAAACTCGAGAAAAAATTCTTAAGGTAACTGGAAAATTGTTAAAAAGTTATGCAAACAATGCGTGCCTAAGTAGTCCTACGAACTAGAACTGTTACAAATTTTTAATGAGCTTTCAACGGCAAGCACTCAGGTGAGCCGATATTTTTGTAAAATATCATTTTTTGAATTTTTCAACAATTTAAGTAAAGGTAACAAATTTTCCTATTATTCTTAACTGAAACATGCAAATCTCTTTAAAATAGCTTTGGACAAAAAATACATAATTTGTTTCTGCACTTCAATTTTTAAATTTTTTTGAAGAATTTTTTAAAATCGTTAGATGAATCGGTATGTAGTGGAAAAACTACAGGTAATTTAATATTTCAATAGTTAATTCTTTTATTTTCTATTCTCGGTATTTTTCTTTGTTTTGTTTACCAAACTTAATGTCAACACAAAAGCAGCAAAATTTTTTTTATTAGTGAAACAATTTCGCACACGCACACGCCATACTACGAACTGCTTACCGTAAAATGGTAACCATTTCTCATTGCATACTTTTAAGCTGTCATCAAGCAGGAATTTCACGATACAAAAAACGAAAAGTTAACAGCAAATGGTGTCAAGTGGCTTCATTGCACTGCGTAACACCAAAGACGAACACCAGAAAACAAACCACTGGCTCGCTTCTTCGCTGGCTCACTGCTTTGCTGGCTCGATGGCGCGGTGGCTCGCTGGCAGATATAATCAGCGAAAATGCCGGTTGAGGTAACAAGAAAGCATTAGGAAAATGGCAAACTTGAGGAAAAATAAATGCATTCGCGTTAACTTCATTTGTTCTAACTGCAACAGAGAGCGGACAGACGAAAGCGGGAAAAATATGCATTGCAAAAGAGCTGAAGTGCACATCAAAGCTAATTTAGCAGAAGATCAGCTAGCTAGCTCAGCTTATTTATTATTATTATGTAAATAAGAAATTTAACATTAAATAAAGAAAAAAAAAAGTTAATATTGCTTTTGAAGTTAATGAAGATTGTGACAAACACAAAGCAGTCCCACAACACATCAACATCACATCAATAGCAACGAACTGGAAGAACGCCGCATTTCCGTTTACAAATAAAAAAATATATAATTGACTTAATCCTCAAAGCACTACAATAGAAGAACAGCGTAGCGTACCGTGGAGATCTAAGAAAATAAAATTATTAATAAAATTAAAAATAATTAAAATTTAATATAATTAATTTGCTGTTTTTCACATTTATTTTCACATTTTAAATTAAATAACATTTATGGAATATACACTTGCTACACATAAATTTCCTTGGCAACATTTTAATTTCGAACATCGAACACAACACAACCTGTTCGTCATACAACCATTCAACCATCATTCTGTAATACGAAACTAAACAATATTGTTGCGCTTTCGTCTACAAACGCTGTTAGCAACATGTTGATAAGCATATCTGAGCAATTCATTCATATTAGAAAATTGTATATTCAGTTCTGTGTTTACCTTCGCGCTATTTGGTTGTGTTTGCGGGAAAATTGCGAATCGTGTTATTTTGGTTTCATGCTCAGACTTGCTTGAGGGTTGTTGCATAGAAGCGAAGAGTAGTGAAAAGTATAAACAGAACAAAACAAAACAAAACAAGGAGTCATTAAAAAAAAACCTATAAAAAGCAAAATAAACAAGAAGTGGTAAAAGCCAGCAAAAGGCAAAGAAGTGGCAAATTTAGTTTTACCGGTTTTTGGCCACAACAAATTCGCTGCCTTTGTTTGAACGTTTGAACGTGTGCGTGTTACAAAGCAGACAACGACTGCAACGACTACGTAGTTTGCGTCGCGGTAGCAGTCATAGTCGTCGCAAGCCATAAGCGTAAGCACGTTTAAATTTATTTGTATGTAAACCTCTCACGTGTGTGTTTGTCTGTTTGTTTGTTTGTTTGTTTGTTTGTTTGGCTGCGCTTACGCTGACAGTGCCAGTGACAGTGCCAGTGCCAGTGCCTGTGCTTGTGCCGCCGCCTTTACATTTCAAAGCTGGCACTGAAGTTTACACTTTTTGTTTGTGTTTCATTTTTGCGTTTGCTGTTCGGCTATAAAAACATGGTAGCAACATAATAATTGCACGTCTCTTTGTCGGTCGGGCACAATCTGGATTACACAAATACAAACGCACACCTCATGTCAGCATAGTAAATTGTGGTGTCTTTTCACGTTTACGTTTGAGAGGCGCTTATTAAAAAATTAAAACGTAAAAAAACAAAAAATACAAAAATAATAAAAAAAAATTAAAACATAAAAAAATAAAACAAACAAATTTTAGTAGAAAAATATTTAATAAAACCAAAAAAAAAAGTGAAGTAAAATAATTTCTCAGAATTTGGTGCGAAATTGAGTTAAAGCCCAAATAAAAGTGAAACGACGAGTGTTTTTCCAGGAGATTTTCATTTAAAATTTTGTCTAAAATTACAAGTGGTTTTAATAAAACAAATCAAATAGAAAAATATTAAATATAAATAAAAGATAAAAAAATTATATACAAGAGTTTAATTCTTAAAAAGTTTAAAAGTTTATTGAACAAAAAAAAAACGTGAAAAATTTTTTTAGAGAAAACTTTCTTCAAACAAACAAAGGTGAGAAAATAATTTATATTCTTTTGAAAAAATTTAATTAATTTTTTTTTATTTATATAATAAATAAATTACCAATGCTTAATGTCTTAATATAAAGCAAATAGATATATTAGAGAAATAAAAAAAATTTTTTTATTAATTTGTATCTTATAAAGATATTTCTATAAGTCTTGCTTAATGCCTAAAGATAGTGCAATTAAATTGAAAAATTTAAAAAAAAACCACGAAACTAGGCTCTGAGAAGACTTTTCAAGGTACCATGGTACATTAGAATAAATGACAACCTCAGGGACCTCAAGTTTGATCCGATCACAAAATATATAAAGGATAGAGCCCTGAAATTATTTACTGATAGACTTACCCACACCGCGTTATCGAATCTCAGAATGGTTGCAGGCTCCTCGGGAAGGTATGCAGATCTGAGGTCAATTATTGCTTAGTCTGACGAAGTGATAAACAATAATCCAGTCAAGGTGTAGAGAGGGGTTTTGAAGAAACCTCGCAGTTAATAGGGAGTAAAAGTGCTCAAGTGCACTGACTCAACTAATATATAAAAATATGTTATATTATACAGAATAATTCATAAAATATTCAAAAAAAATTTTTTTTAAATATTAATAAAACTTATTTTATATATACAAAATTTTTGCTACAAAATTATATTATATAAAATTATCCAATATAAAAGCCATTTATTTAATTACAAATATTATAAATATATATAGAGAAAATATAATATTAAAGCTTTACTGGAAATGCGTATCTATATAGTTTTTTCCTTGCATTGGCAACACTTATAAAAATTTTTATCTCAATTAATTTTTTCTTATTTTCTTAAAATTAAATTTAGTCTTCCTTAATTTCTGCAATTATAATGACGATTTATCTTTTCCAAACCAAAATTCACTTTTGACACTTTTGAGCACTTTGAAACAATTCTGGAGATTATAAAAATTTAACGGTGAAGATTGACAGTTCATGTTGAGTCTTTTTCAAGTTAGTGCATCTGGGCACTTTTTCTCTTGATAGCTGGGGGGTTTCTGTAGAGTCTCACCCTTTTCACTGACTACTTTATGTATTCCTCAAAAGCTTCGTGATTATTCGAAGACTGCTCTAAGATCTGCGTATCAACCTGTGCGGTCTGTCTATTTTTAATGAATAGCTTCAGGGCTCTGTACCTATATTCTCTGTATTTTTTGACAAAGTTCATTCTATGGCACTTCTACAAGAGCACTATGAAGACTCTTCGGAGAATCTGATTTTGAGCAACTTGCAGCTTCTGGATAGTAGACTGGCAGCTTTGCTATGCGCAACACACCCATAGTGTAGTGCTGGTCTGATTAGATTGATAGTTGTAACCACCAAAAATATTTAAAGATTATATGTAGAATGTATCCGTCCTATTCCGCATAAATATGAGAAATGACTTCTTCGTACATAAAACGAATAAAGTCGTATGGAACAGGTGGGGGTGGGAGTCACAGTATATTTTCAATGTTTAATCAAATACATAGTAGAAATCAATTATAGCGATACTCGATATAACGACTAACTGCATTTAACGAACAATTTTAAACTCAAAACTTTTTTTTTGGCACTTTACCCCTTGGAGAATTTGAAGAAATGTTACTATCTAAACAAATCCTTGTCAATTGTGTTGAGTTGGTAAATGAAATAGATGACAATGATTGGAATATAAGGTTTAATTAACCTTCCGTTATCTATTTTAAATGTAACCACCAAGCAAAAATTAAGGATTCCTTTTTCCAGTCAGGAAATAATTTGTTTGCAGATTATGTAAAATATATGTACATTATGTATATATATATAGATATTTCTTTAAATAAATAAATGAACTATACTATAATAATTTGTAAATATCAATGACTAATAAATTTATTAATTAATTTATTAGTTAAGTTTTTTTTCGAAATATTGCAATTTACAAGCATTATTCTTCGATTTATTTTTATTTTCGTATATTAATTACTTTTTTGTACAAATGTTTTTTTATGTTTTTTATATTTATTTTACTTTTTTATATTTTTTTTACTTTTTTTTTTCTATGTAAAATGTATCGTTTCCTTTAATCGTTCTTTAAAACGATGAAACTAAATAATATTTAATTTTATTATAATAAATACACTTGGACATTTCTGAAGCAGAGGATGCTCAAAAGCAGAAGTTGGCTGCATTGTTTGTGCACCCCTTAAGTCCTTAAGTTTCATCTTATGCATTCAATTAATTTACTGAATCTTCCCTCTTGAGAGACTAGAAATAATGATTTAAATCTTAAAAATACTTGTATATGTTACATTCCACAACTATGTTACGAATAAACAATTACAAAATATCTATAAAAAGTAATTCTTGTCTTACGGACTTTATTTATTTATAATTTGTTCTATTTGTTCTATAGAAAATAGAAAAGAAAAAGAAAAAAAGAATAGAATCGAATCTCTGTGAGTACGGAGTAGTAGTATGAGAAAGGATTATATAAAGCTAAAGATATAGTATGTAATTATATGGATTATGTGATTCATGATAACTTCTTAAACAGACATAAAAACAAAATTTGTATTTTATTTATAAAAGACAGAGTGTGTCTTATTGAGTCAACATATGTTGTTAACAAAATATATAATGTATAAATAAATATCTGTAAATTAACAGAAATCTAGATTATTAAGGTCATATTTAAAAATTGACGTAAGTATGAATTAACTCAGCAAAATTTGATAGTTGGACTTTAGTCAATATTAATGACAAAGAGGCAGCAAGTTACGACTGTTAACTTGGTCCTTAACATTTTATACATTTTGACATATTGATGAATAAAATAATTCATATATAGTATATAGTTTATACAAAAATGAGTGTAATATTATAAAAAGTTGTATTATATTTAAGATTGCAATTTATTTATGAAGCATAATGTGAAAGAATCAAACTTATGTCAAATTAAGGCAGAGAACCGGAAGAGAAACGATGATATGTCATATTTAGTCTATGGCAAATTCTTAATTCTTTTAAGTTTTATAAGACAATGTTACATGAATAAAATACTGGTTGAATAAGTGGAATAATGAGATTTATTCACAATATTCTGTGGTGGTTATGCTCCAAAGGGAGTCAGTACCCCATATATTTTTTATTCGTCTATTTTATTTTTCTATATTATTTATTTAAAATTTTCATCATATTTTTCGAAATTTAGATTATGTGGCTTAGCTCTACATTTATATACATATATTATAGACAACTTATTATAATATACTGTCTTTATATGCTGTAAAATAAAGCAGTGTTGAGAAAAGAATTTTTGGCGAGGATAATAATGTTATGAGAGATAACATTTCTCAAATTTACTTTTAATATAAAGCCAAATTACTATATTATTATTATTATTATTATTATAGAGAGGGTATGTGGCACTGTGACCATCGGATCTAATGTGCCCCCTTTTGGGTTTAAAGTAAGTCTCTAAGTCCTGTTGTGCTGTTTATTGAGTTTTATTGTCTCTTCCGTAAGGAGTAAGACATTCTAACATCACTTGTGTGGCTAACTCTTCATTCTCTTAGCAGAACTACAGTTTACATCGGTAAATATACTCAGTCTCGTAAGGCGGTGTTTTAATTCACAGTGTTGTGTTAAGATTCCTGTAGTGATTTTTAGTTTTTCTTTTGTTAAGTCCATATAATATCTTGGGATTTTCTATTGTCATAGGTACCAATAAGTGATTTGGATTATGCTTACCCTGGTAGATTATCCCTGCATTCCTTTTTGTTATAGTTTTTCTTTATTTTAATGAGAGCAAGGAGGGTGCTGTGTCCTAATCTACAGTAAGGTTCTGACCCCTTCAGCGGTGTGGCTGCTCCTTTCCTGGCTAGTTTGTCTAAGAATAAAAAAATAAAGAAAAACTGTTTTTTATCTTAGATATTTTTAATTCTTTAATGATAGTTTCTAAAACTTCAATAAAAAACTATGATATCTTCATAAGAGGTCAATATAAATTAACAGCCAGTCAGCAAGTTTTAAAATATAATAGGCACAATTTTTGGATATCGGATATGTAAATGCAAATAAAATAAAAATTTTCATCTTATCTAAAAAAAACATATAAATACAAGAACAAAGTAGAAAAAGTGTAAAAAAACCAGTGAAATACCTACCAAGAAAATAAGTAAAATCATTCTTTATATCGGTACTCGTAGTATCTTATAGTATCCAACTAAGCCGTGTTTATTTCACTGTTGTTCTCTTTATGTTCTCCTTTTTTTTGTGTTTTTTTATTAGTTTGTTTTGTCAAAACCAAATATATATTTTATTCACATCCGTATTTTAAACCACAATTTTTTTTCACCTTTACTTTTCTCCCAAGCTATTAATTCCATATGTTATCATTTTCAACACAAGTAAACATTTTTGTTTTTGTAACTCTACTTTTATGATATAAATTTAGATCGTTATACGATAAGACAAACCGCTAATGTGCTAGTTAATAGCAACAAAAAACGCAAAAGAAAATTTTTACAAATATGTTTTGGATTAAACGTTTATATAAACATTTTTGGCAGTATTGGAATTTCTCGGCCGCCGTGCCGCAGTTTGCAACAAATATCTCATCTTAATATTCTGAGTAGCATCTTCCACTACACTATAAGTAATCGATAAGGATCAGTTCTTGAGATATCGCGCTTTAAAGGTATAATTTGTATCACGAATACGGCAGAAGGAAAAAATCTTGTTGTTATGTAAAATATATATTATATATATTATTAATATGTAGAAGCACTGTCTTGGTACACAAAAGTAAATCAGAAGTATCTAGGCTAGTATCTGTTTTAAAAGTGTACTAAACCATAGGATGGCCACTCGCCATATCCTGTGGTGTCTCCTGTACCATATGTCTACCCACGCATGAAGAAAAGACTTCAGAAGACCTGCTATGTCTATGTCCAGGCTTTTCCAGTACCAGACTTAAGTTTTTTCGGTGCCATTTTTCCAGCATTATTTCCAACATTAGGATTGACCGGACACTTAAATATATCAATGCTTTAAGTTGGTTCTAACTTGTCCATTATTCTATCAATTATACCGAAGAATTGTGGAATCGAAACAGGTTTCTTAGTTAATGTAGGACGATTCATTTCTCACTCCACTTTAACTATGTAAAATATATAAGAATTAACCTACTAACCCTAGATGGCGTCACACAAAAAATGGGAATCTTTCCACATTCTCCAAATAAGAAACTAGAACCGAACATATGTTTGTGTTTAGTACAGTAATTTTATCTACATAAATTGGACACGATTCCGATTACAGATACTCTAATTTGTCAACGGATTTTATTAAACATTTTTAAATGTGTTAGAAGAAATTTAAACAATTTATTGCATTAGGCTTTAGTTTAGTTTTCAAGACGTTGGAGTTGAAAATTTATTTCAAATTTACACAACAAAAAGTAGTCTTCTGGCGCGTCTACTTCTTGTTACTAGTTGTCGCTAGATATTTATGTTAGTATAATTAAAGGAAATAGTTTACCAGATGTGTTAAGCCTTGATATCTCAAGAAGTAAGCTATATCGTGAAATGACATGGAAAAAAAAATTGCGCAAATCTGTTTTCTAGAGAAATCGGCGTGGTTGAGAAGTCAGAAAAACGCCTTTTATTTTTTTTTTGTTTTTTAGAGTAGGTGGAAAACATTGAAAGCCATAGTGTGAGACTTGAACCCACTAAAACCAACTTTTAGGAATGAATGGAGAAGATTTCCACAGCATTGGGGAAACTTCATTCCAGTAATCAGGAGAGAGTAGTGAACAGATAGGTTTAATACCTAGCAAGGTTCATCTAAGTCAGCGCCTCACATTATTTTTTCTCATATTTAATTTATAAATGTGATAGGAGTAGAGGAGTATTAAGAGGAGCTTGTATATAATAGATAAGTTGGAAAAATTTAATTTATTTTAAACAACAATTTACAAAAATATACAGTGCATATACTCAACAAAACCTATGAAAGGTATAGATATATCAGTTCAAGTCATCAGTTTTTTTTATATTCGGATTAAAAAAGTAAAAAAAATGTAAATTTGGTTTTAAATTATATGCATTTATTAATTTTATTAATAGAAATCATTAAATACATGAATAAATTTAATCACTCTTAAAGATATAACTTAAACATCCTTAATAAATTGCAAAATATTTAAAAATTGATAATTTTTTTATAAATGTTATTAAACTCATATTTTTACCGTCGTTAATTCTCGCTTTAAATCTAAATTTATAAATAAGCCAACGTGCATTTATGGTATGTACTTTGGTAAATCATTTCGAGCCAAGTGTGCACTTATTTGTTGGCAATTAAGACTGCAACATGCATATGATTAAAACTATTTATATTCCCTCTCTTGGCAACATTGTGTTTTTATTTATTTGTATCTCATGGATTGTTTCGGAGGGAAAGAGCAAATACTCGTGATGTAAAGTATCGTTCTTATGCGGTTTGGCTTACACTGGCACGGCACATATGTGAACTCCACAGACATTCCAGTACGTAGCAAAATAAAGTTGCAAGACAGGTTTAAGTTAGTTGTTTTCTTTTCTACTTCGCTATGCTGCCATTCTTCATTTCATACATTTTATATCGTTAATATCTTTAAGATACACATCGAGTCGAAGTGGCTCGTACAGCTCTTACGGCTCGTACGGCTCGTTGCTGCAGCTGCAACATTTGAGCGTGTTGTTACTGTTGCAATTACAGGTGACTCCGACATGCTGTCAGTCCCCAGATATGTGCATTTATTATAACATATACGAACGAGTACTCATATACTCATATGTAGATACGTAGTCAGTCAACCACTCTGCCTTTTACACGCATTACTAGTGAGCAAAAACGTTAAAAAAATAATGATAAAAATAAAGAAAGTGAGTAAAGTGAGTAAAGCGGCAAAGGCTAGGTAAGCCGAGGCAAGGTAAACTGTAATTATGATTTCTGGTGTACGGCAGCACTCCATTTCGTCAGGCAAATATGTAATATTCATTAAAATAAATGCAACAGAAATAGTTTTCAACAATCAGCGAATCCCAAAAAGTTCAAAAGTTAAGAAAACCAAAGCCGGTTTGGGATTAAAACCTCGATATGTTGACTGACGGTAGCTTTCGAAAGGAGAGGAAATGCTGCGGTGGCTTTGTGACTGTTTTTATGCGTGACATTATAACTTTGTTTTTTATTGTTTTTAATTTTTTTTAATTAATATTTATTTTTTATATGAATAAAAGAAATTATTGTTTTATTTTGCTATGGATTTCTTTTGGAATAATTTTGGAATCCCGAAAAAAATTTTTAGTTTCAATTTCATTGCAATTTTAAACTTACCTCTAGAGTTTTCATATAGAAATTTATATTATGACTACAATTAATACTACTTATACTTTTTATACACTTTTATATACTTTTATATTATATAGATGATACTTGAATAAAATTTTTAAGTCTCTACTTAGAACTTTAAAATTTGTACGAAGAGCGTAACAATTATTATGGAATTAATGGAAAGTAACACAAGTATTGATCGGAGAAGAAGCAGTCAATTTTTTTTGACACCTCTCTAGGAATTTTTTATTGTTTAGTGTTGATTTTTAGATTCATGATATACTATCATGATATACTATGATTATTTTATTATAACACTCAGCACTTTTAATTGGAATCGTTACTCTATTTCTACTTTTAATTTTGACATGAATTTTCATCCATCCGTATTCATACAGTCTATAAAACACTTATGGATGCAATCGCACTTCAGTATCATGAATATAAAAATATACAGCTTAGATTTTGTATTTTCAAATCTAACTAAGCAAGGAATGGGAAGATTAATAACGTTAATTATAAGCGATGATGTGTATTTATTAAGGAATCTGACTGTTTACGTATATACTCTGGAAATTGGGTTGCTATAACTGCTATGAAATAAATGAATTATAGGGGAAAGTAATTTATTTCATTAAAATAGAGAGCAAATGATTGGGGAGTATTTGACTTTTCTCACTGCCGGCGGTCATCCCATCAATATCCAATGGGGCATTCAGATGCGTGTGTGAGAAACACCGTGATGTTGAGCCTTCATGGCAGATATCCACGTAAAACTCTAGACCTATATGCCGACTTTAAAAATATTACCGAGGATTAGATCTTAAATAAGCTACGCTTGAATATTGCATTAACACACTAGACCGTCAAATTTCAAATCCCTCATTTGCAGAAAAAAACCGAATTACTTGCTATAAGCTATAAGGTTACTAACATATAAGGCTGCTATAACGATGGTATGTGGTGTATGTGGTGAAGTGGTAAGCTTGCCATCAACTTTTACCACAGTTAGTGTGTTAGCTGTCATTGCGACAGCTTGTTATGCGTTACGTTAATAATTATAATAATTGGTATAATGAATGTCCGTGGGCATGACTGTTGACTTAATGACTTTTGAGTCCATGACTGTTCTAGTTGATATTGCCGATGTGACTTGTAGGGAGGCCTTAATTTGTAGGATATGCGCTATATATATCTAGTATTACTGAATATTTGACTTATAGCATTATAGCATTTAATAATCCCTTTCTTGTTTTTAAAAAAAAAGTTGTTTTAAATATAATGCTTTCAAATTTAGAAATGATTTCATTTGGTATGATTTATAAGTTTTAATTGTTTAATATATCTTAATATTCGTTTGGCATAATAAAAATATATTTTAATATTAGGCAGAGAATTTTTTAAACTGCCCTCGTTTAAACCAAATTAAGTAACTTAAATATGTGTACTTCGTTACAAATGACAAAAGATTTCGGCTGAAATTCTGAGATTTACGTATATCTAAATACTAACAAAGTTATTAAAAAAAAACTTAAAATGTTTTTAACATAAAATTAAAACATAACAATAAAGGTGTTTTTTTTTCTTAATTGAATAAAAAATGACTAATTTAAGCTTTATATCTACACATGAATAGTTTTCGTTATATAACACATGGATGTAGAGTTGAACTCTGGATTTAAACTCTGCTGTGGCTGTGTTTTCATTATTATCGGTCGGTTGGATTATCACTCCAACCACAAATTCATACTGAACCGAACCTTGTCATTATTAAATTTTTTTATTTTTTTTATTTTTTTATTTTTTTATTTTTATTTATTTTTTCTTTAGTTATGGTTGTCTGTATTTAAAGTTTTGTCATAGTCATCGGCACTTTTGCTTTATGTGTTTCGACGTCGTTCTTCTTTGCCGTCTTCTGGGTACTAAGCGTGGCTTAAACCTAACCTAAGTCAATGTACGTTGGCTAAGTTTCTTGGATTTATGGCGAAGCAAAGTGCGTTTCCAAGCTGTTTTAGATAGAATTTGTCTTACGTTCTCCTCTTCTCTTCTCTTCATTTGCATTTACACAAGCGATGTGATGTGTTTATTAATGGCTTGAAATCAGATAATAAAAAGCATTTTTTTATAGTTGAATTTTTGTTTAAATGTAATTTTAATATAATTATTATTTTTAATTATTTTTCAGTTAAAACCGTGGTTACGAACCTCAACTCAAATCACTCCAAATCACTTGAAGATCTGAAAAGTGAAAAAACTTGCTGGTTTCTGGCTGCTGACAATTTTGTTTCAAATTTTACACATCAAAAGCTGCAATCGTCAAAATCGGTACAAATGCGGTAAGTTAACTTAAATACTAAGTATTAAACCAAACAAAAAATCTCAATTGCTTTGGTAAAACTTTAGCGATATCAAGCCCACAACTTTATAGTTTTGACAGCTCGTCTCCATTTATCATTTAAGTTAGATTTTTCTAGCGCTTGGTTTCCGTAAAGCAGCAGCTACAGCCGCGGTGCTTTTTACTGTCAGCGTCTTCGAAACGCGTAGGCCACACTTTTTCTTTTATGACTTAAAAAACCAGTTGAAATTTATTGTGCCATATTTTATTTTTTTCTCAACTGAAAAGTTTTTAAAAGTGAATAAATCTTGCCTAATGTTTTGCATCGCTACTGTTGGAACGTCGTGGACCAAGTTGTGCAAAATTATTTTGGAAAATCTATGGATTGAAGATGTTTTCCATTAAACGAGACAATGTAAATCTGAAGTTATATAAGTATATATACTTCATCGCAAGAAGTATCTACCATATTCAGTGTGTAGAACAATTATTAAAAATGTATCTTGAAAAGATTTGGAATAAGTAATATTCATTTCATACTTTTCAGATTTTATTTATTTATTTTATTGGAAAATATATAAATTAATTTCTGAGAGTATTAAACATTAAAATTATAACAATGTTTTTGACTTTTCATAATATATTATGGTGTTACCTCAACACTTATTAGGTTAGGTTAGATTGAGAGAGCGCCTACTGATACAACTTTAAGAAATTACACTTGAAAGAATTGTCTTTTGTAATGGCCTCAGGGTTGCCTGAGAGAAGCCGCTGTTATCTTCGTGTATTATTGTTACACCATTTCATCTCTGGTTAAAATTAAGAAATAAAAAATTAGAAAAAAGAGATTGAAAAAAATTAAAAATAGAAAAAATTTAAAAAAAAATTAAAAAAAGAAAAATTAAAAAAAAATGATAAAAAAACCAAAATTGAGAAAAATCAAAAAATTACACAAACGAAAAAAATTAAAACAATGCAGAAAAAGAGAAATGATAAATCAATTGAAAATAAGAGAAAGAAAATTGGTCTAAAATCTCCAAGACTTTGAATTGGTTTCGTCTGCACTTTCAGACATAGAAACAGAATATAATTAATGGATTCTATTTCTTTCATATCGTGTTAACTCCTCCATTATCCACTGAAAATATATCACTGCTAAAGCATCGGCGTAATGTCACAGTGCTCCGTCAATAGATCAGTAAGTACACAAACTACAAATACACTAAAGTTTAAAAAATTTTTCGTTTTATTCGTATCTAGTCTAGCACATAAGATTCTAGCAACTTCTTATTCTATTTGATTATACACCGGCATTAAGTCATTTGCCAACGAGATGGCTTCTAAATTCATTTATGTTCCTAAAAGGTTCACAATCAATCGCAATAAGTACCGAGCTGTTGACCTTAACGTGTACGACTTTTAGCAACTTCTTCGATCCTCTCTTAAACTGCTTTCGAAAGATTATCCCTTGAAAACCATTAGAATACCAGCGATCTTCTAAGATACTTTAGTCTCATTTAATCAGTTTGTCGTTATTGCAGAAAGAATACACTTTGTTAGAGTCATATTGGCAACATATGACATATACAGTTTGAGACCATGAGACTGGCTTCATAATAACTTTTAGCGCAGCGACATCTTTAAGTAAGTGAAGGTAATTAAACTTACTGTCAAAATTTAAGCGATCTCTTGCTTTGACTTGCTATGCTATATAATATCGAAACAAAAATAAATAAAATTGAATGTTTAATTCTGTTTTAAATTGGATGAAAGTGTCACAGAAATGTACGAAATGTAAAAAACGGTGTACGATTATTAAGGTATGTCCCGTGTTCCATTGGTTTAGCGAATTTCTTCACGGCTGTGAGGATCCTAAAAACTGTAGCCGAGCAAAACAACTTTTAATATAGAAAACATCGAAAAAATCAACGAAATTTTTTTAAAGGACTGCTGTGTGTCTAATTGAGTTACATTAAAGGAAGCTGGGATATCAGTGATGTGATGTTTGACAGTGATGACTGTTTTTTTTCTGATCAAAACGATCATCAAAATGGTAATACGGTATATTATTTGGGAGTTCTATATGTCTTGCAGATATGAGATTAATATACTTGTTCGTAGCAATTTCTTTAATTATTTCGGGAAATACCCATAAACTTTCTAATGCTCTTTTAATATATTTTGTTACATGGGTGAAAACCAATTTCATTAGGTGACAAATATAACATATCAGTTAACTGTTAATATATTCGAATTACTTTGTTATTATTCCCAATGAATTTGCATTGTTGAAGCATAAGCGATTGGAGTATAATCCGGTCCGTACTTTTCTAAAATACTGATATTAGAGTTCTCATCAATTGATTAGGTCACATTGTATTTGAATGTAAAGTAATATTTTTTTCATTATTGCAGTCGGCTTGGTAATATATTATTTCTTGATCTTCCATTCTTATTGCAGTTTGCCGACGTCCATAATTCTACTAAATATAGAGAGAGGTATTTTAGTGATTATATCCTATTTGATATACTACATTAAAAACTATCAATTTTTTTCCTTTCATCGTTCTTGATATATAATATAGTTGAAATTACTGCTATATAAATTACTTCTTCGCCAGATAGCGAAGAGAAATGGATTTTTACTTACAATCAAGTTTGAGTTGCTTGATATCTACCATAACGATATTATTTATTAGTTAGAATATTTAATACGGATAATATATCACATCATGTCGTATCATATAAATGAACAGTTGAAATTGGAAAGAAATTCTCAATATTTTCGTATGATGGATTTTTAAATTTTGTTCTCATTTACATAATTGAATTTATGTACATTTCCTAAAATGATTAATCAAAATATAATCCCATTAAAAAACCAATATTTAAAGTTCAGAGCTCATAAAATTATTAAAAACGAAATTGGCTTTTATTTCTAAAATCTATTTTTATTTGTTCTCTTCGATTTGTAATGAGAACTCGCTAAATGGCATTAAGAAAAGTAATTAAATTATGTATTCGTATATCTTTTATGAAATAAATTCAAATGGAATTGTAATAAAACTGTTTAATAGGTTAAAAAATGTGTAGCAGAAATGGTTTAATCTACTTTTTATTGCGCTATATAAATTTTAAATTAAGTTAATGCAAATCAAGTTAATATATAGCCAAAATCCTTTGTTATCAACTACATTTGTGCCATTAAATGCCAAATATAAAGTATATTCATTTTGACATACACCAATTTATTGAGAGAGGTTATTCGACGTGCCAGCGAATCATCAATTTCGAATAATTGTGCTCGATTTATCATTTCACACTGGCACATCCACACGTGCCTATCGACAGAACGGTAGAACGGGCCATGAAATGCGATTTGATTGTGTTTTTATGTAATCGGAATATTTAAACCAAAATTTTGGTCAAAAGCAATTCAGTGCTGTTGTGTAGGATAAATTACAACCACATAGTATCTGCAAATTCAGTAACGGAGCATCCGAACAGTTAAAGGATTTCACAGCATACAAACAAAATCCCCTGAAACCGCTCACCTTTTCGATTTTCATACAATCCAACACATTTGTGAAGCTGATTTTAATATTATAACCTTTACTTTCTAAACTGGAAGGCACTTAATGGTATTGGATTCCAGCATAGCCCGCATCGACATGTTAAACTGTGCTTCATTTGGTATTAGAGCCAGAAGCACATTTAAAATTACAGCCCCACAAAAGAGTGTAACGACTCATTGGTCACGATGAATTATTAAATATGCCTTCCCTACTAAGTCCACTGAATTTTACTCAAAACTAATTAAACCGGGACTGGCGTAGAACAAATCAATTTTTTATGTTGATTTCTCGTTGCATTAGGCAGCAAAGCACAAAATTTCATTCAACATTAATTAACGCGCATTGGCAGCACTCTCCAGCCACGAGAATGAAAGTCTTTGTGGCTCTGTGTTAATTGTTGTTTTATTAAAAACATTTATAGTTTGCCTCAAATAATTGCACGTTAATTAGTTGAGGTATTGGGAATGCAGACGACTCTTTCACTTGCAGCTCCAATTTGTTGCACATCTTGTAAATTAGAACGAATTAAATTGGTGGGCTGCTGCTCCACTTCCAATTGCAACCGCAAAGCTTCATGCAAAACAGTACTTAAGCGATTCTCGTTTATTTGAGTCTGTAATGGAAATCATGGAGCAACTCCATCACAAGAACAATCTCCATGTCGTTGAAAGCATTGTTTATATTCTTAAAATGAAATAAAAAGTTAACTTCAGTAATGTAATTTTAATTAATGTAATCATAAAAAATAAGCAGCAATTAACGACTTTTTATTTCATTCCCGACACATTGTACACAATGATCTCATTGTGACATGGCATATGACAGTTCTGACTTCCTCGCAGTTGTCAACATTGTAAACAGATTCATCAAACAAATATTATATGACGGCAATGTCGAGAGTCTTTACTAGAAAATATTAATGGAAAATGCTCTAGTGACTTTTTAATACTAGTGATATTATTAAACTATTGTAATTGGTTAATAATTGGCAGAAGTGATAGTAATAAATAAAATTAATTTTTTTTATTATACCTACCATTTTTATGTCGTTCACATTATTTTACCAATATCATATATTAGAATTGTCACAATTTTTCAAAATATCTTTAGGATAAATAACAACCATAAACTATATTTTGATAAATCTATTTAGTCTATCAAACAAGTTACTTCGTTCTGGACATAAATTTACAAAATGTTGCACAGAGACTTTTCTAATCCACAGAAATTAAATATAATTATTTTGAGAAGTACTTCCAATCTAACAAATGCTCCACAATGATAAGTACATTTCTGCTTCCAGAAACTGGTTTATATTGATAAACCATATATACTTGTATTTTTGATTAATACGATTATGCCATGTCGACTAAACTAGTGTTTTAGTTCCAGAGCCAAATTTTAAAAAATTGTGCAGAGACACTTCTTGATCCAGAAAAATTAAAAATAATTATTTTCAGACATATTACTAGTCTATCTAATGCTTAACAAAATGGTTATGAAGGTATAAGCCTTATATTTGTACACTTGACTAGTAAAACATTTTAAATCTATTTCAACTATTTAATATATCAAATTGCGGTTTTTAGTTCTAGAGGTAAATCATAAAACAGTGTTTATAGAAAGTTTAGAGACTAGAAAAACAACGTATTTTTATTTTAAAGGTGCTCCCAATATACCTTTGTGTACACTATTCTTTTGTGTGGAATATAAATTACGAGGGCGGTTTAATAAGTCAGTGACTTTTAGAATTTCCGGCGCACGAACTGCTATCCCATCCAGCATATTGTTCAGATTTAGCCCCCTGCGACTATTTTCTGTTTCTAAACCTAAAGAAATGGCTGGGCAATAAGAGATTTGAGTCGAATGAAGAAGTCATTACCGAAACAAACGTGTATTTTGAGAGCTTTGAGAAAACCTATTATTTGGAGGGAATAAGAAAATTAGTAAAACGCTGGACTAAATGTGTCGAGCTAAAAGGTGATTATGTAAAAAAATATCAAATTGCTTATCAAACTTATCAAATTGCCCTCGTACCATCTAATTAAACTATATATATTCATGAATGAAATCATATTTTATAATAATCTATTAATTACATCAAACTATATTCTCAGTTCTGGAGATAAATTATAAACAATTAAAAAATTAAACATATTTAATTTGAGAATTACTCGTAATTTATATAATGCTTACTAAATAGATAGATTAGAAGTAAATTAAGGAAAAATAATTAATAAGCTGTATATTATGTGTATAACGTTCTTAAGGAAGTAGTAATAATTAATAAAAATATCCATTTCATACAAATTTTAAAATATATGTGCAACATATGTACATTTATTGATAAATGTTAATATTTTCTTTCTTTTAATTTTTTGCATATTTATATATATTAAAAATTATAATTAAATATTAACTAAAGAAAATGTTTAAGATTTTATTTAATATTATAACTATTTATCATACTCGTATTAGGTTATCAAATTTATGTAAGCAACAAATATGGGAATAAATGTCAGAAAAATGATTTCTAAAATAAATAAATCTAAGCCCTTAAGTACTTCAAAAATGAACTCAACTCTTCAAGAGTTTTCCAAAAAGGAACTGTGGAACAATCCAATATACGTGTAATCACTTCACAATATTACAAGACCAGTTAAAAGTTGTTATTCGTATAAGAAATAATTATAGCCATTAGGAACGCATAGTCGTGAACTATTTTCAATGAAATCTTTCTGCGTCTTGAATGTCTCGAATGTCTTGTGTGTATTTTTTACTATTTTTTGTAGTAATAACGATACGAGATACGCAGATACATTACTTTTTATGGCCAAACTTTTAACAAATAACCACTTACATAAATAACAAAGTGCACGTGTGAGTGTGTGTGTTTAGAGTCTCTTTGGATACATTTACCAACTTTAATAATTAAGTATTTATTTATGTGCTTTTAATTATAAAAGTTTGCTTTAAATTATATACAATTTTCCACTTTGCTGCTTGTTTGATTTATTGAACTTTTTTATCTAGAAGTGCAAAAAATCAAAGTTGAATTCGCACTTTTTCTCGTAAAGATGAAAAAATTATACGATTTTTTCCCTTTTAAGTGTAATGAACCCAGAAAAAGAGGAAACAAACTGAAGGAAACAAGTTGTAAAACTTTATATCGTATGCAGTGATAAACGAAGAATAAAATTAACAAAAAATAATTAATAACGAATTGAGATTAAAATTTTATGGCTCAAAAAGAAGACGAATTCACAAAATCCTCATGGCGAAAATTGAGATTCGTATTCACAGTATATGTATCTGTATCTGTATCTGTATCTTTCATCCTACAGAAACGCTTAACATGACTAACAACTTGTTGGCAACTGGTGGGAGGTGTATGTAGGGTGCTTTCGTAGTCCGTAGTACGTAGTACGTATATGTAAAAAGGACAAACAAAACAAAAATTTTAATCAAATGGAAAAATCTGGTTGTTATCGCAATGATGAAATTTATGCCACCCCAGACTGAAATCAAAAACTTAGCTCGGAAATCATGAAAACATTAAAACTTTCCCAACACGAACAAATAAGTGAGTAAAGATTTTATCATTGTCAGAGGACAAAGGATATTTATGCAAACAACAACAGTTTATGTAGCATAAGAGAATTTCGATATGAATAACAAAATCCAAGGAGAAGAAAAGACTGCTTTTGTTTCGGAAAGCGCTAAATGTTTGTGCAGAATGAAATAAAGGAATCTGCACTGAGTTACAAATGCATAAGTAATCGATACAGTCAAGCCAAAATGTAGTGCAAGTTACTCCCACGAATAATATAAAATTACAGCTACATTTGCTGCAATCAATTTCCCGCATGCACACAAATACATCAGAGCATATATCGATATACTCGTACGAATATTCGGTATTAAATATCGAGTTTCCGAACAGGGTGCAGACTGACTCTCAGGTCAAAATTATTTGCCAACTTTGCACCGAAGTGCGAAAAGTGCAAACATTATTAATTCATGGGAATAACTGGTTATGGGAAAACTTTAAAATATTTCCTTATTGACTTTGCAGTCGCACTTGAGTGTGAAGTTATATTGGCACTGTGCACTGTGTATATATTCATATAATAAAAGTAATATTACATATCCTTAAAAGGCACCCTGTTAAGCCAGTATAAACAAATGATAAGGATAGCAATCCTTAATAGTTCAGTTAGTTTTATGCATGCACATGTAGCACTTTGTTGTTAGTGATACGCTATTAATTTGGATGGATGGGATATCCTGTCAACTACTTCAACTAATTAATTAAATAAGAAGTGCTATTGAAACGCTAGGAAGGAAGGCTGCTTCAAGTTAATGTCGTTATTGTAGCCCCTTTCTTAACACATTTGTCCTCTATTCAATTCTTATTTTGTTTTGATTTCTTATTATACTAATGAAATAAGTATTTGTAGGAGTTCACTTTACTCTGAAGTATCGCCGAAAGAAACAAAATGTATGCATAATAGACATCATCAAAGTTAATTTAGTTTAACACTTCATTCTACAAACAAACAAATATACAAATATTTAGTATGTGGTGTATGCGATATGTATAAATTATATACACATATACATTAAGACCGAAAAGTTTTCGGAAATTCTCATTTAAAATTCGCGCGCTGTATATTTTTCGATATTTTAAGTTTATGTAGTTTGGCAGCACTGTCCTTAATTACTATGCCAAAAATGAGCGCGATCTGTCAGACAGTTCGTTTACGGCAGCTGTTGAAACCAGTTCACCTCAGTAGGGCGTTGCGAAAAAAACAATGGAAAAAAATATTGAACAAAGAGTTTGCATCAAATTTTGTGTTTCGAACGAAATTTCGTGTGCAGAATCGTTGCGAATGCTACAAAAGGCTTATGGGGAATCAGTTTTATCGAAAACTCAAGTTTATGAGTGGTACAAAGCCTTCCAGGACGGTCGTACGACCGTCGAAGACATTTCGCAACGCACTACTGAGGTGAACTGGTTTCAACAGCTGCCGTAAACGAACTGTCTGACAGATCGAGCTCATTTTTGGCATAGTAATTAAGGACAGTGCTGCCAAACTACATAAACTTAAAATATCGAAAAATATACAGCGCGCGAATTTTAAATGAGAATTTCCGAAAACTTTTCAGTCTTAATGTATATATATGTGTTTAATCTAATACTGGACAACTCGTTTCACGTGAAACGTTCTTACCAAAAAGAAAAAAGACAAATGTACGCTACACACACTGACTGCGTCCATTGATATAATCTAGAGAACTAAGTGTTAAGTGACAAATATAATTTTGAATACAATTATAGGGTCAAATTTATTATATGGATGTCTACCAAAAAATAGCATTGAGAAGAAAGTATATGCTCTCTTGTATATGTGAGAAATACGGGTCTTCAAAGAGATCTCAAGGTTACAACAGTTAAAAAGTATGTAAGTGACAAAGTACTGTAACTCTTTGAAAAAATTAACATTCACTCTAATTTAACACTACATCAGCTAAATATTCGTTTAAATCTAACAATCTTTAAAAGATGTCCGGAACTGTGTACATTAATAACCGAAATAGACGCTTCACCCATATAAACATCAAAATCATCAAGATATTCTGCGAGACTTTAATGAATCATAGAAGAGAAGAAGAGCTGTTTGATACCTATTCGAATAAAAAGAAAACATTAAATAAGGAAGGTAGGGATTTATACTTTCTATAGATAAAATTATATAGGCATTATAACTTTGTGAAGCTTTTCGTAAGCAAAGTTGTGTGTCTTTCTTTCCATGGAATAAAGATGTAACAGATGTCTTCATCTTGTCTGTAACTGATATCAGTAGTTTAATATTTACTGTCATATTGACAAGCTGACAAAATATCATTTTTGTGTTGATATATCAGACGGGGTTTTTGAAGTCAATCGCTTGGCAATTACGAGGCAAACAATTGTCACATTAAGCATGGTTCATCAATTTAATTACTTTGGTAAAAGTTATATCAAGTTTAAGGCAAAATTTTCATTGTTCGATGTTTATTACTGAACCTATACAATCACTACCAATACTCTCACAGTTAGATCGCAATAACTGTGATTCTATTCGTCTAAATTTAATGAAACTATATATCTTGCAAATCTATATGTAAGTGTTAATATATGGCTTTACTGCAGGTATCAAGTTCTTTTTACCAAGTCCTGTTTCCTTGGAACCACTATAATATAGCACCAAAAATCTTATATAGATTTACTCATAAAGGAAAATTTATTATAAACATATCCTGAAGATTATCAGGAATACTCAAATTAGTCAGTGAGATGGGCAGGACTCCGCAGAATCCCTCCAGCTATCATAGAGTAAAAGTGCCCAGATGCACTAACTCGGAAAACATAATAATAATAATCATATTGAATTTACTTAAATTGATTTTTAACGTCTGTATTGACAAAAGAAACAAAATTCTTAATATCAACTAATATTTTCAATAGAGAGGTTTTTATCGAACAGTAGTGAAATTTCAACAACAAAATTTTTTATTTTTTTAATTCACAAAATATCGGATAGCAGACATTTTCTTTTTATTTCGAAAACGCAAGTATATATTTAGTAATAAGAAATGGGCTTCAGTTCTAAAAACCTTTTTAATGGATAGTTAAATATATAAGTGTCAGTTCACGAATCTATCTGCTTCACTTAGGATCTGCGAAAGTCGTCTTTGATACCTCAGAGAAAATTCAAAGAAAGTTAGTTGACTTCCTTTTATTGTATTATATTCATTGGTGATTAGTATGTTTATTTCTTATATATATTTTTAACAACTATTCCAAATCTTTACTTATGTTAGTGTTTGAAATGTGAATCTAGAAAGTGTATTTTTACTTCCTTGCTTTTAAGAACAAAACTCGTTTAATTTGGATTTGTTATACTAGATGAATTAATCTGTGTACAGGAATCGTGTCGATATTCTTAAATAACATATAGTTAAAATAACATTTTACCATGTTTACCTAGGAAAATCGTATTATGAGAAGTATTCCATTGAACATTGATTAAGACATACGGTGTTAATATATCGGTGTTAACCCTCCAGAAATTTGTAGTTGCACAATCTGAAACTAAGTAACATATTTTCGTGGAAATAATTTGAATAGCAAGCTGACATACAAGACGTACAAGACAGTTTATCCTGGGTTAAGGAAAATTTAGTCCTTTAGCAAATTTTACAGTTTTATTTTTCTTCTTATTTGATGTTTTATTCCTTTCCCCATTTTTGTACTAACATGTTCGGTTTCTTGCAATTTGTTTGTTACGCCAAGTGTTACCATAAACCCTTTTTTACTTGATAAAGCTGTTATGTCCGTCATTTTGTTTCGGATTACATAAACACTGACAAATTGCAATCAATTTATATAATTTTTTTTTCGCTTATCTATTTTGTTCTCGGAATTTTTGCCGCTGTTCACTCACACACGCGTGACTGTCATACAAATTATCCAATCTCGTAAAAAGGATCTATGAAAAGAAGATTTTTGTGCATGAGCTTAGATTGATGGCTTTTACGAGGTTGCAGTTTGCTCGATTAAGGAATTAGTGAAAATGACATACTTGGACAGTGATAAAAAGTATATGACGTCTGAATAAAGACCCAATCTAGCTTCTGCTTTACATTGACAAATTTACTAAATCTTAAAATAATTAACATGAAGAAGAAAAACAAATGAGTGTTGTTTACTGAATCCCCGACTGGAATTTAATTATTTAATAAAAAAAACTTTAATTGTAAAACAACTTGTCGTTGGAGAGACAACTCTATTCGACTAGACTTACTTTGTAAAATACTGACATATGCGTATTACGCTCTAAATATATTGTATTATGGTATTTGCATCTTACCTCAGAACCCCAGAAATATTCTAGCAAATATAATTACGTTTAAACTATGCAAAGCCGCATTTTAACAAAAGGGAAAAATTCACGAAAAATAAAATTAAAGTCACTCCAGAGCGCTTTTCATAGGACGGCTTTTCTTGATTTCGTCTTTGTCCTTAAAACAGAACAGAACAAGTGGGAACTACGCGCACATAAGCCCTAAGCTAGATGTCGAGTGCGTATGGGTACGTGCGTACATGAACGCGACACTGGGTGCAAGTACGGAAAATGACTGGATTGGCATATCTTGCTGCTTTTTCCATATCCATACAGATTTCATTAAGCATTTGGGTGAACTCTGAAACGAAACGCTTTTCTTTTTCTCGTTTTGGGAAGATTTTCTTCTCGCAAGTGTGTTTGCTTTTTGCTCGTGTGAGTTAACAACGTGTGCGATACGTGGGGTGGAGAGAAGTACACATTCGCATTCAGATTAGTTGCGTGAATATACGTGCTATAATTGTTTTGGAATTAAGATTAAATTTTATTGTCTGCCTTGGGAAAGATAAAATGTTTCCAGTAAACACGTGCGGACATGAATTTTCAGCTCCTTTAAATGCTTTGTTTTTCTTTTTCTTTTTCGGATCTGAATTTAATCAAATAAGACGAAGCAATTCTGGCGTCAGAAAAGAGTTTAATTTGAATTTGGTTTGACTTTCATTAAAGCCATAAGTTTTCAGCTGATGTCAAAGTTAAATTAAAATATTTTTCCTGTGATTCAAATTTTTGCTTTCTTAACTTGCACATTAAGAACGAAGTTAAAGAAGTTTAATTTATGGAAAATACGTTTTAAGATACTTAAATACTTCTTATCAGTGAATATTTGATTTTAAATTTTACAACGAAAAGATAATTCTTAATCACTTTATATATTAAATAATGGTCTTCTAAGTATATCATATATAAAGAATAGAAGTTTTAGATATATAAACATTAAACAAAACTAATAATACGTAGTATAATAAATTAATTTTTTTATCGAGCATGTGAGTCATTCAAGTCAATAACATTCCATAGACAAGCTGGTATCGATTTTTTTTAATATGTGAAATGATAAACTACGTATCCTGAGAAAGAAATAAATCATAAAATAACACAGAAAGTAAATAAGCTTCATTGAACATACGATGAATTAAAGATCATTATACTTCAAGGAGGTATATCAAGAAATACTTTATTGATAGGAAAAATAGTTTCCAAAAATGAATTCCAAAAACCAGTTGAAAAAATTTAGTTAAAGTGAATCAATTATTCTAATGTAAAATAGTTCAGACGATTTTGAAAGACAATTTTGTCATATTTTCAAGTGAGATTTCTTTTTAAATCTAATAGGATTTTTTTAATTCCAAGTTGATAACAAAACATTTAGTTCACAAAATCCATTATATCTAATGTCAAGCTATCTGAAATATTTTAAGGAGTTTGAACTACAAAATCTTCTCCTTGCTTACGCTACTGTTATATATCTGAAAGAAACTAAAGTATATCCTAATTTAAGGAATTAATTATGCCTATATCGATGAACTGAGTACGGAGGTATGTGAGTTTGGGGAAACTTTGACTTCAGTGGTTTGAATAGTTTTCTGAGAGAGCATGACAAATCCAACTTTTATCTTCTTATAAACTCAATAGAATGATTTGAAGAAAGGCTAAAAAGGAATTGGAAAAAGATATAATCTTCTCAATATCTTCACCTACATTTCATTTAATATGAAAAGAGGGTTGTGTGTACTAAAATTAGCTGGACGTAATAACGAATATGAAAAAGCAATTAATTTTAAGATGGGATTTACTAAGATATATTATATTCTGCCGCCAGTAAACATGATTTACAGTAGTTGCGAAGTAATTGAGCTATCTTAATATCATGTTGTCCATAGTCTTTTTTGAGAACCGATATAACTTTTTTTTAGTGTTTGTGGATTATGTTTGTATTTCTGAAGTTGGAGTATGTGAGCTATCTCACTCTTGACCTTTTTATTTTTGCTTAGATTCAACCAATTCTTATTGCCAAAGAAGTGATAGAATAACAATTAATTGACAATACTTTTATGCTGTCCTTTGTTTTAGCGTTTTTAATGACTCTTATGATTTTATCGACTTCTAGTTCCTTAAATTAGATAACGAATGTGGTTTTAAATTTGAATATGTACGCCATGCCGAAGTACGGATTTGATTTATGACTAATAATTATATTATCAAAAATATAGTAAAAATTATGTATATTTGTTTCTAAATGCCATTAGCATCTATAAATATTTAAGACTAACTTAACAATTCGTAAATGTTGAAGAAGGTTGTCAACTAGTTTCTCAATTTAAAAATAATTTAAAAGAAATTTTATTAATTAATTCTATTATATTCATGAAAATACACAGAACCCTAGTTATAGTGAAATATTTAAATTTCGTATTATTTTAAGCAAACTATTATCCTTCTGCAAATTTCGAAACCTATTTCTTGTTCTTCTATATTTAATTATTATTTATGTCTAACCAAGTTGGTCCTTTGTTTTGAGATTTTATGTTCTATATATATGTGGATGTGTAGATATATATGTATTTTTCGAATTTAATTGCAGACCCACAATTACACAATAAAAACAATTTGAAGTCAGGGCAAGTATATACACATTTACCATACATTCATCCTCTTGACCAGGATATTATTTGCCATATTAATGTAAATGCACAAACGGCGTCATATGGTCGAGACGGTTGTGTCTGGCTTTATTGGCTTGTATGAAAATTTCGTTGAACTGTAGTCCAGTGTGTTTGAATAAAGGACACTGGACTTAAAAGTTTTAGCCAAGGCAGCGTTTAATCGCTAATACAAGCAGAAGTGCTAAGTACACAAGCAGAAAGTGGAGTTAAAACTGAAATAGAAACAATTTCATTATGTTCGGAGTAAGTACATTGATTATGGGATATGTTGCAGCAACATTTGGCATGCAACCACACCACAGCAACATTTGTTAGCTGCATGCCACATATTTATTTAGTTTACATTTGTATTCTTATTATAATATTGCATGTCTAACCGCGTTCAATTCGAGCAAATACTCGCACGTTTTGGTATTGACATTACAAGCGCTGCTTCCCAGCCGACAGGGGTGGTTTTTCCAACGCTTTGTGCATGATTTTCCACCGATGATTCCATTGAAGTAGGAACGAAAGTAGTCGTGGTGGCACGTTCTATGCAAGAGACCTGCTTGCAACCCCATGTGGCAGTGAACGAAAAATGCAGAATAACATTTTCCTATTACTGTTCCACTGTGCCGTTGCTGCTTCACTTTCTGTTTTCTTTATTTATTATTAAATAAGTTTGCACCGAGCGCCTCACAGGGGTGGTTTGATGACAGTATTCGTAGTATTTCTAAGGGTTGCATGTTTAACAATGAACTCCAGCTGAACACTAAGCAAATATATTGCAAAGTTACTCCGCTAGTATGAATAGTATGACTCATTCAGGTGCGCTTTGTGAGGTTAAATAAATCTTTGACGGGGTGGTGTACAGTGCAATCGAGTATAGAGTATAGAGCATTCAATACCGAATCATTGAGTTGATGATGGTTTCATATAGCGATATGTACGAATCTCATGTGCATATACCCCACTTATGAATGAATGGCTATGTCTGATTATTAAAAACTGAAGCTGGTTAAGTTGCCGTTATCGTGCCAGGTTTGTTGCCGTTGTAGGCTTCGCTATGCTTTAATTTGTTGTAAGTGTTCTTATGACTCTTACAAGGTTACTAACCACACATCTAAATTGCAAAACCACTTTTCGCTGTAAGTCTGCGAGTGGTTGGATGGGCCAACTACTCCGCTAGAGTGGTGCGGCTATTAATGCATACATTCTCGTACATGTATCACTTCTAACAGAAGAATGTCTTTGTTTAAAGTTGTTTTTGCAATTTTTATTTAATCGCACATGTCTCGTCTTTGCCGGAGTAAGCTGCGTGACAACGTAGAGATACTTTTCAATAAAACTCAAGCATGTGATATATTACCGGTACTTAGACGTGCAATTTTAACTTAACAAACTCTTTTACTGTATGGTGATATTTTCACGTACGCGGAAAATGTCATTAAAAGCAGAAAGGTGCAATTATTTAACAAGAGTTTTAAACGATTTCAAAATATCCTGGATTAGTTTCTAAGAGAATTTGTGACAGGTAAAAAAGGAGAAAATATTTTATATGGATTTGATAATTTATCACATTAGATACTTGAAATAGTAAAGAACTATTCTCAAGAAAATTTGTCTGTTCTGGAAATCATTTGGCATACCAAGCTCGTATGTCTCCATAACCAACTTTATAGACTGCATGAGAAAGACATTACCATGTTTCTTATACGGATACATGCATATTATGTCTCTTCCTATAAATATAAGAACTCTCTGAAGAATGAGATTTTAAAAAACTCAATAGATATGCCAAAATTGTATTTTTTTGCAAAACAGTTAGAAGTTTGTTATAATCTAGTATGCTAACTTGTTACCTGTCTAATCGGTAAAGTGATAATCATAATATAATAAGAATAAGCTATGAATCAGGGAGCCAGTAATGTTAATATTTCAAAAAAAAAAAATTTACGTAGTATTTTTTAGTTTAGGAAGTTTCCGAGAATTTCTATATACTACTGTTAAGCTATTCAACTATTTCAACTCATCTAACGATGATTAATTATTCAATTATTTGATTAATAATTAAAATAATAACTATAAAATAAATATCAGACAACTTAAGACTGATATTGTTACTATATGTATTACGAAAGATACTTATTAATTTATTTTGAAAATATTTTATTACTGAAATTATGGTATTATGGTATTTAGGATTTTAGTTGTTTTGAGTTGTGCCACATAGTGTTGTTAGTTCCACATTGATAAATTCGTTCGAGATAGGTATATTAGTTCCACATAGCTGTAATAGTTTCACAACGCTCTTCTATTTCTACATAATTGAGTTAGTTCCACATAGCTGTAATAGTTTCTTATAATTGCTTCGCAAAACTGTTCTAGTTCTACACTGCATTCTAGTTCTACATAGTTAAGTTAGTTCCACATAGCTCTATTAGCTCCACACAGTATTTTAACCTTGTTTAAATCCAAAGTTGTTGTTGTTTAAAAGTTAATATATAATTTGATATTTAAATCACATTACATAAAATTGAATAAACAGTTTAACTAAATTATTTTGTATGTTTTGTAACACATTTCGGTACTTATCTAATACTTGTATATCGCTTCAGTCCATCTAGTTTTATTTATTTTTCGAAACCAAGCTCTTTATTTATATTAGCAATCGAATGATAAACCCAAAATTTTAACTTAAATTTAAACTTCCACTTCGAAACTCAAATACAAACATATTTTATTTGCATAAAGAAGGGATGCAAGGCTTTAACTGTACCGCTGGGCTTTGCTGCAAATGTCTGAGTTTCAAAAATCAATAATTCTGCCCTTCAAAGTAATGTTCCCGTATTTGTTGTTGTAGTTCAAATTTTACCATATGTCTAGCAATGATTCAGAAACTTTTCAACATTTCCCTCATAGAACATTAAGTAAAACGGAGCAACTTTGAGATTTTTGCAGAGTTTCAGTTGATAATTTCAAAAAAAAAAAAAAAAAAATTATGAGGCAGTTTTGTGCGGAAGCAATACTCTGTGTGCTCTTGGGTTTCGCATTGGATATGCAGCAGGTCAAAGTTCAAATAAATATCTAAAAACACATGAACACAGGATGTGTATCTCAAGCGCTGCTAGCACATACATATATCTACCACCCTCCACTAATTGGTAGTTTGGTCTCATGGCTCGTGTATTACACATTGTCGGTTCGTTACTTCTCACTGAATTTCTACTAGTGTTTGACTCCGCTTTCCTTCCCTGTTCGGCTTGAAACTGGGGTTTATGGAAACACATTCACTAAATTTTTGTTTGGAAGGTGAAAGTATTGAGGTTTGATGATTCATGGAGTTACTTAAGGGATAAGCTAGTCAATATTTTAGTAATGCATGTGCAAAATAAATTAGGAAAACTTTGACATTTTTATTATCCTTTAATGTTGTTATTACCGTGTTAATGTAGCACACAGTATACTAAACGACTTTTTAATTTGAAGTTTTATTCGTTGCACTTTACATTGGAGTTTCCTATATACAAATTATCTTTGAAAATAATTTACCATTGAAATTAGGGGTAATTTTCAAAGTTTTGGGTGCGCTTAAAAACTTAAGAACAGCTGTTTTTTAATATAATAATTCACAAGCATTTCTAATGACTTAGTGTGTAACTCTTGAATTTTTGGTAATTTTTGAATTCTTGATTTTTTTATTCTTTAAAATAAACCAAAAGTCACGCCAACAGCTGTAGTGCAACGACCAAATAATTTAGTAACTCCAATCATTCGAGCTCTGGAAGCGGCATGCGCACCCATTCAATATTGAATAAAGACTATCAATTCATATGAATACTGATTTCCAAATTTCTGTAAGAGTTTTATAAATAAAAGTCATTAAACTTTTTCTTTATAAATTGAAGTTTTAGTAGCTATGTGAAATCAGTACTCTCATATTAGGATTGCATATGAATGTCTTTGATCAATCCTAACTATGATAAAATATGTAGTATATTTCGTTATTATAGCTTTTATTTTTTTCATATTTACTTTTACTTATATCTAATATATTCTGGTTCAGAATAGAATTTCCCATAACTTCATTACTATATTACGTTTCATTTTATGATGTATCATTATGTATCACAATGAGCAATATACCTTGTTACCATTATTTGTAAGGTTACAATATTTTATAACTATAACTTTAATATATAGAATTATTTTAGTACTAAAATAAAATTTAAAACAACATGGTTCTAGACTGCCAATATGCGATCATAAGATTTTTTGTACTAAGATTAGACTCTAAATTAACAATAGACGTTCAGTCTTAATATTAAACTTAAGAAATTAATTTAATATTAAAGGAGTTAGGAGCTTCTCCCCACAATTCAACAGTTTTCCTCTGACTCATTTCCGAGCCTGACAGTAACAATGAATGTGGCTGGAAAAGGAAACCCATTCTAGGCAGAGACGTTTTATTTTAATACTTTGTGTTTCAAATAGTAATAAATTTTGTTTAATAAAATAGATCAACCCAATTCGTTTCGTTTTAAATAAACTACAAAATAGTTTAGAATTAGCATAATCAGAACAAATTAAATTAACAATAAAATTATTTAATTTTAAAAGTCGTAATTAATTAAGAATACTATCAAAGTATCAAGAAAAAAGTACAAATTTTATGGTATGGTTATACCATTTATGATATCAAATAATATGGCAGAACTGTGTTTTTTGAATAGGTCTAAGGGATTTTAAATAAACAAGCACAAGTGAAATTTTTCACAGAATAGGAGTATTAATTTGAGTAAATTATAAGTGGAAATTAAAAATTTGAAAAGTTACTCAATTATTATAGTTCTGAATATACCAAACACCTGATTTTTCTAATAAGTAGTAGTTCTTAATTAGGATATATATACACATTCATATCACCTTTTTATATTTTTTATAAATTGAAATTTTAATGCCGGTACAAAAATCACTTATTGTATTTAATAATAGCGTTGTATATAGTTATTACTGGATTTATCATCTAATATCTGGATTTATATATATTGCTATAATTATTGTAATTATAGTTTGGTATCGCATTTTACTAGTTATCTATAAAAGTTAGTTCTAGTTTCATAGGTCACATTATTGGAGTAGCTGTATTTGTATATTATAGCATAGCGTTGCATATAGTTTTTACTGTATGATTTAGTATTATCTAATAGCTGGATTTATTGCTATAGTTCTTGTCATTATGGTTGGGTATTGCATTTCAATAGTTATCTCTAAAAGTTAGTGCTCATTTTATAAGTTACATTAGTTGTATTTGTAGTTGTTGTATTTGTTCTTTATAGCTAAGTAACTAACCTTCAATGTTTAGAATATATAAAATAAAAACAATTTGTGTGGCTTTTTATATGCAATACGAATAAAGAGTAAATTGAATGTAGAAAAATTTTTAATCTATCCTAATGTAATATACTGACACACTTTTATTTGGTCCTGTTTTACCAATGGGTAAATGTGTTCTTCTTCCTTTATTATTACTAAAAATGTTTTGATTTCCTCGTCAAGGATCATCTCTTGTAGGGCACTTTAAAGTTTTGGACTAAACCTATTTCTGAACCGTATTTTATATGTTCAAAGTTTAAAATATATACCGCTTGGTAAACCAAAAAATGCATAATAAAATAAAACAATAAATTCTGTCATAAAAATAAATATAAAAACCATCACATTTCTTCCTTTATATTAAAATAGTCCAAATTCCATTAATTTCCCTAACTATATCACAATTGTTCGGTTATGAGTCATCCAAAGGATAAACAAATCATATTTTTATTGTGTATAAAAAAGATGTAAAAAAACTTTTGTAAGAATATGGACGCATAAAAGATTCCATAAAAAATGAATTAAAAAAAATTAGACGAAATAAAACACACAGTAAAGTAGGAAAAACTTTATGCATAAATTATTTATACTATCTGCAGTTGCTAAATGTCTTCAAGGATAACAGAAAGAAAAAAAGAAAAAAAATACAAAAAAAAAACAAAATGGAAAAAAGAAATGTGAAAATGGAAACAAAAATAGAAAGAAATGTTGAAAGCACTACAAATGAATAATAAATTGCAATAACAAGTGAATGAAAACCATATTTAAAAAGTGGCGGTCATGACGACCACAGGCTGCTTATTTGAAGCAACAAATAAATTCCTTTTTTAATTTATTACTTTTCACTTCAGGAAATAAAACAAACAACGGACTGCGCCAATAAACAACAGTCCACCATTAAAAAATTATGTTAACTTGTCACTTTTTAACAGATGTTATACATGTACGAGGGTA
>NC_051847.1:94004992-94019199 GCF_002237135.1 Teleopsis dalmanni | reverse complement strand
AATGAAGAAGTCATTACCGAAGCAAACGTGTATTTTGAGAGCTTTGAGAAAACCTATTATTTGGAGGGAATAAGAAAATTAGTAAAATACGCTTGGCACACACACACACACACACACACAGGTGATATTAAAAAAATATCAAATTGCTTATCAAAACTTATCAATAGTTGGCCCCGTACCATCTATTAATATCTATATATATCCATCGAATGAAATCGATATTTAGAATAATCTATTTATACATCAAACTAATTCTCAGTTTCTGGTAACATAATTCATAAACAATTAAAAATTAAACCATATCTTAATTGAGAATACTCGTAATCTTATATAAATCGCTTACTTAAATAGATAGGATTAGAAGTAAATTTTAAGGAAAAATAATTTAAAATCTGTATATATGTTATAACGTCTTAAGGAACGTAGTAAATTAAAATAAAATATCCATCATTCATACCAAAATTTAAAATATATGTCAACATACTGGTACATCTGATTGATCACATGTTAATATTTTCTTCTTTCTTAATTTTTGCCATATTACCTATTTAAAAATATAATTAAATATAATAAAGAATTTAAGAATTTTAATTTAATATATAACTATTTTATTCATCACTCGTATTAGGTTATCAAATTTATGTAAGCAACAAATATGGGAATAAATGTCAGAAAAATGATTTCTAAAATAAATAAATCTAAGCCCTTAAGTACTTCAAAAATGAACTCAACTCTTCAAGAGTTTTCCAAAAAGGAACTGTGGAACAATCCAATATACGTGTAATCACTTCACAATATTACAAGACCAGTTAGAAGTTGTTATTCGTATAAGAAATAATTATAGCCATTAGGAACGCATAGTCGTGAACTATTTTCAATGAAATCTTTCTGCGTCTTAAATGTCTTGAATGTCTTGTGTGTATTTTTTACTATTTTTTGTAGTAATAACGATACGAGATACGCAGATACATTACTTTTTATGGCCAAACTTTTAACAAATAACCACTTACATAAATAACAAAGTGCTCGTGTGTGTGTGTGTGTGTTTAGAGTCTCTTTGGATACATTTACCAACTTTAATAATTAAGTATTTATTTATGTGCTTTTAATTATAAAAGTTTGCTTTAAATTATATACAATTTTCCACTTTGCTGCTTGTTTGATTTATTGAACTTTTTTATCTAGAAGTGCAAAAAATCAAAGTTGAATTCGCACTTTTTCTCGTAAAGATGAAAAAATTATACGATTTTTTCCCTTTTAAGTGTAATGAACCCAGAAAAAGAGGAAACAAACTGAAGGAAACAAGTTGTAAAACTTTATTTCGTATGCAGTGATAAACGAAGAATAAAATTAACAAAAAATAATTAATAACGAATTGAGATTAAAATTTTATGGCTCAAAAAGAAGACGAATTCACAAAATCCTCATGGCGAAAATTAAGATTCGTATTCACAGTATATGCATCTGTATCTGTATCTTTCATCCTATAGAAACGCTTAACATGACTAACAACTTGTTGGCAACTGGTGGGAGGTGTATGTAGGGTGCTTTAGTAGTCTGTAGTACGTAGTACGTATATGTAAAAAGGACAAACAAAACAAAAATTTTAATCAAATGGAAAAATCTGGTTGTTATCGCAATGATGAAATTTATGCCACCCCAGACTGAAATCAAAAACTTAGCTCGGAAATCATGAAAACATTAAAACTTTCCCAACACGAACAAATAAGTGAGTAAAGATTTTATCATTGTCAGAGGACAAAGGATATTTATGCAAACAACAACAGTTTATGTAGCATAAGAGAATTTCGATATGAATAACAAAATCCAAGGAGAAGAAAAGACTGCTTTTGTTTCGGAAAGCGCTAAATGTTTGTGCAGAATGAAATAAAGGAATCTGCACTGAGTTACAAATGCATAAGTAATCGATACAGTCAAGCCAAAATGTAGTGCAAGTTACTCCCACGAATAATATAAAATTACAGCTACATTTGCTGCAATCAATTTCCCGCATGCACACAAATACATCAGAGCATATATCGATATACTCGTACGAATATTCGGTATTAAATATCGAGTTTCCGAACAGGGTGCAGACTGACTCTCAGGTCAAAATTATTTGCCAACTTTGCACCGAAGTGCGAAAAGTGCAAACATTATTAATTCATGGGAATAACTGGTTTATGGGAAAACTTTAAAATATTTCCTTATTGACTTTGAAGTCGCACTTGATTGTGAAGTTATATTGGCATTGTGTACTGTGTATATATTCATATAATAAAAGTAATATTACATATCCTTAAAAGGCACCCTGTTAAGCCAGTATAAACAAATGATAAGTTTAGCAATCCTTAATAGTTCAGTTAGTTTTATGCATGCACATGTAGCACTTTGTTGTTAGTGATACGCTATTAATTTGGATGGATGGGATATCCTGTCAACTACTTCAACTAATTAATTAAATAAGAAGTGCTATTGAAACACTAGGAAGGAAGGCTGTTTCAAGTTAATGTCGTTATTGTAGCCCCTTTCTCAACACATTTGTCCTCTATTCAATTCTTATTTTGTTTTGATTTCTTATTATACTAATGAAATAAGTATTTGTAGGAGTTCACTTTACGCTGAAGTATCGCCGGAAGAAACAAAATGTACCCATAATAGACATCATCAAAGTTAATTTAGTTTAACACTTCACTCTACAAACAAACAAATATACAAATATTTAGTATGTGGTGTATGCGATATGTATAAATTATATACACATATATATATATGTGTTTAATCTAATACTGGACAACCCGTTTCACATGTAACGTTCTTACCAAAAAAAAAAGGCAAATGTACGCTACACACACTGACTGCGTCCATTGATATAATCTAGAGAACTAAGTATTAAGTGACAAATATTATTTTGAATACAATTATTCCGCCAAATTTATTATATGGATGTCTACCAAAAAATAGCATTGAGAAGAAAGTATGCTCTCTCGTATATGTGAGAAATACGGGTCTTCACAGAGATCTCAAAGTTACAACAGTTGAAAAGTATGTAAGTGACAAAGTACTGTAACTCTTTGGAAAAATTAACATTCACTCTAATTTAACACTAAATCAGCTAAATATTCGTTTAAATCTAACAACCTTTAAAAGTTGTCCGGAACTGTGTACTTTAATAACCGAAGTAGACGCTTCACCTATATAAACATCAAAATCACCTAACATATTCTGAGAGACTTTAACGAATCATAGAAGAGGAGCTGTTTGATACCTATTCGAATAAAAAGAAAACATTAAATAAGGAAGGTAGGGATTTATACTTTCTATAGATAAAATTATATAGTCATTATAACTTTGTGAAGCTTTTCATAAGCAAAGTTGTGTGTTTTTCTTTCCATGAATTAAAGATATAACAGATGTCTTCATCTTGTCTGTAATTGATATCAGTAGTTTAATATTTACTGACATATTGACAAGCAGACAAAATGTCATTTTTGTGTTGATATATCAGACGGGTTTTTTGAAGTCAATCGCTTGGCAATGACGAGGCAAACAATTGTCACATTAAGCATGGTTCATCAATTAAATTACTTCGGTAAAAGTTATATCAAGTTTAAGGCAAAATTTTTATTGTTCGATGTTTATTACTGAACCTATACAATCACTGCCAATACTCTCACAGTTAAAACGCAATATCTTACAAATCTATATGTAAGTATTAATATATGGCTTTACAACAGATATAAAGTTCTTTTTACCAAGTCCTGTTTCCTTGAAACCACTATAATATAGCACCAAATTTCAGTGTCATATCATAAAGGAAAATTTATTATAAACATATCCTAAAGATTATCAGGAAAACTCAAATTAGTCAGTGAGATGGGCGGGACTCTGCAGAATCCCTCCAGCTATCATAGAGTAAAAGTGCCCAGATGCACTAACTCGGAAAAGACTTAACATAATAATAATAATCATATTGAATTTACTTAAATTAATTTTTAACGTCTGTATTGACAAAAGAAACAAAATTCTTAATATCAACTATTATTTTCAATAGAGAGGTTTTTATCGAACAGTAGTGAAATTTCAACAACAAAATTTTTTATTTTTTTAATTCACAAAATATCGGATAGCAGACATTTTCTTTTTATTTCGAAAACGCAAGTATATATTTAGTAATAAGAAATGGGCTTCAGTTCTAAAAACCTTTTTAATGGATAGTTAAATATATAAGTGTCAGTTCACGAACCTATCTGCGAAAGTCGTCTTTGATACCTCAGAGAAAATTCAAAGGAAGTTAGTTGACTTCCTTTTATTGTATTATATTCATTGGTGATTAGTATGTTTATTTCTTATATATATTTTAACAACTATTCCAAATCTTTGTTTGTGTTAGTTTTTGAAATGTGAATCTAGAAAGTGTATTTCTACTTCCTTGCTTTTAAGAAAAAAACTCGTTTAATTTGAATCTGTTATACTAGATGAATTAATCTGTGTACAGGCATCGTGTCGATATTCTTAAATAACATATAGTTAAAATAACATTTTACCATGTTTACCTATTTACCTATAAGGAAAATCGTATTATGAGAAGTATTCCATTGAACATTGATAAAGACATACGGTGTTAATATATCGGTGTTAACCCTCCTGACATACAAGACGTACAAGACAGTTTATCCTGGGTTAAGGAAAATTTAGTCCTTTAGCAAATTTTACAGTTTTATTTTTCTTCTTATTTGATGTTTTATTCCTTTCCCCATTTTTGTACTAACATGTTCGGTTTCTTGCAATTTGTTTGTTACGCCAAGTGTTACCATAAACCCTTTTTTACTTGATAAAGCTGTTATGTCCGTCATTTTGTTTCGGATTACATAAACACTGACAAATTGCAATCAATTTATATAATTTTTTTTTTCGCTTATCTATTTTGTTCTCGGAATTTTTGCCGCTGTTCACTCACACACGCGTGACTGTCATACAAATTATCCAATCTCGTAAAAAGGATCTATGAAAAGAAGATTTTTGTGCATGAGCTTAGATTGATGGCTTTTACGAGGTTGCAGTTTGCTCGATTAAGGAATTAGTGAAAATGACATACTTGGACAGTGATAAAAAGTATATGACGTCTGAATAAAGACCCAATCTAGCTTCTGCTTTACATTGACAAATTTACTAAATCTTAAAATAATTAACATGAAGAAGTAAAACAAATGAGTGTTGTTTACTGAATCCCCGACTGGAATTTAATTATTTAATAAAAAAAAATTTAATTGTAAAACAACTTGTCGTTGGTGAGACAACTCTATTCGACTAGACTTTCTTTGCAAAATACTGACATATGCGTATTACGCTCTAAATATATTGTATTATGGTATTTGCATCTTACCTCAGAACCCCAGAAATATTCTAGTAAATATAATTACGTTTAAACTATGCAAAGCCGCATTTTAACAAAAGCGAAAAATTCACAAAAAACAAAATTAAAGTCACTCCAGAGCGCTTTTCATAGGACGGCTTTTCTTGATTTCGTCTTTGTCCTTAAAACAGAACAGAACAAGTGGGAACTACGCGCACATAAGCCCTAAGCTAGATGTCGAGTGCGTATGGGTACGTGCGTACATGAACGCGACACTGGGTGCAAGTACGGAAAATGGCTGGCATTTCGCATATCTTGCTGCTTTTTCCATATCCATACAGATTTCATTAAGCATTTCGGTGAACTCTGAAACGAAACGCTTTCCTTTTTCTCATTTTGGGAAGATTTTCTTCTCGCAAGTGTGTTTGCTTTTTGCTCCTGTGAGTTAACAACGTGTGCGATACGTGGGGTGGAGCGAAGTACACATTCGCATTCAGATTAGTTGCGTGAATATACGTGCTATAATTGTTTTGGAATTAAGATTAAATTTTATTGTCTGCCTTGGGAAAGATAAAATGTTTCCAGTAAACACGTGCGGACATGAATTTTCAGCTCCTTTAAATGCTTTTTTTTCTTTTCCTTTTTCGGATCTGGATTTAATCAAATAAGACGAAGCAATTCTGGCGTCAGAAAAGAGTTTAATTTGAATTTGGTTTGACTTTCATTAAAGCCATAAGTTTTCAGCTGATGTCAAAGTTAAATTAAAATATTTTTCCTGTGATTCAAATTTTTGCTTCCTTAACTTGCACATTAAGAATGAAGTTAAAGAAGTTTAATTTATGGAAAATACGTTTTAAGATACTTAAATACTTCTTATCAGTGAATATTTGATTTTACAATGGAAAGATAATTTTTAATCACTTTATATATTAAATAATGGTCTTCTAAGTATATCATATATAAAGAATAGAAGTTTTAGATATATAAACATTAAACAAAACTAATAATACGTAGTATAATAAATTAATTTTTTTATCGAGCATGTGAGTCATTCAAGTCAATAACATCCCATAGACAAGCTGGTATCGATTTTTTAATATGTCAAATGATAAACTATATATCCTGAGGGAGAAATAAAAGAAAGTAAATAAGCTTCATTAAACATACGATGAATTGAAGATCATTATACTTCAAGGAGGTATATTAAGATATACTTTATTGATAGAAAAAATAGTTTCCAAAAACCAGTTGAAAAAATTTAGTTAAAGAGAATTAATTATTCTAATGTAAAATAGTTCAGACGATTTTGAAAGACAATTTTGTCATATTTTCAAGTGAGATTTCTTTTTAAATCTAATAGGATTTTTTTAATTCCAAGTTGATAACAAAACATTTAGTTCACAAAATCCATTATATCTAATGTCAAGCTATCTGAAATATTTTAAGGAGTTTGAACTACAAAATCTTCTCCTTGCTTACGCTGCTGTTATATATCTGAAAGAAACTAAAGTATATCCTAATTTAAGGAATTAATTATGCCTATATCGATGAACTGAGTACGGAGGTATGTGAGTTTGGGGGAACTTTGATTTCAGTGGTTTGAATAGTTTTCTGAGAGAGCATGACAAATCCAACTTTTATCTTCTTATAAACTCAATGGAATGATGTGTAGAAAGGGTAAAAAGGAATTGGAAAAAGATATAATCTCCTCAATATCTTCACCTACATTTCATTTAATATGAAAAGAGAGTTGGGTGTACTAAAATTAGCTGGACGTAATAACGAATATGAAAAACCAATTGATTTTAAGATGGGATTTACTAAGATATATTATATTCTGCCGCCAGTAAACATGATTTACAGTAGTTGCGAAGTAATTGAGCTATCTTAATAGCATGTCGTCCGGTATAACTTTTTATTAGTGTTTGTGGATTATGTTTGTATTTCTGAAGTTGGAGTATGTGAGCTATCTCACTCTTGACCTCTTTATTTTTGGTTAGATTCAACCAATTCTTATTGCCAAAGAAGTAATAGAATAACAATTAATTGACAATACTTTTATGCTGTCCTTTGTTTTAGCGTTTTTAATGACTCTTATAATTTTATCGACTTCTAGTTCCTTTCATCAGATAACGAATGTAGTTTTAAACTTGAATATGTACGCCATGCCGTAGTTAATCTGTCTATTTTAATTAGATTCAATCAAAATATATAGATCTTCTTGCCTAAAGATTTGTTAATCATTTTTTCTTGTCAATGTTAAGACTTTTTTCTGTCAATACTTGAGATAGTAATTAACGTCTCAATTAACATGTTAATACAATTTTTTTATGTTAAAAAAATAAAGTAATGATTTTCAATACAAGTCCCTCTAAGTTCTAATAATAACAGTAGCATATCTTAAATACTCTTGGATAAGTATTTGCCCCTTTACTATTCTATAGAAAAGTCGTGGAAAGAATAGGCTTATGTCAATTTTTATTTAAGCAGTTAAGTAAAACATCTTGGAACCTCTCTACACACTTTCGTAAGTAATTAATTTTTTTTGTGTTAACATACATTAAATAGTTTAGGTCAAATACTAAGTTTTAGTACTTATTACTTATTATTATTTATTTACGTATAACTTTAACTGACAAATTCTCCAAAAAGTAAATGTGACGTGTTATCACAAAATAAATCTTTTAGTTCTCTCTGATATAGTACGGATTTGATTTATGACTAATAATTATATTATCAAAAATATAGTAAAAATTATGTATATTTGTTTCTAAATGCCATTAGCCTCTATAAATAATTAAGACTAACTTAACAATTCGTAAATGTTGAAGAAGGTTGTCAACTAATTTCCCAATTTAAAAATAATTTAAAAGAAATTTTATTAATTAATTCTATTATATTCAAGAAAATACACAGATCCCTAGTAATAGTAAAATATTTAAATTTCGTATTATTTTAAGCAAACTATTATCCTTCTGCAAATTTCGAAACCTATTTCTTGTTCTTCTATATTTAATTATTATTTATGTCTAACCAAGTTGGTCCTTTGTTTTGAGATTTTATGTTCTATATATATGTGGATATGTAGATATATATGTATTTTTTTAATTTAATTGCAGACCCACAATTACACAATAAAAACAATTTGAAGTCAGGGCAAGTATATACACACTTACATTCATCCTCTTGACCAGGATATTATTTGCCATATTAATGTAAATGCACAAACGGCGTCATATGGTCGAGACGGTTGTGTCTGGCTTTATTGGCTTGTATGAAAATTTCGTTGAACTGTAGTCCAGTGTGTTTGAATAAAGGACACTGGACTTAAAAGTTTTAGTCAAGGCAGCATTTAATCGCTAATACAAGCAGAAGTGCTAAGTACACAAGCAGAAAGTGGAGTTAAAACTGAAATAGAAACAATTTCATTATGTTCGGAGTAAGTACATTGATTATGGGATATGTTGCAGCAACATTTGGCATGCAACCACACCACAGCAACATTTGTTAGCTGCATGCCACATATTTATTTAGTTTACATTTGTATTCTTCTTATAATATTGCATGTCTAACCGCGTTCAATTCGAGCAAATACTCGCACGTTTTGGTATTGACATTACAAGCGCTGCTTCCCAGCCGACAGGGGTGGTTTTTCCAACGCTTTGTGCATGATTTTCCACCGATGATTCCATTGAAGTAGGAACGAAAGTAGTCGTGGTGGCACGTTCTATGCAAGAGACCTGCTTGCAACCCCATGTGGCAGTGAACGAAAAATGCAGAATAACATTTTCCTATTACTGTTCCACTGTGCCGTTGCTGCTTCACTTTCTGTTTTCTTTATTTATTATTAAATAAGTTTGCACCGAGCGCCTCACAGGGGTGGTTTGATGACAGTATTCGTAGTATTTCTAAGGGTTGCATGTTTAACAATGAACTCCAGCTGAACACTAAGCAAATATATTGCAAAGTTACTCCGCTAGTATGAATAGTATGACTCATTCAGGTGCGCTTTGTGAGGTTAAATAAATCTTTGACGGGGTGGTGTACAGTGCAATCGAGTATAGAGTATAGAGCATTCAATACCGAATCATTGAGTTGATGATGGTTTCATATAGCGATATGTACGAATCTCATGTGCATATACCCCACTTATGAATGAATGGCTATGTCTGATTATTAAAAACTGAAGCTGGTTAAGTTGCCGTTATCGTGCCAGGTTTGTTGTCGTTGTAGGCTTCGCTATGCTTTAATTTGTCGTAAGTGTGCTTATGACTCTTACAAGGTTACTAACCACACATCTAAATTGCAAAACCACTTTTCGCTGTAAGTCTGCGAGTGGTTGGATGGGCCAACTACTCCGCTAGAGTGGTGCGGCTATTAATGCATACATTCTCGTACATGTATCACTTCTAACAGAAGAATGTCTTTGTTTAAAGTTGTTTTTGCAATTTTTATTTAATCGCACATGTCTCGTCTTTGCCGGAGTAAGCTGCGTGACAACGTAGAGATACTTTTCAATAAAACTCAAGCATGTGATATATTACCGGTACTTAGACGTGCAATTTTAACTTAACAAACTCTTTTACTGTATGGTGATATTTTCACGTACGCGGAAAATGTCATTAAAAGCAGAAAGGTGCAATTATTTAACAAGAGTTTTAAACGATTTCAAAATATCCTGGATTAGTTTCTAAGAGAATTTGTGACAGGTAAAAAAGGAGAAAATATTTTATATGGATTTGATAATTTATCACATTAGATACTTGAAATAGTAAAGAACTATTCTCAAGAAAATTTGTCTGTTCTGGAAATCATTTGGCATACCAAGCTCGTACATTAAGACTGAAAAGTTTTCGGAAATTCTCATTTAAAATTCGCGCGCTGTATATTTTTCGATATTTTAAGTTTATGTAGTTTGGCAGCCCTGTCCTTAATTACTATGCCAAAAATGAGCGCGATCTGTCAGACAGTTCGTTTACGGCAGCTGTTGAAACCAGTTCACCTCAGTAGTGCGTTGCGAAATGTCTTCGACGGTCTTACGACCGTCCTGAAAGGCTTTGTACCACTCATAAACTTGAGTTTTCGATAAAACTGATTCCCCATAAGCCTTTTGTAGCATTCGCAACGATTCTGCACACGAAATTCGTTCGAAACACAAAATTTGATGCAAACTCTTTGTTCAATATTTTTTTCCATTGTTTTTTTCGCAACGCACTACTGAGGTGAACTGGTTTCAACAGCTGCCGAAAACGAACTGTCTGACAGATCGCGCTCATTTTTGGCATAGTAATTAAGGACAGTGCTGCCAAACTACATAAACTTAAAATATCGAAAAATATACAGCGAGCGAATTTTAAATGAGAATTTCCGAAAACTTTTCAGTCTTAATGTATGTCTCCATTAACAACTTTATAGACTGCATGATAAGGAGATTACCATTCCTATAAATATAAGAACTTTCTGAAGAATGAGATTTTAAAAAATTCAATAGATATGCCAAAATTGTATTTTTTTGCAAAACAGTTAGAAGTTTGTTATAATCTAGTATGCTAACTCGTTCCCTGTTTAATCGGTGAAGTGATAAAATCATAATCACAATATAATAAGAGTAAGCTATGAATTAGTAATATTAATATTTCAAAAAAAAAAATTTACGTAGAATTTTTTAGTTTAGGAAGTTCCCGAGAACGTCTATATACTACTGTTAAACTATTCAACTATTCAAACTCATCTAACGATGATTAATTTTTTTTTCTAACGATTAATTAATTATTTGATTAATAATTAAAATAATAACTATAAAATAAATATCAGACAACTTAAGACTGATATTGTTACTATATGTATTACGAATAAAGATACTTATTAATTTATTTTGAAAATATTTTATTACTAAAATTATGGTATTATGGTATTTAGGATTTTAGTTGTTTTGAGTTGTTCCACATAACGTTGTTAGTTCCACATTGATAAATTCGTTCGAGATAGGTGTATTAGTTCCACATAGCTGTAATAGTTTCACAAAGTTCTTCTATTTCCACATAATTGAGTTAGTTTCACATAGCTGTATTAGTTCCTTATAGTTTTATTAGTTCCACATAGCTGTAATAGTTTCACAAAGCTCTTCTATTTCTACATAATTAAGTTAGTTCCACATAGCTGTATTAGTTCCTTATAGTTGTATTAGTTCCACATAGCTGTAATAGTTTCACAAAGCTCTTCTATTTCTACATAATTGAGTTAGTTCCACATAGCTGTATTAGTTCCTTATAGTTGTATTAGTTCCACATAGCTGTATTTGCTCCGCAAAATTGTTCTAGTTCTACATAGTTGAGTTAGTTCCACATAGCTCTATTAGCTCCACACAGTATTCTAACCTTGTTTAAATCCAACGTTGTTGTTTAAAAGTTAATATATAATTTGATATTTAATTTGATATTTAAATCACATTACATAAAATTGAATAAACAGTTTAACTAAATTATTTTGTATGTTTTGTAACACATTTCGGTACTTATCTAATACTTGTATATCGCTTCAGTCCATCTAGTTTTATTTATTTTTCGAAACCAAGCTCTTTATTTATATTAACAATCGAATGATAAACCCAAAATTTTAACTTAAATTTAAACTTCCACTTCGAAACTCAAATACAAACATATTTTATTTGCATAAAGAAGGGATGCAAGGCTTTAACTGTACCGCTGGGCTTTGCTGCAAATGTCTGAGTTTCAAAAATCAATAATTCTGCCCTTCAAAGTAATGTTCCCGTATTTGTTGTTGTAGTTCAAATTTTACCATATGTCTAGCAATGATTCAGAAACTTTTCAACATTTCCCTCATAGAACATTAAGTAAAACAGAGCAACTTTGAGATTTTTGCAGAGTTTCAGTTGATAATTTCAAAAAAAAAAAAAAAAAAATTATGAGGCAGTTTTGTGCGGAAGCAATACTCTGTGTGCTCTTGGGTTTCGCATTGGATATGCAGCAGGTCAAAGTTCAAATAAATATCTAAAAACACATGAACACAGGATGTGTATCTCAAGCGCTCCTAGCACATACATATATCTACCACCCTCCACTAATTGGTAGTTTGGTCTCATGGCTCGTGTATTACACATTGTCGGTTCGTTACTTCTCACTGAATTTCTACTAGTGTTTGACTCCGCTTTCCTTCCCTGTTCGGCTTGAAACTGGGGTTTATGGAAACACATTCACTAAATTTTTGTTTGGAAGGTGAAAGTATTGAGGTTTGATGATTCATGGAGTTACTTAAGGGATAAGCTAGTCAATATTTTAGTAATGCATGTGCAAAATAAATTAGGAAAACTTTGACATTTTTATTATCCTTTAATGTTGTTATTACCGTGTTAATGTAGCACACAGTACACTAAACGACTTTTTAATTTGAAGTTTTATTCGCTTGCACTTTACATTGGAGTTTCCTATATACGACTTATTAATACAAGTTGTCTTTGAAAATAATTTACCATTGAAATTAGGGGTAATTTTCAAAGTTTTGGGTGCGCTTAAAAACTTAAGAACAGCTGTTTTTTAATATAATAATTCACAAGCATTTCTAATGACTTAGTGTGTAACTCTTGAATTTTTGGTAATTTTTGAACTCTTGATTTTTTTATTCTTTAAAATAAACCAAAAGTCACGCCAACAGCTGTAGTGCAACGACCAAATAATTTAGTAACTCCAATCATTCGAGCTCTGAAAGCGGCATGCGTCACCCATTCAATATTGAATAAAGACCATCAATTCATATGAATACTGATTTCCAAATTTCTGTAAGAGTTTTATAAATAAAAGTCATTAAAATTTCTTTATAAATTGAAGTTTACCATAAGAATTAGTAGCTATGTGAAATCAGTACTCTCATATTGAGATTGCATATGAATGTCTTTGATCAATCCTAACTATGATGAAATATGTAGTAATGGTATATTTCGTTATTATAGCTTTTATTTATTTCATATTTACTTTTACTTATATCTAATATATTCTGGTTCAGAATAGAGTTTCCTATAACTTCATTAAAATATTATGTTTCATTCTATGATGTATCATTATGTATCACAATGAGCAATATACCTTGTTAACATTATTTGTAAGGTTACAATATTTTATAACTATAACTTTAATATATATAATTATTTTAGTACTAAAATAAAATTTAAAACAACATGATTCTAGACTGCTAATGTGCGATCTTAAGATCTTTTGTACTAAAAAAGAATTAAATATTCGCATCTATACTGCGTAGATATTCTAAATAACGGTTACAATACTGCCTTCGCCTTTGTTGTTATTTTTAAAACGAAGAAATTTACTTAAAAATTGATTAATTTAAAAGTGAAGCATACTTTGAAGAGATTTTTATACATATGAACATCGAAAACATCATGGGTACATATCTTAAAGACTGAATGCGTACATGTCTTGCACGATGTCTACAATCAAATAATATGTATATTCTTAGAATGGCTATTCTTTCTTACTTTTATGTCTATCTATAAATAGTTAGATGTGATATATTGATTATATAGTTTGCATTCTAATTTGCGTTATGACTTGCGGATAGTCTAGAAGACAATGTCATCAAAAATGTCAGAACTAAAGACATTTTTTTTTTTTAAATCAATATAAATCACTTGGAAGTGTTATGTTATAGCGATAGCGTAACGTATTATACCATTTATGCGATCAAATAATATAGCAGAACTGTGTTTTTTGAATAGGTCTAAGGGATTTTAAATAAACAAGCACAAGTGAAATTTTTCACATAATAGGAGTATTAATTTGAGTAAATTATAAATGGAAATTAAAAATTTGAAAAGTTACTT
>NC_051847.1:93992054-94004892 GCF_002237135.1 Teleopsis dalmanni | reverse complement strand
CAAGTGAACTGTTGCTTATAAATGTATTGCACTTAAATATATGTTAAACAAAATCAATATTTAATAGATAAATGGTAAATTATTGATTTTAAATATGGTTTTTTTTTTGTGATATGTATTAAAGTTTCAGCGAAGCTAATAAAATAAAACGTACATAGTAGTTGTTCAAAGTAGTTCTAATTGTTAAATTGGATGTTAATTTAATAGCTAATTTAATAATTTACAGTATTTATAAAGGTACTGTAGCTACAAGAACACCTACAACGATCGAACCACATAAAGAACTAGTATCGTTTTAAATAACAAATAGAAGTTGGCTTTGTATGTCTTCAGCGATTGTCATGAAACGTGTCCCGCAATTTCGCTCGACTATCATGAAATCAAAATAATGCTAGAAGTGAGAATTTAAAAGCGTTGTAAGATGTATTAATCACTGTTCATGTTAGATTCGGTTAAACTGATTATTTCGAAAATTAAAAGCAAATAGTCGACAAAATTAACTACTATGATAGCATTTGTCCGGAATAAAAAAAGGCATTATGAATATATCTTAAAAATTGTACTAATATCTTTTCCATTCCATACTTGGTATTATGCCTTAGCTTCAATGAATGAAGTATTAAAACCCAGTTTTGATTGATATTATAAATAAACATTTATTTATGCTCAAGATTTTTATAACAAATCGAAACGAATACAGTAGAAAATATATGGTTTTTAGCGTTTCGAATATTGCAAATAAGTTTTGATAAATCTCTAGAATATTGCCTATGTATAATAGGCTTTATCTGGTACTAGCAAATTAGATTGGTTTGTATTTTTAATACTTATTACTTTTAATATCTAATTAATAATACTTTACGAGCAGATACGATGAGTAAAAATATCACTTTTTAGTTCACAGAATCTGCTGGTGTTGGTGCACTTTAGGCTCATTTTGGAAACTAAAATAATTTGTCAGGTAGTTAACAGGAGTATGTTCAGTTAGGAAACCAGTTATCAAGCTCAATTTAAATCTGTTTAGATTGAGAATTCTGTCATTTTTGTTATTGACTCGAATAGGCTTTTTAGACTGACTTAGGCCTTTGAAGCTGGACCAGATCGAACAGCTTATATTTTATGTTGCTAAGTACTGATTCAGTCTGACAAAGAGATTGAGGGTCCACAAAAGGGGTCAGGTCGTATGAAGTTGAACAGTGCCTCCACCTTCGTAAGTTATTTTGTGGCCGTCGAATCAATCATGACCTGGTATCCAAAGGAGTGTTACTTTATTTATAATATTTAATTCAAAAAAAGTATCTTCCAGCTTTTTATCACCATAGATGTGAGGGTACAAGTTTGAAGAAATTTTAAAGCTGCCTTGCAGTTCTTGCTTGTCTTAATACTTTAGTTTTAATAAAGTACCTTATCACTACCATACATTTGGATTAAATTAGTTATTTATTTCTGAGTACATTTAATTTTAAATATACTTTAGTGTCTTATTTTAATTTCAATATTTACACTTCATAGATAACAAATGTGGTCAAAGTGCATATTAATTTTTTGTATTAATTAAAGCCGGTTTTTTTCAAATATCCATTAGGTAGCTTTCTAATAAAACTGCTATAGTAACTATTTCCATTAAATAACAAAATATACAATTCTAATAGAATATTTCTTTTCTTATTTTTATTGTAATAATTTTGTTAGTAATATATAAATACATTATACATATAAAATATAAAATATATGTATATTTCATTATCACTGCTAAAAACACATATTAAGTCCATTTTATGACAAAAGTCATTCGCAATTTAAAGTAAAAGATGTTTTGGTTTTAAGAACATAAATATTTATATAAATAATTTATTTATGAATTCAAATTTATTAAAATAAAAAACAAAATCTTTAGTTATTTAAAATATTTTATTAATGTGTATATATGTTAATGTGAAAGTTCTTTGCCTTTCTAAATTAAAACCAGGTTTTGCTAAAGTAAGAAATTGTGTTAAAGTTGCAGATAATAAACAATAAAAATATCTGTAAAAAAAGAAATAAATGAGATTGTCATACATAGTGTGAAGGTCTATATTAAGTTCTTCGAAATGTCGGTAACATGGCAATGGAGTTATCAGATGAGGCATCAAGTACATATGTGTGATATATTCTTCACAAATCGAAATACCAATGTTTGTCTATCTAATTTGTTTAATCTATCTTAACACAAACGAATATCTCAAATTCAGTTCAGACGAATGATTGCATTTTTGTGCATAAACATTTGAAAAATAGACTTAAAACATTTGTCAGAATGTTCCAAATTTCTTCTTCTTGGTATTTACCTTGGTTAACCTTGACTGTAAAGAAGGTTCCGTAACGGGTGTTTTTTTTCCAATGCGCGGATGCTGAGCTAACGATCAACCCCAAACCTAGTTGATTTTTATAGCTAGAAAGTTTCCCCAGGTTATACCGCCTTTGCTCGGTCACCAGAGCCTCGTATGCAAGAACAGGTTCCACCACGTGTAGGTGAGGTTGGTTGTTGAAGAGGCTAGGCTGCGTATTCGCATCACTCCTCCATTGAGGAACACACTTGTGCCCCTTGTATTCATGTTCAAAATTTAAGTTTATAATAAATCACGTTGATATATCATATAAATTGAATAATCAGATTGTTATCATTATGTTTATAAGCATTTAGTTTTAATAAGGTTATTATTGATCTTTTTAGAAGGGTTTTCGAATAACAAAGAAAGAAATAAAGGACAAACACAAAAATTTATTTTTTTAATTTTATTGAAATTTGGCTGACCATACAACGCTGTTTCGAGTATTGCCAAGTACTCTTCATCAGTGGTCTTTGGGAATAATCGAATATTATTTAATTAGCTTATAGTCCGTATATAATTTGTTTGGACTGCAAGTGCCAGGCTTAGAACTCGTGCCTGTCAAATTAGAAGCGATGACTAATCGTGTTTATCCACAAGAAGCCAAGGCTGCACAAACTTTCAATGCTCAAGTTCCAGGTTTTATTGTCACTTATTTTTATTTAATTAGTGACAACAACCAACGCACTTGCCGTGCTTTTTAAATAAGAACGAGCTTATAAACTTCAGCTTTATTTTTAGAAACACAAGTTCAGCGAATTGAAAGTTTAACTTTTGGGTTTTGCCTATTTCTTTATTTCTTTTCAAAGCTACTCTTTTTGTAGAGACATTTTGTAATGCATATTGTTTTACTTACTACATGTAAAGCGACCATTCTGGTGCTTTTTACAAAGAAGCTATGCTATGTTATTCTACAAATCCGCTTTCGCGGTTAGGAAAAGTTGAACAATATTATATTTTAACATATTGTTCTTTACTTTTCACAAGTCTAATATTTGAATAAAGTATTAGTGTTGCTATAAAGCTACGCTTTCTTTGTATGGTGACAAAGAAGCTTTATTAAAATTTAGAGGGTTTTCGAATAACAAAGAAAGAAATAAAGGACAAACACAAAAATTTATTTTCCCTATACAAAGTAAGTCTAGCTTAACAGCAACACTAATACTTTATTCAGTTATTATTGATCGTTAATAAAATTTGTTATGTTTATATTAGATATTTTTTGGACTAAGCATAATCCAGTAAAGTCATATCACTTCACTGGGCAATGCAATTTGACATTTCTTATTCAATTTTAATAGTTGATTTAATAAAATATACCTAATGAACAAATTTTTTGATATATATCTAATATATGTATATATCTAATATATATTATATTCCTATTACATTTTTAATCTATCGATAAATATATAATCATACCAGTACCAACTTAAAAAAATGTGCTTATGCTCTATAAGTAAGTCCATTGTTGCTTATACACTTATCATATCAACTGACAGCTCAGATAAGTACTTATATGGGAAAATTTTGTATTTATCACTAACTTCTTCCCAAAATATGCAAATTGAATAAGTTTGCGAATATTTATATATGTACTTTGTTTTAAATTTTTAATCGTATTTTACTAAATCCAAGATCGTTATCAATGCTTTTACAGATTGGATGTGACTTTAATATATAACTTTATCACTTCATTTCAAAAACGGCTATTAATTATTATTATTAACCTTTATTAAGGGCATTCAAACTGCGACAATGTAAAATTTTATTTCTTTTATTTGTTTTTAGTATTACGGTTTAAATAATATTGTTAAAATCTTATATTAAATATGACGTCATCATACTTTACAATACAAACGAATATAGGTTATAATTTTCCCCTGTCACTCTCCATTAATTTAAACGGATCTTGTATGTGGGAAGGATATAAATATATCTTTAATAAAGTCTGATATTAATAGCGTTCATTTACATATTTTATATGAACTCTATTATTTTTTTTCATTTTGTTTTTCATTCCTTCTCTCTTTTATACTTCACGCATATAGTTTTTTTCTTCTCTTTCTTGCACTCGTAGTTTGTAAACTACTTTAATGAAAAAGTGAACTATGAACTAGATGAGTTCATAGTTCTATGTATATTATAATTTTGGTGTAATGTACATTATTTTCTATAACACATTATTTTTTAGGTGTTATTTCAACGCGAGATCCCCGTCCATATATATGTATATAGCTTATAGTATTTGTTAAATCATTGAAATTATAACTTGTTTTAAGGTATAGTCAATGGCAGAATTTCATCAAATTGGGTATTTTTTATATTGGATGTCCACTGTATATTTGATAGGTAATACTTTCACGTTTTCTGCTTTTTAAAAATATATCTCAGCATTAATGCCTCACAATAGATTTTTGCATAAATTTATGTTTAATGGACTCACATAAAAATGTTAATTTTTCAAAATTGTGCGCAGTGGGTCTGTTGTTGAAGGAAAATAAGAACACCAAGAATTCGGTGAACTATTTTAAATTCGACACATGTAGAAAGCAGGCACTTCTTTTTTATTTTATAATATATTTATATGAATTCTTTTAATATTAATATTAATGATATACATATATTTATAAATTCATATGTTGTTTATAGCGAAATATATGCGTTGTTTTCTTTTGAAAAGTAAAACAATAAAAATTTTATAAAACAATAAAATTCAACACCTTTGTTTTTAATTCACTGTAATATTCCATAAAATAACGTAGTATATTGTATAATTATTAAATAAAGCAGATGTTATAAACAGATATAGTAAGCAATACAATTATTTATATACTACGTAACACACTATACGAAATATTATTGTAGTTGCAAGTTTTCTGTCTGTAAAAATATTAAAATTTTCCTTAAATTAATAAAACATTTTCTTATCTGCTTAATTTAATTAAGTGTGCATTATAAATATAAAATTAAATTTTCAAATACACAGGAATTTCATTCATTTTCAATTTATATAACTTGTATCTCACAACATTTATCGGAAATAATTAAGTAGATGAGTATAATATACTAATATAATGCCATCAATTAGGGTGTAGAATGTAATTGGCTTTTAATGTCAATATTGTTTATTTATTTATCGTATTTACCGCAAAATTAATATATAAAAATTTCTGCTGTTAATTTTTTAAATAATAAAAATAAAATTCCGTGAAAAGTGTGAATTGAGGTAGAAAACAATTTATATTCCTTAGAAATTATAAATAATTAGTTAATTGCATAAAATAGATTTGTCATATTATTTAATAAATATTTATATTAGCAAAATTTACTTAATACAGTGCAACTCCTATAATTCGAACTACTTAAAGTTCAAACTTTTTAATTCATCACAATTCCCTATTTGTTTTATCTTGAAGACGTAAGCCACAACAATTTGAATTATTAACCTTTCATAAATCATGTCAATTTCAAGTATCCTTTATAATCTAGATTTTTTAAAAACTATTCGGAATTTCTGTCCAATGTGGGTTGATGTTGGGAACTAAAGCAATCACACTTTTAACATAAAATATAAAGTGAAAGCATTGTATGCATTTCATGTCAGATAATATGTAATCAAGAGTATGTAGATATAGTTTTATATTTTGCATTTGAGAAGTTTAAATGTAATAAAAATAAATAAAACTAATTAACGCTTATAATTCAACAACTTTGTAAATCAAACCTTCCATCATTTGAACGGATTTGCTATTCATTTGGGCATCAAATTATAGGGGTTCTACTGTATTTCCAATTTTAATTTAAAAATTATTATTCAGGTTTCATTATTTTATTTTATTTATTTATTTATTATTATTCATTTACTTTTTTAAATAAAACAACAAGTACGATTTCACATTATTACACAGATAATTGTATTAGAAAACAATCATAAATGAATTCTATCATAAATACTAGCAAATTATTTACTTATTTACATCTTGTAAAAATATTAGCTACAATATTATAAAATTCGCTAATAGGCGAATATTATATCTTGTAATAACACATATATACACGACTTAATGATCTAATAATGCCGATCATGAATATACATACATGGTCCCTAATATATTCTTAATATCTTCGCATATTTAATATTCAATAGTCCAAAATATTTAAGATATATAATTGATTTTAATCAGCTTTGATTGTCAAATTATTATTAAATATTACCACAAGAAGTAGCAAGTTTTATAATCGTTTTTTTGTATATTGTATATAATGTTATAATTTTAGAAAAATCAGATTGAAAACACCACGATTTAATCAATTTTTCGTATATATTGTATATTATATAAATCAATTTGACCTCATCATTCGTTCGGGTTACTTTCAATATTTTATCTTCAGTTACATTATATATATATTTTAGCTAAGAGTCTACATCATTAACTGATATAGTCGTCTGCCAGAGCTACTGTAGTACATATTATTTAGATGATTTACATATTATTTATATTATTTATATATTATTTATATATTATTTATATATTATTTATATATTATTTATATTATAATAGCGCATATTATTTTTAGTAGTGCTAATGCATTTATATTAATATATATTATATACATATATATTAATATCAATAATTAATATATATATTAATTATTAAATATAGATATTGTTTATATTGCATCTTTAATTGTCACTTTCTGTTCCAGATAGAAGTACGATAATTAATTAGTTCATAATTATTTGTAATAATTAGTACGATAATTACAATTGTTTGTAGTTTATAGCACAATATGTAATAATTTGACTAATGAAAATAATAATGAAATTAAATTTGAAATTGGTGTTTATAGCAACACTGAAATCTTATTCAATTGTCTGACATTTAAGAGAGAAACCGCTACTAACATTAGCGATTCGACAGTCAAGTTTCCTAAATCACGTATATCGGCTGATTTAAGTATGGTCATACCTAAACCTTTCTTTATGATGATTAAGCGGTGTCCACACATAATGAATGGGACGAGATTTAGATCTTGCGATCAAATAAATAACAGTTTATAGTGTGTTTAGAATGCTTAGTCACTTGCAAATAAGTAAATCATCAGTAATAGAATCAGTAAATCATTAAAACTATAAATACTTATATTGCCCCGACCTAAAAGCATGCTGTGTTGCTCCAAGCGATTAGTTAATCGCTTAATCGTGTCGCTTATAATATCTCACCGTAACATATAATTTACCGAAATATCGCTTATCACGTCTTATCCCTTATTGTGTCTTGATTTCTTTTCCTAGAAAAAAAAAATTTTTAAGTATTTTACGCTTGAAGGATGTAATTCATTGTAAAGATAGTTTTGTGTGTATTGACATTTGGTTACTTTGTGTCATAGATAAGACTTGCACACTTAAATACTTGAAATATCAATATAAGAAACTAGTTCTATTGATTGACTAATTCATAGTTTATTTAAAATTTTTTTATTTGCAAACTCTTCACACTGCTTTAAATCAAGAATATTAAATCTCAATCAAAGGAACTACAGCAAATATGATATCGAATGAAATCTACAACTTCATAAAAAAAAAAGATTGGAAAGACGATTTTTGTGAAAAAAATATCGTAGTTATCGCGATTTCTATCTAATTTGCACTAGCTTTTCTCACGAAAATGTTATCACCGTCGTAAAAAACTTACCAAAATCTATTAGGACCGGTCATTAATATTCATTGTTGCATTTCCAAGTATTAAAAAAAAATTATTTTACACAAATTTAATTGGAATTGTCTTTTAGCCTTTCGATATAGCTTTTGTTTCTGTCCTCCTAGGTGAAACATAGATCCTCTATTATCAGTCTTAATTGATCTTTGTTATAGGAATAGACAGCGGTGTCGTTATATAAATAATGGACATCTTTTAACTTTCGTTTAACTGTTTCCTCCAAATCATGGTCGGTATACCAACTACAATCCAAAGAATCTCATCTTAGTACTTATCGCACAATATTGCTATTTGATACTTTCAAAGTGTGCCCTATCTAGTCCTATTTGCATTCCTTATATTCTATGTATATAGTTAAGTTTGCTATAGTTTGGTTTGTTAGAGCCCACAGATTAATATTAGAATTTCTTTGGAACTACCGGTTAAGCAAGATTTTTTGTAGACATAAAGGTTTGAGTTTCTGACTGGATTGCAGGATACTCTTCCATGTACTATTTTATAAAGGTATTGAATTTGTGTAGTTTTGTGGGTGTGCATTTATGGCCATATCTGATTTTTTTAAGTTGAATAAAGATACCTTTAAGCACAAATGATATTGTGTCTAAGCGACTTATATTTATTAAAATTAAGTTAATAATTTTTTTTTATTCAATTTTTTATATTAAAAAAAATAAAATTTTTTTGTCTCACAAGAAATTTTCAAATAAATTTGTTTGATATTGCCAAGTTTAATTTATTCTTAAATTCATATAACCGAGCTTAGTCACTAATTGTGGTTAGAGAGAATCTATTTCACTTTTTTTCTTGCTAAAAAATAATTTGTTGAGCTCAGCTCGTATCAGCTCAACTCATTTCAGAAACAACTGTAAATCACACAACTGTGTATGAATAATTAATAAACAATTGAAAGTAAATCTTATATAAAATTGTTTTTTACATTTGCCTTTATATATAATATATATAGTATTATAATTACGTAATTATAAAATTACATAAGTATATTCATTTTAATTTCTACTATAATTATACATTATAATTATAATTACTGCAGCTTGACTGATTGCTACGATATATCGTTGAGCCGAGATGTGATTCTCAGCAAATTTAAAAAAATAAATAAAAGTTTTATCAAATAAATAATATTTTTTTACAATTTACTTATAAAGTCATATAAAAATCGCTTAAATAAAAATTCAACGATTTCAATTTCTTTTTTATTATTTTCAGTCATAGAATAGATATCTTTTTTAAATACTGAAAAAACTACTTCATTAATAATATGTTGTTGATGCTTCCTTTTTCGATAACAAAAATTACTTATTATCAAAAATATACTTTTGATATTTGCATCATTTGAGGATGTAGATGAAAATATTTGTTTTCAATCATTTTACTTTCATTAAGTGATCTTGCGGAACTAAAATAAACATAAAATATCATAGAAAGATTACTGGGTCCATCACACCCAGCCCAAATGACACACCATACAGTGTTTTTTTTTAGTATAATGATTTTTCGCTATTTACTCTAGCGGACTTTCAATGCGATCACATACGACAGTTTTGTTTGTTGATATATTCATTAAGCGAAAAATGGAAACCCATTACTAAAGAAAATTCAGTACGAAATATACCTTCTGCGGAATCACTATTTTTATAGTAAGTTTTTGAGAAGATTCATATTTTTAAGTAAAAACTTATGGACTTAATGAAGTTCCCTGTTCTAAGGAATTTTTCTTGCTATATGCCGATATTATTATGAGATATCGTTTTAAGATGTATAGTTCTTAGTTTTCGATTTATCCGTGTTGAATAATAAGAATGAATGGGGTACTAGCTCTCACTTGAGCAGAGCACTGCGACCATGATTGATCTTTTGTGCTACAACAGACCCTAACCGAATAGAAGACATTCCGCCTTCCGGATGAAGGCTAAAATGTCGGTCGTTGAGGACCTTCTAATGTCGGAATGTGAGAACCCAGTGACCTCCTCCTGGGCCAGATCAAGGCTGGGCAGTCACATAGAATGTGTCTGGATATCTCTTCTGCTTCTGAGCAGAGTCTACACTCTTTTTCTTCGGGCAGACCCATTTTGTTGAGGTGGTAACGTAGTGCGTGGTAACCCGTTATCCATGTTTAAAGGTATTCACTTTTAACATTGATGACACTAACAAAACGTGCTTCTGCCAACTAGTATATGCAATTTTCACATTACAACATAAACCACTGGTAATATTGTAAGATCGGAGATACTAAACTAAACATAAGATACCTTAAATAACAGATGTCTTTAAGTCGATGCTATAAAATCAATGCTATGCAATGGATAACCCTTTTTAAAATAGTTTAAAAAAGAGTACGATAATCAGGTAGCTAATATTTTACAACACGATATACATAGGTAGGTGATGGTTAGTACCGATCTCGCTTAAGACATTAAACTGGTATTTATTTGCAATATACGCATAGTCTACAGAGTATATATTAAACTCTTCTCTTATCCTAAATCTGAACAGATCTACTTTAAAAGCACTCATAGAAGTGCGGTTATAGCTTTCAGCAACTGCCTATTACAGACTATTTATGTAAGACATAGAAACATCCTTACGTATGTTTGAATAATATTCTACACTTATACAATATAGTAAGAGTATTATCAGTCAAAAATTGATCAATCGAATTGAGTGAAACGAATCCTTTAGCCCGGATATAATAGTCCATAAATGGACGCAGTGTTACTAACAACAACTAATAATATTCCACAGACTTAAAGTCAACTGACGTTACCCGCCCTTGATGTATTCAAAATAAATTATACGTTTATTTTCTGCTCTATTAAAGATATATATAGATATGTGTACAACTAATAGCCATCAAGCGATTCACCGGTGTTGCACGAAAGTGCATAATTGGCAGCGATTTCGGTCAGGGTTCATGCGTCATTCACGTGATTCAATATTTGAAATGAAACAATAAAATTATTAAATAATATATAAATATGTAATAAAACCACTGCCTTACAATGCATATTTTTTTAGGTATAATTTTCATTTTATTTATTTCACATATAATTATTTTTTTATAAATTTAATTATATTTTCATTCGTAAAGCAGATTTTAAACGCTATCAGCTGGTATGTACGTGATTATTGTGTACGTCGAGTGCATTAAAGTGGAATATACTCGATGTGTTGATGACGTTAATGAAATGCTGATTTTTCATATATGAAGATGGAGAAACCTCAAATTGCCAATCATATAGACTATTAAACGATTGTTTACTTATTCAATTGGATCGATTCTACTCTGCTAGTTTCATTCAACTTGACTGTATAGTTTAAGGTGGAGGTTTGGCCCACTTGGGCAGTCTATGGTCTTACAGCACTATAAGTTGAAGTGCTCTATAAGATTTGTGTAAACAATACAAAATTATGAAGCCAAACAAATAACAAGGAATGAGAGCTCTCAGAATGTTCTGACATTCACCTTGGGTTTGGCTTTTGTGTATTAAAAAAGTGTTGCATGTCGCTTTTGATATGCATGCTTCCTCGTTGTTAAGTTTGAATAAAATGATTTTATCAAGTTTTTTATTAAATTCATTGTTAATTACTTGGTTTTAAAAATACATAGTTCTCGTATATATGTAGGTATATTAATATGTGATTATATTTTATATTTGTCAGACATGATAAACAGTGCCACCACTTATATGGTGGAAAAATTAATTTTTTTTCTGAGAAGATCCTAAAAACTTAACTTTCTCTGCCTTTGACGTCATTAAGGCTAATGACGAATATTTACTGATTAATTATTTCAGATATTTCGCAATAAATGAGTCAACCCACAATTTGTTTGCTGATATCTCTTAATTTGTTAACAGCATTTTCAATAATTTTTTAACACCAGTTAATGTTGATGTATGCGATTTAAATAAATTTCCAAACAATGCAAATTGAAGACAGCTTCAATGGTGCCGCGAGCTTAACTTAAATAGTATCATAACTTTTTGGTGACCACATAAAACATATATATTCATATATAGTATTACTATTATTTATTTGTTTTGAAGACCATGTGGCGCCGTTATATGTATAAAACCCAGTGCATAATAGGCCATCTATTATACCCCTTTCTACACGACTCGGCAGCATTTCTTAACGTTTGTAAATAATTAAAATATTTTTTTGTTATTTATTTACATTAATATTGTTAACATTATTTTACTTCTGAACATCTGAACAAATGCTGAAAATATTTTTAAGTTTAACATTTAGACTTTTTATTGTTTTTATTGCTAAAAACACTTAAAAACTAATTTATTACTCATTAAGTATTTTTATATTTATTACTATTTTCTAAAATTTGTTGCATAAGAAATGGAAATATTAACTGAAAGTAATTTTCAAAATTTTTAAACAATAAAACAAAGTGTTTTTTTTAGAAAGATATTTGATTTTTAAAGTGAAATAAAACTTATTGAAATCATGATAATGGGTATAAAAATATTGTTATTGAAAAATACTATATGCCATTAATATCTGAATATGAGGTCTCCAGACTGAAAATACTTCACATAGAAATTCTAATAATATAATCAGAATATAAACTGAAAATAATTCAAAGGAGTAAGATCTCGCTAATACGAAATCCAATCCATAGGATTATAACATGAAATTATGGGTTAATCGAATATTTTTAGTAATATGAGTAATCTGATTAAATTCGGTACTATTTGGTACGCTACACTG
>NC_051847.1:93805670-93991954 GCF_002237135.1 Teleopsis dalmanni | reverse complement strand
TAAAGCTAGACTTCCTTTGTATAGTGACAAAGAAGCTTTATTAAAATTTAGAGGGGTTTTGAATAGCAAAGAAAGAAATAAAGGACAAACACAAAAATTTATTTTAATTTTATTGAAGTTTGGCTGACCATACAACGCTGTTTCGAGTATTGCTAAGTACTCTTCATCAGTGGTCTTTCGAAATAATCGAATTTTGTTTAATTAGTTTATAGTCCGTATATAATTTGTTTTGACTGCAAGTGCCAGGCTTAGAACTCATGCCTGTCAAATTAAAAGCGATGACTAATCGTGTTTATCCACAAGAAGCCAAGGCTGCACAAACTTTCAATGCTCAAGTTCCAGGTTTTATTGTCACTTATTTTTATTTAATTAGTGACACCAACCAAAGCACTTGCCAAAGTGCTTTACAGCAACACGAATACTTTATTCAAATATTAGACTTGTGAAAAGTAAAGAACAATATGTTAAAATATAATATTGTTCAGCTTTTCCTAACCGCGAAAGCGGATTTGTAGAATAACATAGCATAGCTTCTTTGTAAAAGCACCAGAATGGTCGCTTTACATATAGTAAGTAAAACAATATGCATTACAAAATGTCTCTACAAAAAGAGTAGCTTTGAAAAAAATAAAGAATAGGCGAACTCAAAAGTTAACTTTTAATTCGTTGAACTTGTGTTTCCAAAATAAAGCTGTAGTTTATAAGCTCGTTCTATTTTAAAGCACGGCAAGTGCTTTGGTTAGTGTCACTAATTAAATAAAAATAAGTGACAATAAAAAACCTGGAATTTGAGCATTGAAAGTTTGTGCAGCCTTGGCTTGTTGTGGATAAACACGATTAGTCATCGCTTCTAATTTGACAGGCACGAGTTCTAAGCCTGGCACTTGCAGTCCAAACAAATTATATACGGACTATAAACTAATTAAATAAAATTCGATTATTTCGAAAGACCACTGATGAAGAGTACTTGGCAATACTCGAAGCAGCGTTGTATGGTCAGAAAAAAAAAAAAAAAAAAAAATAAATTTTTGTGTTTGTCCTTTATTTCTTTCTTTGTTATTCGAAAACCCTTCTAAAAAATATTTTTTTTTTTGCAAAGAATAATTTTATATGTTAATATAATTAAACATGCTCTTGGCTTATTTTATTATTATTACTTATTCCATACTCCATTAGGAGTTTAAGGATACAATATGATTTCCATCTATCTCTATTTTGTGTCAGCTGTCTTAGTTCGTTAAATGATTTGCCAGTTTCAGGGTTTATTGCTCTTCGTCATGTTGTAGTGACGGCCTGTCTATGCGTCGGGTTCCCTAGGGGTTCAACATTAGCGCTGCGTACGTTATATCATCATGCGGATTACGCAGTGTCTGACTTATGCTCTTGAGTTAAAGTAATTTTAATTACAAATTAACTCTATCAGAAGTTTCATAAATAAAATAGTATGGACTTTAAAACCAAAACGATTTAAGAATTATATTCTACAAAACTGGGAAGTGTGATGAAACCCACATATAGGTTTTATTGAGAAGAGAATGCAAACTACATGGTAGAGGCTTTCCCAGCACTATTGTAAAACTAAAAAACTAGACCTAACTTATACAATATCAAATAATAAGATTTGTTAAATAAGGGTTAATACTAAACCCCTAGTATTTTATATTCTATTTATCTAGAAAATTTGATACTGAATAGTACAATTAAAAATTGGGTTCTTGATTCAAATATTTTTCGTTGTATTTTTACAATATTCTGAAAAGCTTTTACCGTATCAAAACAGTATCTTAAAAAACTTACCAAAAATAAGTTTACCAATCATTGTAATCTAACCCTAATTTATGTTAGAAAGAAGCACATCTACAAATATGGTACGTACCTGAAATAATTAACATTCTGTTATTAGTAGAAGTAAAATCGTTTCACCGTTTTTAAACCTAGATATACATAGATCGACAATTTATGATGGAGTTAAAATCACATTTGTTTGGAAATCGTGTTTAAAGTTTAGAAAGAGATAAAATATATAGATATAAGATATAGACTAATACCTCAAAGATTTATAGCAATAAGATATTCGAACAGTTCGAGTGCACTTATTTGAATCATTTGGATCGATACTTCAATTTTCTAATATGTTGGAGCAGCTTCTACAGCAAAACTTTTTTATATTACATGTACTTGAGCACTATATTGTATTCGAATGGCTCGCTGTATCAAGCTAAATATATATTCGAACATCAAAAAGGCTAGAACCTTCAAACAGCTTGCATCAAATTTGAAGTCCTAATATACAAGATTACAAATCAATTTCGAAAAATATGTAATGTTAATAGTAATAGTAATGGTAGTAATAATAGTATTAGTAAAAATACTAATACTAGAATTAAAAATAATAAAAATAGTATTAGAAAGAGAACTACTGGGAAAAGTTGTAGTATTTATTATTCTGTTGAACTGAAACTTCCCAAAACTTTTAGAATCCCAACGATTACAAAATTCTTCAGGCAGAGGCTGCTGTCTTTATAAATAATACATATTTATAAGATAAGAATAAATTACTTTTGCTTGCTTCTTCTGCGCTTTTCAGTATGACATCTGGGAAATATATAGTCTTCGTCATTAATTTAACATTCTATCCCTCGGATCCTTATATTTTCAACGATAAAATGATGGGAAAAATGAACAACTTGTGATAAGATAAGAGCCAAACTAACTTAACTTCTTATCAGTTGGATGATACTATAACTTTACTTGTAGGAATTTTAATTATTCTTTGAATTTACGTAAAAGTCATGGCACTTGAAGTAGAAATGGTTAAATTTATCCTTATACAATACTAAATATTCGAATATCTACAGATAGCTTATTAATATTTTCGAGTTTATTTAAAATGTTTCTTTCTAAATATGATAATTTCGATAACGATATTACATTAATATAAAACTAGGCTATACTACTATATAAGAATGCGTATATAGGTATTATAATTCGAAGAATATTTATTTAATAATGTTGCTTAATTATTTATACATTTGTTCTGAAAGTTTTTACTTGTATGGCATAGTGAACTATAAAAGCACCTCTAAAGAAATTATTAACCTCTTTAAATTCTAGAATATTTTTCTAAGTGGATGTTGGAAATATTTAGGTAAGCGGTTAATAACATCACAATCCATCAATCGCACAATTCATGGAATCGCTGTTTACACATTATCTAACTTAATTTGCTGAATAAAATTTGGCAATTATCGGATTTTTTTATTATATTATTATGTTGAGGCTAGTTGAGTCAGTGCACCTGAGCACTTTTACTCTCTATTAACTGCAAGGTTTCTTCAAAACCCCTCTTTGCGCCTTGACTAGAATATTGTTTATCACTTCATCAGACTAAGCAATAATTGACCTCATATCTGCATACCTCCCCGAGGAGCCTGTAACTATTCTGAGATTACGTATTCTATTTTTATTTAAAATTTTTATATCAAAACACTGAGATTCTTTTATTAAAACTATTTTTTTTAGATTTCATCTTCCATTTTTTATTGATTTGAAAAACTGCACTCTAAATTCCAATCAAAGTATATTTAGATTTTTTTTTTATATATATGCTTGTCAATTTTCAATTCGAGTATATTTGGTTCAGCAATTTAAAATATTTCATTTCAGATCCGAAATTTTTCCTGTTGCTTCTTCTTTAATAATTCTGAATAGAGTTAAAATTTTCATGAGAAATTTAATATTTCCAAACATATTTTCCAACATATTTTTCAGTGCTGAATGCAGTTTTAAGTTTTTGTCCCTGCTTTAGCTCATAGCTACAGTTTGTTTGATGTGTCCATGTTTTCATATTAAACAAGAATGTGAGCTAAAACTTTCCTGCAGTTCTAAACTTAAACTAAATATTTTAAAAAGTGGGAAATCAATTTTCATTTAAAATCCTCTTAAAGGAAGATTGACGATAGGAATTTTTTGGAAGCACTTTGAAACTCAAATTGACATAAGACAAAAAACAAAAAGATAAAAGGAAAATAACAAATTCGTATCTCATTCATTGAGTTATTCTTTTCCAATCAATTGAAATTCAATAAAAGGCTTTGAAATGACTACGGAAACGGAAATGGAAGTTTGAGTTTTGGACATGCAATTTAAATTCAATTTAACAGGCAAAACAAAAGGGAACAAGACTCAAGCTCGAAGCATGGAAAGCCTTTCTTTTTCAGCAATAAATAAGTGAATAAATTGTTATTTAGATATCATTCCGCAGAGAACAGCAGGGAAAACTTTCAACTTTCAAAAATGGTGTTGGTTACAGCACCATGAGGTGACATTATTACTTACACCGGAAGCATTAACGGTTTCATTTTCACATTTCATCCATTCCAATCACAGAGTGGATTTGTGTACAATTTTTACAAAAAAATGCTTTTAGAGTACATTGATCTTACACTTGCTTTCATAAGTGTGGGATACAACATCCGATGACGTCAGCATATATGTCTTATGAGAATTACGAGTATTTAAAAAAAGTGTAAGTGTGGATTTTCGCTATTATTTCTTTTCGATTTGTCCATTTACAGTTACTGCATAGTTTTATTGTCTTCAAAGAAAAACTCTTGTTTATTTAACGCAAAAATGACAAAAAAATGTGAGGAGATAAAAACCTTGCAGGGCGAAATACTCCCGTTTTTGCTTCATGTTGCTAAAAGGAATTCTAATGGAAACAAAGATACATTAAACATAAGCTACTTAAGCTTTTATTCGCATAATCCCGCCACGTTGCAAATAAGAAAATATTGTGCACACAATTGATTAACACAAATCCTTATTTATTCGTCCTAAATAAGCAAGGAACGAAAACAATTAACAATAAAAAGCAAAATGTATTAAGATCCTTAAAAGGAGCATTGTTTTCTTCTCTATTGTTTATTGTTTATTGTGTCTTTGATTGAATCAGTTGCGATAATAAATGGTTTAGTATCTGGAACGTTGTGAATATCTCATGAAAACATATAGCAATTATTTCTTGAATTAACACATTGGTAATTTTGTCATCATAAGGAAATTATATTAAAGATGGATAACTAGCATGGATAACTATTCTATATTGTTTACAAAACTCATCAATTTCTGAAGCCATTTCAAATATATCTACTTCTCTTTTTCCATTTAATCTCCTTTACTTTTAGTTGGTAAAATATTTCATATTTTTTTAATTACTATTGCTAACTGAATTATATTGTCACATAATATATTATTTTATTGGTATTACTGATTGTCAATAATACCAGTCAAGATCGGAAACGTTATTGAGGACATTTTCTCCCATTATCAAATAGTAAAAACTATTAGTGTTATGTTGTCACAAATAAAACACCAATTATTATTTATTTTTTTAAAATAAAGCGGTTTTTCGAACAGTAGTGAACTACAACAACAGAAATTATTTTTATATTATTTTAGTTAATTGAATTTTTGGCTGACTTTACAGGTCAGGTTTCGAGTATTGTCAAATACCCATCAGTGGTCTTGGAAATAATTCTTGTATTTAATTATTCGTAAATAATTATTTTTTGAGGCTGCAAGTACCAGGAATCGAATTTGGGTCCTGCCAAATGTAAAGCTCAGAATCAGCGCACCTTAACCAACTGATCTAAAGCCGTACTTGACCTTTTATGTTCGCATATTTTTCTGGAGTTTTGTTACTTTTGCTATGAAAGTTTAAATTAACAATTTTACTTGTTGTGTTTATATTAGAACGAAATTATAAACCAGCTGTAGAATAATTGAATTAATTAATCATATTTTGTTTCCATTTTTAATTGTTAAATTTCAATACTATTTTATTTGTAGAGGTTTTGGCTTTACTGAAGTTTAGATACCCTTAACACAGAATTTTATGTTTTATGGTTATACAACTTTGCTTGAATACGTTACAAGAATACAAAAATCTGGACGAGCCTAATACAGTTTTCTATTTTCTGTTAGGCCATATTAAAAATTTTTTCAAGTAAAATCGGAAAATCTCAGTTTTTAAAATTCGTAGAGTTTGCTTTGTATCGAATACCAATATATGTAAATCAGGATCATTCCTAATCAGAACACCAAAAAACTTACCAGAACCTCTAAAACGACTTACTTTTTATAATAAATCCTTATTTATTGTCATATCTATGTGGGCGAATAAATATTCACATGTGAATAATTGAAATCAATATTTCTGATAACCTTATCATTACTTCATTCATCATTAGTAAGTCTTAAATTAAATATATTACATATATTTATTTTTTAGACTCCAACTACTTAATCTTCAAAAGTCAATAATAATATTTTAATTTCATTCAACAGATAAATGATAAATGCAAAATGTTGCATGTTAAGAATTTCGTATTATCAGACGGGAATAGCAACTCCTGGTTTAATATTAATAATAAGTAATAAGGACGAATTAGTTTTTTTAGCTTGATTAACCATCTGAGTGTTGCAGCAATATCATCTTCTTTCGGTTACTATCTTTTTTCCTACCAGAAACTTTGTTGTGAAACCACTTCTTCACAAGGTAGTAAAGAAGTTACCGGCGACTCGGTTCTTAGACTCATTGCCATTGATCTTTGTGTGAACAGGCAACTCTTACAAAGAACAAGTTCTGTCCTTGCTTTTATTTTGTAGTGACTCGAACAATACATTATTTTTTATTTGTTTGAGCAGAGCCGTTATTCTCGTGAATCTTCACTTAAAAATTCTGATATTGGGGACAAAGACCCCTACATCAACTCTATCTTTAGTTTCGCAACCATCAATGTACTAACAAAAGATCACTATTGATTCGAAGTTATTTTCAATATTTAAGGATCAGGATTAAACACATCTTCTTAGCTGCAAATACTAAATTCCATAATGGGAATAATGCGATATATTCTATCGCAGATCTCTATGCTAACAATCAGGGTAAAAATATACCCAGACTACTAAGACTATCGTGTATATTGAAAACAGAGTGCAATCGTGCTACGATCAAATCATTTGTCCTTCTAATATCAACTATCGAATATAATGTTGGTGTTAAATGGTAATTGAAGTTAAATAATAATACAACCAATGGCAAATGATTAAATATTCAATACTAAGCTAAGTAATGTTGATAACTTTATTATGCATGAGTCTTATATATTTTAAGTAAATTATTACTTTAGCATAAAAGTGAACACACTTCTCCTTCACTTAAAGTTTTGGGTCGTTAAATTTTCTGTGGTGAATAAAATTAATTCCAATAATTCACAATCAAGCCACACTCCCCAAAAAACCGAGATTATCTTTAATTACTAAAAGTTTGTTTATTGCAGTAAGGCTAATTCTTTAAAACCACAGTTTTTTATACATTCCGAGTTAAGTTCTATTAAAAAGATACGAAAACCGCAATTATCCTTCCTTCTGATTACGAAAATGTTTGCTTTGCTGAAGTTGTGGTCTGATCTTAAAAGGCTAACTGCCATGTAGCACAACTTGTAATGATGTCCTCGCACAACGCAACAACGTGGCGTTGCGACACTGTTTGCTTTCCAATTGTGGGTGGAAGGATATACTAAGCATTTTAATGTGTTTTAATAAAAGCAAAATAATTTTTCGGTTTTGCTACAATTATTACATTAATTTGCCAATATAACGAGATTTTCCATGAATTTATAAATATTCGTTGGTTTTGTTAGATTAGTGGAATTTGTCACATGTCATCACAAGTCACAAGTAAATTAATAATGAAAAATTCTTTTTTTTTATTTTAAATCAAAGCTAAAAGCACTCAACTATTTTTATTTTAATTTATAATACATGAACACTTCTGATATTTAATTCAATGACACTTTAACATAACTTAAAAAATGTATTTGTAATTTTATGTTATTGTTTTATTTACAAAAAAACATCCCGAAACTGTGCAATAAAGAAAACAATCACTAAAAACTTTTAGTGAAGTAACATAAAAAACTTTACAACTACATTTTTTTAGTGTATAAATTCTTATTTAGTTTTTTGTATATTTTTATGGCACAATTTAACAATAACAAAGTCCTAAAGTTCCTTCCTTTTGAACAAAATTTTTTTAAAGGAGGAACAAAATCCTTTAAAAATCATAAAAGCGCAAAATTTTTCCTTAATATTCGGAGTTAAGGCACTGATAATGCCGAATTTGTGTACATAACCATGGATGCATTAACAGCTGCAAATAAGGAAATCCTGCACTTTATTCTGTTTATATACAAAACTTAAAAACACATCCTTCCACAAAGTTAAGAAAACAAATAAACTGTTATGTTGTTTCTGCAGCCATGTTTGTTAAATTTTTTTTTTACTTCTTCTTAAGTGTATTTAGGACAAATGTTTTTTTATTGCCTATACTTCAAGGGCGACGCCTAACAAAAACTCACATAAGACACTTGCAAACATGGAGACAAACTCGAATGTGCCTGCCCATTGTATGCTAGGACATACGAGCAACTGTAATGTATGCAGCCTCATACAAGACCACACCCACTGCAAATGAAATTACTCCTTACAGCCAAATTTTGAAATAACATTTTACTGTTGTTTTTACTAGGCAATCAAACCACTTACTTGGAAGCGCCGCGATGTAATAAAAGCCTGAAAGTGAGATGAGTTTACACTCCAAAGCATGGTTTTAGGCGCGTTGCTGGAAAACTGATAAATAAAAAAATTGAATGGCGTCGTTAAGTCTGAATTTTTTGCGTGTGTGCCTTGCATACTATTAGGCGCATAATAAAAATATTACCCCTTCTACAAGTCTCTAACTTTGCCAATTCACGAAGTGTTCGAAACAGTTTCTAAATTACTTCCACTTCATTTTGTCAACTTGGGCTTTATTGTATAAATAAGTATATAAATTTATGTATATTAATTCATCTGTATATATATATTTTTATGCTTTAATTAAGCAAACATACGGTCTTTCAAATGAATTTGACATGATTTCATATGTTCAGTTGACATATACAAAATAAAAATAAAAATATACACAACAGCAAATAAACCAAATTCAAACAGAAACTAAATTTATGCTCCTTATTAAGCACAAATACAAAGGACTTGTAAGGACAACATTTTCAGGAACAGAGAAAAATATGAAAACGTGTTGAATTGGTTTCAGATATTTCATTATATTCCATATATACGTATATCCTTTGTTGGTTTTCATTTATACAATTTAATTTTTATAGCCATAGAAGTTGGCTAATTAGTCCTTTTTCTACAAATTCATTGCTTTTCCGTTTTATTTATTTTAATTGAGTTCTCTTGGAGTGCAAATGAGCCCAAAGTGCGTAGCTTTTTAAATAAATTATTTGTATAATTAATTTTTTTCCCAAAAAAATATATCCTAATTACTTGCTATCTACCTTTGAGAGACAAAAAAACCTTTTCCTTATGAAAATAAACAATTAAGAAGTATACCTAAAACTCTTTTAGGATTATATTTTTATATAGATAAACGTCAGTAAAGTGTGAAGGTTATTTTTAAGAATTATATTACAATTTTCAACATATTTTTCTGAAAGCCATCTAATTAATAAATAAATTAATAATGAGTAAAATTTTTGTCCTCGTCTTTTCTTTGCTATTCGAATCTGTCTAACTTTCAAATAGTTTCTTTTCGTCATAAACGCGCAAGAAAAAAGAAAAAAATATTGTAAATATATTATATTTATTTTTTTGACTCCAAGTACTCATCCTACAAAAGCCAACAAAAAATTTTTATTTCATTAAACAGTTCAAATTGATGACCATAGATGACTTGATATGGAAAGTGTCGTAGCAAACCGTAAAAAATAGTTAAAATTGAAATTAACACTGCACTGACTACAAACGGTGTGGAGCACTATACCATAGTAAAACAAAATGTCTCTAACTAGAAGAATGACACTAAAGGATGCGGCATATGGCTTAGTAATTTTTTCCCATTCTAGATCAAAATCGGACAGTTGAAGAATGTAATTCTTTGACTCTTCTGCTTCAAAGCAAAGCCGATATTCTATCTACTTAAACCAATCCATCATGTTGAAATTGTAATGAAAGCGTGGTGACCCGCCATATAACCTTCCTACAACTTTAGCTCTATTCTACTAAGGATCGTAGTTTTAAGGCGGTTAGTTTGAGTATTACAAGTTTAGCCTTAAAACTTCCTATACTATATACATAACTTCTGTTTCAAGTCTGGAAAATGATATTAGTCAAAAACAGTCATATAAAATTATAGTAAAAACAACTACTCAATTTACAGTTTAGGACGGCTTATAAAAAGACATTTTGCTTCTTTCAAGATGTTTTTTGTCACCAATTATTGGATGGTACTACTTATACCAACCAAAATTGTATTAAGATTTAAAATTGTATTTAAGATTACTTTAAACAAGCTTTATTTTTATTATGCTTTAAAGCAATAAGCTAGGAATCGGGTTGCCATCTATTTGCTTTTTATTTTATTTCTGTAAAAAGTTTATTTAAATAATTGTTTAGTGTTTTACCTTTCTGAAGACAATTGATCCATAAACCCACCTGTAACATATTTATAGTTTCAAAATTATGTTGCCCCAAAACATTTCCTGCTAATAAAATGGTCTCATTTTCTTTGATTTGATTAGTTCCATCAGTTCCAATCCATATTTTGTTTTTCATTCTGTTTTTGTATCTTTTATCCCTCTGGTATATTTTCCATCTACAGCACGATTTCTTGTTTCTTCAGTTCTTAAGGCTTAAAATGAAAATATCTATATGTCATAAATGCATAAAATCTGAATCCAAATAAAGAATCAAAAAGAATACTTCTACATATTTGATAATATTTTATGGGATGAATATATCTATATATAATTTTATGTTGATTTAATTATTTGTCTGAAAATTATATTCATTACGTTACCTGATCATATAATAAAACTGAATAATAAACTTGGCTTTCGTCATAAAACTTAATTTGAATATATGAAGTAATATATAAATCTTCATCATTCGTTTAATAAATTAATTTTTTAAATTCGTTGGAAATATTAATTTACAATTTTATTACCAATTAATCAAAAAATATGAAATATGAAATGTTTTTTTTAAAAAAAACTTCAAATCAGACAAAAAATAATTTGTCGCATGAACTCTGAGTCTGAGTCGCTTAAAATTCCCGCGATTGCAATTGCATCCATCGTCTACTCCATGAATGCAGACGTCGTTGGAATCTTTAATATGAGTTCACAAATTGCATTGCATGCTGCATGCAGGGCACTGAAAAAGGACAAAAAATTTAAAATCCTTGAATGTGAGCAACATATTGCAAACTTACAATTTCCCAATATGCCATGTTGACAGCAATTTAATCTGAGAATGATACGAAAGGAAATGCTGGATTCACACATTCCCTGCTGCAAGTAATTGACGTATGCAAAACCAACTTTCCAAGTGGTTTTTTTATTGAGTTTGTCGAAAATATTTTGCGCTTACCTTGAATTTTCAACATTTCCGGAATATTTTACTTTGCCGTTGCCGTTACCGTTCCCGCTACCGTTGTTGAGTACCGGCGCGTCAGCGTGATTTTACTAATCGCGGTTGGTAGCAGTGTTTGCCACCGACAAGTCGTCAACTTCATAGGTACGAGTTAACTATGTATAGCTCAACATTTTTTCAGTGACGGCAATGAGATAGACAAAGTGCTAAAGTACTGGAGGGCAGCAGCTGCCACTTCAGCTTCAGCTTCAGCTACGAAAATGTCATTGCCTGCAAATTTAACCACGGAAAATGTGGTGCCGTGCGCACGTGAATGTCACAAAAAATTTCATTTAGTGCATTATGTGGCATTTTGTGGTATATTAAACATGCAATATAAGTTAAATTATCCCATTTAACATTAAAATTAAATTTGAATTTTATGTATTAGAGAAAATGCACGAAAACAGTGTATATATTCTGTAACAGCTGCTGACTTCTAAAGCTGATGATTTATTCAAACTGAAAGTACTGGATATAAAACCACTGAAGATGCTCTAAAATTTTATGTCACTTAAACCAATAATATCGAAGTATTTTAGTGATGAAAATTTTTTAATGTTTTTGTATACAATTAAATATTTTTTAAAAGAAAAATTATTACTATTATTATTATCCATTGTCGCAATGGAAGCATTAGTTCAAAAATTTCTATTAAAAAAACAGTTTTTTGAGTTATCGTTTGTCAGGTAAAGAATAGTTTCCCAATATCTTTGAAATATTGATCTTAAATACCTAAACAAACGCATACGAGTGCTTTTGACAACTACTCAATGTTAACTGGTTGTCTCTATCTTCTATATAGTGGGTATTTATATGTAAAAGGATCCTTTTTACGCTTGCAGTGCTAAGTAAAAATACTCGAGCTGTTGCCAAAGATAGTGAATAGACCAATATTAAAAATCATGCAGTTTTGACAGTTTCAGACGCAATGGCTTTGATAAACTAACAAAAATATTGTAATGAGATGATCTAAGAGATCTACATCCATAAAATATTGTGATATAATGGAATAATATAAAGGTCTTCATTTTTAAAACAGATTAATATTTTTTTGTGCTCGTTTAACTTTTTATCAATAATATTATTTTATTAATAGCAACCAATTAATGGATTTCTTTAAAAATCACCTATTAGCATAAGAAGCTTGTTTGACCAAAATAGGTATTTGCTAAAAATCTTTATTATTATAAAAGAATATATATTCTATTAAGCTTCTACCAACTAAAATATATCTTATATATTGCCTAGGACTATAATAAGGCAACTATGTTTCTAAAATTCGATAAAATAACACATTACTTACTTCCACGGTGTCTATGAAAACAACACTTTTTAGGCAAAATTCGAGATTATTTAGAAATATACTCTTTCTTTCTTTCTAATATTTCAGTGCCTTATAGAGCAATTTGTTTTTATCATTTTATATATTTTCGGAGTATACTAAAAAAATTTTTGCTTTCTTAAATTAATAGATAAATTTAATACTGTGCACATCTCAAAATATGAAGGACAAAATATAACTAGCTTTAGGTGTGTTTTTTCGATGACTATCCACTTAATTGCCCGTCGATTAACCTCTTGATTGTAGGGATGGCTCTATGTTTTATTCATTGTTTCACACCATATTGTAAGGTTTTTTTATTGTACTAAAATGTTCCAAACAGCACTTAGATCTGTGTGGGATACGTTCTTGTTTAGAGTTTGCTGTGACCAAATGCAATTTTTATTTCGAACTAGACCTCAAATCACGAAATGTCTATACCTAGACTTTATCAAATGTTCTCGCAAATGGATTCGTACATTTTTTTGATATTGTCTGAAACAACCAGAAAATTTAGGCGTTACTAGAACCACTATAACTGAACCATTTAACATCAGATTATCATGAAGTTTTATCAAATACTGTTTTAAGATTGTCAGATAGATAGATATATGCCATCCTACAAACTTATTGTAAATCACTTTAAATTAAGGTATATTTATTCGGGGCCTCCCAACAACCATATGAAATTATTGTTTGATTTCCAAAAGGGAAACAATAGGTTTATATTAATTATATATTATTTATAGTAAAAAATTTAATTCGAACTATTATTAGCATAAATAGCTGTATTTATGAATTTTGTGTAAGAAACCCAATGTTTTAACGTTTAATTAATTAATAAAAACCCCTGTCACTTAATTTTAGCACAATTAAAATTATTAATTCCCTTTGTAACTGAGTTCTAAGCTGATATGAATTAAAATTTTATTAAAATATTAATGTTAAATAAAATTACATTTTATTTTACTAATGAATTTTAAATTTATTTATGTTTTACAAACATAATGATGCGCCTTTAATATTCCTATAGAATATGTTTTGCATAAATCATATTTTTGGTAATTTATTTTTTTCTGTTTATACCGAATCATATATCTATTTTATATCTGTCGTTTGACATCTTTTCTAATAAAAATCTACAATAAATTTTAATTTTACAATGCTTTATAATTTTTAATATTCGGTCCTTTTAAAGGACATAATCAAAATAGCTTTGGTCACCATATCAGAAATGTCGAAGCAATTTCCTTTCTGAAGTTAAAATAAATCCCACCGAATGACGAAGGAAAAGTTGTAAAACTTATTTAAACAAAAAAGAAAAAAACAACAAATATTAAAACAAAGCAGAAAGGTACATAATGTTTATATAATCCTTATGTAAGTACCCGTATTAAGTCCCGAAAAAAGTATGAAAAAGCAAAAAAAAATACTCGCAAAGTTCCCACCACTCCCACAAATATTTGAAGTTGTTAACAATATTGAAACGCATTAAAAAATTATTGCGAGGATTTGTAGGGAAATCAGATCTCGTATCTCATATTCCGTTTTACATAATTTTTAACAATTTTAAGCTTCTCTTTCATAAATAAATATCATATTTATTATTTACAAATATATATTTTACATTTGCGTATTATCGGTAATACAATTAAATTTATTTGGCATTAAAGTGTTCATTTCTGTCAACAAATTTTATTGTCAACATAAAATGTAAAGCCATTTAAATCAATTTCATTTTGGATTATTGTTTAAAATATATTTTTATGAAATATTCTTAATCCTTTAACAGGATATATGTGTATTTTAATAAAGAGTCTTTCAAGTATAATAACCAATTAAGTATTAAATAAAAGTATATTTAATGGATAAAAAAACGTAAACGATTAAAGTTATTTGGATAATTTTTTTTTAGTTTTAGTTAATTTGACCCCCTGTACCCAATTAAAGTTTAAAAACAGAAACTCTGGCCAATATAATATTCTTCGTTTATTAAATCAGGGAATGACTTTCCAAAGTCAAAGAACTGCACAGCACTGTATATACTTTTATAGACTGAAATATGTTTTTATTTAAAATAAAGTAGAGAAACAACTTAGACTTTTAACAGAATAATTAATTCTCTCACAAAAAGAATGTTTCAATATAAAAGTAATTTTTTGACGTAATGTAATAAACCAATTAGTCGTTACGTAGTCCTATTTTTAAGTAACATATTCGTATCATTTTTCATTATTAACTTTATCTTAATTGATAACTTAATTTTATTTAATTTAATATTTTTTAAATAAATGTTTTTTAATATCCTCTCTAAGCAATACTAAATTAGTGAATCAATTTCAAAATGCCATTTTTTAATTTCTACTCTACATATACGAATACCTACACCTAGAATCGAATATCTCTTAGTAACTGAAGCGATCTTAATTGTGGCTTTGTCCTAAAATAAAATTATGAACTGAATCAATGATTTAGAATATTCTTCAACCACAAAATCGAATCACTTAAGAAACTAATCCGGTTAATGGACCTAATTTATAATGCCATTACTATTTGACATAATATAAATAAACGATATCGAGTTTAGTATAAACAATATTTTCCCACAAATGATGCGTAAGCTTATGTTATACAAAATGCAAGTTTTTATTAAGAGTTTTTTATAAATATGATCATCGATTCCTACAAAACGTATAAGGTATCATACCTCATTTACTCATACCATGCCTTATTAACAATTCTTTCTCTTACTTTTTTACTTTTCCTTAACTCCACTTTTACTAGAGGATAATTTTACTTAATTCCAAAAATCAATTTTAAGTCATTAAGTTTTGCATATTTTTATTGTATTTTTACTTTCCATATTTCAAATACAATTAGTAATGTTGGTGATACCGAACTACGTATTTATAATTATATAAATAAAATCGAACCAAATAGAATCGAATGATATTAAGGTCGTGTGCGAGTTAGGCTAAGTTGCGTTCTAAATGAGGGAAATTCTAAGTTGTGCCGATAATGTAGTGATGTGTCGATACGTGTTGATAAATGGCTAAATGTGTGCAGTGCAAAAAATCCCAAAAAATCTCCCATTTGGTTTAGCATCAACTTAGCCTAACTCGCACACGTCCTAAGACTAGTTTGTCTTCGATTGAGGATTTGCTGATATTTCCCAAACAAAAATATAAACATTGACTTACATAGTAACATTCTATATACATACAACTCTGTCACATGATATAATAGGATTGTTTTATGAACTTCCTTCCTCCTACATACAAAATTAGCTCACTTCAAAACGATTGCCGTGATTTCGACCCTCAACAATATTTTTAATTATCTTGAAAAGTGTCTTAATATCTTCACTTCATATCCAAATATGAAATTTTCTTTTCTTTATACAACTATGAGGGTATTAATTTTTTTAACCTGACAAATCTGTCTAGTTCACAGAATAAGGAGGTAAATATTTAGTTAATATTATATTTTCAATATTACCTGTACGTTGCGTAAATTAGAGGTGTTAAATCCAAATTCAATGAAGAGTACCCAACTTATTAAGTGCAATGGACATGACTACTAAAGCATACTAACAAAAACTAAATATGACATCTATAATTTTTTTATTTATCACTATTGGATGTTACTATCTTATAATGAAGAGTTCTATTTAAGTTTATAATTAACCACACCATACTTACATCGTTTAACTTAAAATCTCTACTTTATTTAAATCAACTAAAAATAAAAAAATTGTTTCAGAATCAAAGATCTAAATACTTAGAATTTATTTTATTTTCGAATAAGACTAAATACAAATTGCTTTAAATTCCAAATGCTGTTGTGAATTTGTGGGATGTGCCTATTCCGCAGATTTTGCCTTATCCGTTCTTATTTTCTTTAATATTAAAATGGTTTCTTGCCTCTGCAGACAAGCAGATTCATTAAAACAGAAGACGATGAATATTTAAGGTTTATTTATTTTCTTGAAATGAATTTCTCGAATAAATTCTGTACTCTTGGCGGTTAGTTTTGACCCAAAAAGTAAGAGTTGTCAGTAGCAGTTGTGAACAATGAAACGCAGTTGAAGGATTTTCAAACATTGTTTGAAAAGTCACTAGATTTTTTCAGGTTACACACCAAAATCCAAACGAAGTGGCATATTTGTGGAAGTGACAAAATTTGTAAGTTTTTCTTTCTCAATTCTCATGAAACTTTCGCTACCGTCGGCATTTGCTGAAAACAAAATAAAACAACTTTACATAGTAAATATTTGGAATTTCAGACATATTTTTTAATAAAAACTTCTTTAAAGTAGGTTAACTAATTTGAAAGCTTTGAATAGTTTACCTAAATCTTCTTCTGCTTTTGATACAAAAGTTTTGATTTATTTAAGAAATGTGCAAATCTGCATACTGCAGAAACTTTTTATTCAAATATTTTTAAAGTGTATAAATTTACTGATCTTTTTATTTTTCTTATTTTTTAATTTTAGTGTATGAAAGCTTACATCGAGTACGAAATTTCTGAAGGCGCTTATGAGATCTCATGCCCTGACGCCCAATGTCCAGAGCAGGGTATCATAACATTAGCTGAAATTGCAAATCTAACTACTGCAAACCTTATGAAGAGACATCATCGTTACCGTCTGAACAGAGGTAAGCCACATAAAGATACATTTATTATAACGAAATTGTCAATAACACTTTGTCTTATTTCCAGAAATTGAGTTAGACAAATCACGTACTTGGTGTCCTCGCGCCGGTTGCGAGACCGTATGTCTTGTTGGGCCGAGCCCACAAAATGACGCAGCACCTTCCACATCAACATCACAAATTGCTGCTACGAGTCCTGATACTGATGGTTTATCGCCACATTTATGTGCTGTACAATGCCCTACATGCAAGGATATTTTTTGTTCATCGTGCAAGAAAACTGTATGTCATTATCTTACTGATCTTAAACCATTATAATAATTGTTTTATTTTCTTTAATCTATAGTGGCATCCTAGTATCACTTGCGAAGAGCATAGTAGACGGCTGGTTGCAGATGGTCAGGATGATATTGGTATACCTTTTGATAATGACTTAATCAAGTGCTGTCCTATGTGCGCAGTTCCCATTGAAAAAGACGAAGGTTGTGCTCAAATGATGTGTAAACGCTGCAAGCATGTTTTCTGTTGGTATTGTTTGGCTAGTTTGGATGTAAGTTACTGAGAGATTGTATTCTTATACTAATATATCTAAAAAGATTTACAAATATGATAATATTGTTTAAATGTGTATATGTTGGTGTGGTATATAGGTTTATCAATTTCGTAGTTGTAATTTGACAAAACTGCTTAGTGACATATGATAAATACGTATAATTGTTATGCAGAACAGCATGCATTTAGAGTAAAATTAAAAATTTTTTAATTTGAATCATTTAGCAATGGCTAAACATGTTAAGATTTTAAAAACTTGTAACACATATGTGCACGATTCCCCGGACGCTCCTATTTAACAACGGATTGTATCAGATTCAATTATTGGTACGGCAGTTCAAGTAACCACCAGGCTTATGGCTTATCCTTACAACTACGGTTGCTCACGGTTCCTTCTCGATAGAACAAATTCTGAGATTGTTGATAGTTATCTGGCGAATCGGTTGCCAACACAAAAGATTTATGATAACCGCAATGCTTAGCACCATTACAATCTAATTATATCTATTTTATTCTATTATTTATACATAATATAATTTTAAATGTTTTTTTAAAGATTTTGACAGCTGAATTTAGTAGCTTCCTTCCCCAGCAATAATCATTCATCACAGATTTTAAATAGCAATAATTATTTCGTTTGCTGTCAAATGACAAACAATATTGTTCATCTTTACTATTTCTTTACCTACATAAAGTTAAGCTCAAGCAATTTATGGTGCTATATCTGTAGACGTTAAGTTTAAGACGTTAAGTCTTATTTGAAGCCAAGTATGCATTGCAAAGCGGTTATCAACAAGTTTCTATCTAAAATCTGTAGGAATGAAAGATGCTTTCTCGATACAGTGAGAAGTATCCTTGCGTAATTGAGGTCAGCGTGTAGTTACGAAAAAATCAGGACACAGTTACTTGTCAAGTATAAACAAGACTATTTCCAAAATGTGTCCAAACATGTCCTCATCATGATATCGCCAAACATGTTGACTTACATATTAATTAACGCCCAATTAATTTACAACTCTGACCTCTTTAAGTGGCAGAATTCATTCGTTGTGTGCCAGGTTTGTTTAAATTAGCATTATCTATACCCACATTTCTTCTACCAGGATGCTACAGAGCTGAAAATTTCCTCACCCTAATTTTAATTAGGGTGAGGATGCTCCTAATTTTATGTTTTCTAAATTTTCGATTACATCTATCATGATTTTATTCTTTTGTATGGTGAGTTACTTCTGCATGTGAGTTTTGATTTTAATGAAACCACCATTAATTTAATAATCGTGCTATTTATCTCCTCCCACGAGGCATCAAAACATCCCTTTCTTAGATCATGTTAAATGGCACGACTACGATTAAGACTACGATTACACAACAACAAAATTCTCGAATGGCATTCGCTTTATATTTCCTGGGAAGAATGACACTTTTCTTATACAACAAAACAACAAGTGTCGCAACTGCATTTTTACTTCCCAATATGCCGCCCATCTGTTCTCATGTTCCAATGCACACACGAATTTGAGACTTATTAATCTTTCGTTCCACCCCATTAAAATTGTGAGGTGTCCGCTTTGATCCGGAGTAGTTTCAATTAAATCGCCCCTATTCCTCACTTATTCTTTATCCCAAACACCTTTTTTGCCAAACTTACCTCCCCTACCTTATCTATATCCTAACCTATATGTTCGTATTTTTTAATTCCTTCCATCTCTTCTCGGACAACAACGTTTGTAACAATATCGCACCATAAGATTTCAGTCTAATTATTTTACAAAATTAACGATCTAAAATTGAAAACTTATATATTATAAATATGTTTTGCTGAATTAAAATGTTTTTTTTCGTTTGTAGGATGATTTCCTTCTGCGTCACTACGATAAAGGACCTTGCAAAAATAAACTTGGACATTCCCGAGCTTCTGTGGTGTGGCATAGAGCTCAAGTAATTGGCATTTTTGCTGGTTTCGGTATTTTATTACTTGTCGCATCGCCACTATTGCTGCTGGCAGCACCCTGTATTATATGCTGTAAATGTCGTAGCTGCAGTGGTTCTAAAACCGATGAAGGGGATGGCGAAGTAGAAGAGGGCGCAGTTCTACAAAGGTAATAACGATTAGTACAATTATATGCGTATAAAATCAAACTAAATAATATTATTTATTTCGTTTCAGTTAAAAATCCTTGGAGTTCGTAAATATGTACATAAAATAGTTTAAAGGATACACATTTTTTGCTTCTGAAATCTAAACGCAATCTTGTTTCACACAATCTTTATTTCTAATTATGTATTCATTTAAAATTACGAACAATGCATATTTTATTTTGGTTTTATACATAAAACTACTTTAAATTAATTATAAATTTACAAGTTAATAAATCTGATTTGTTTTACTAGACGCGTAGAGTACACATCCAATCGTGTACGTAACACTAAAAATGTATTAAAAATTGTACGTATATATTTAAAAAAAATTATTATGTGTTAACTAAATTGTGATATTTACAGTGATTCGATTAACTTTATAATATATAAAATCGATAACTTTAAACAATTAAATTTATGTTTTATTTTTGTTTCTCATTTGTAAACTATTTAATTGCATTAGTACTAATATATTTTGTACATTTCCGTGTACGTTCAATTTAGTTTTTAATTTAAGAAAAATGTTCACTTAAGAATATTTATTATAAATTTTAAAATTTTAAAATTTTATGCGTTTTAATTAGTTTTAAAGATCTTACTTTGTAATTAAAATTAATTAGTCTAAGATTGATATGCTCTAAAGTATTATCTTTGCGTACATATGTTTGTTAATGAACATAGACGATAACTTAAAGAAGTATGTGCTCTATTACATATGTAAAATATAAATGCTTTTATTTACATAATATATCATCTGAATGTAGTTATAATAACGAAATGAACATGTAATGCATAATGTTAAATACTAAATAAAATATTAAAGTTTATTATTCAAATATATATATATATATTAGATTTTGTAGTTAGTCACGCGTATTTACACACTTTATTGTAATTAAATTGTACTATATTTAATAAGTTTAGCTATTTAATATATTTACTACAATTCGACATAGTTTTGTTTTTATTGTAATAAAGTCAAACAATTGAAGAATTCTATAACCGATACGATACTTATTAATCTTGAAATTATATTATTAAAATCTTGTCATTTTAATTGCAGATAATTGAATATTTGAAGTAAGAATATTGTGACAAAATGTATTCTATAAATAAATATACTTAAAATCAAAATAAAAATGTTAAAAACAATATATGATAACATTTTTTAATTTTAATATAGAGGAGGGAAGAATTATTTTAAAATAATATTTATTTTTAACAGTAGTGAACAAAATTATAATTTTTAATTGTATATTTTACTGACCAAAGAACATATTGATTTAAAAAATAGTTTCTGTTTTCTTTGACTTTAAAATTAAATTTAAATTAAAATTTGTTGTTAAAGCTTTCTGTGAGGTTTTTTTCCTATTAACGTAAACAATATAAACAAAAGTGAACTCGTAACTATTCTAATTTAAATTAGAATTATTATAAGAAATAAGGAAAAGAAAATACTATTCGGAATTCCAACTCGGTTTATAGGGCGTAGAAACACATTAACATGACTTCTTTAAAATGGATTCCCTAATAAAGGACTATACACAAAATACCATAGAAAAAATTAAAAATGAACAATAAAAAATGTCTGTTGAATAAGAAAAGTACTAGTGTTTATAATTTGACAGATTCCAAGTTCTAAGTCTAACAGCTATTGTCCAGCAATTATAAATGAACTTATAAAACCAATGAATATTTTTAAAGACCGTTAGTCAGGTGATGATGAGTATTAAAGAATACTCGAAACGGTTATATAGTCGTCAAAAGAATTTAATTATAATTACAAATAAAATTTTACTGTTGTGAATAACTTACCATCAAAAGTCTTTGTATTTAAACAATAGTTACTTTCGTCATAATTAAAAATTAAATTTAAATGTTTTTTTTTTTTTTTGAAATGTAGATTATACTTTTACTCGTATTATCTGCTCTTGCTTCTGCGATTGTCAAAACACGTATCCAGTATACCCATACGACTTTCATTAAGACGAATGAGATGTGGGATCACGAACTAAGAGATACTATATGGTTATTCAATAGCATTAAAAAGTCCGAATTAGCAGATGAGATACTTTTCAGGGATAATAGAATAGATGTCATAAGTTTTAATATCATTATCCCTCTTCTCCACTTAGTATGTTTGCTATCGATTAAGATAAAAAGTAAGTGAAATCAAAAAATCTGCAGTGATATAAATAGCATAATACTTTCCAAATTTTATTCATTCTGGTTAATTCAATTGATTGCAGTGGGTAGATATACCTTTGCTTACCGCATAATTAGCAATTATTCAGAGTTTTAATACCACATTCTTTACAAAAGACTTCTGTAGATTTAACTAGCTGAGTTTATGTAATTTAACGTTGGTTTTGGTCTATCGATGAGCACTCCGATACACTGTCAAAAAAATTCTTTCTTAAAAGCCTTTGCCTTCTAACTCCTAATTGTTTTGTCCTTAAATTTCCTTAAATTCTACAATGAGTATATTCTAAAGTATAAAATATTTTAAGTTATACGTAATTTTTTCATGTAGGTTGTAATACATCAATGACCTGAAAGATCTATCAGTCTATCAGTATGGACTTAATCCCTCTCAATAAGTTCCGCGCACCTAGCATTAATGTATGCACGCCGGGATATACTGTACATGTTGCGAATGACTGGCACCTATTGTAAGTTAGCTGCAGAAATTAGAGATAGATGCCTATCTTAACGATATCTACGGAAACAAAAACCAATACCACTTAAAAAGCTTCTATATAATCACAAAAGAGTGCTAAACTTCCTACTTTATCATTATCTTGAATGTTCTTATAATCGAATACATGTTTTTTTTCTATTAAAAATTTCTATTAACAATTTTTTGATTTTTCTTTTTTTCGTTATTTTCCAAGTACCATTAAAAACCACAGTGTGTTACAAGTATTACTGGGATAATGAATAATACTAAAGCAATTATTAAAAAATTTTTTAATAAAAAAAAAGTGGATGAAGTAATGAAATTAATTTTATTTAATCAGCATGTTTACAAAATTTCTTATTTTATAATTTTGACCTAAATTATTTTTGTTTAAGTTTAAATTTTGTTTTATAAATAATTTAACAGTTATTTCAAATGACGAGTATTTTCCACATATTTAAAAAAGCTTATAATTTGTTTTTTAGTTGTATTTTATTGAAGAATCTGAAAAATTACATGTGTTTTGTTATGTTTAAATTAATTTCAAAATTTATTATTTTAGATAATTAAATTTTAGATAATATTAAAAATATTCATAAATTGTAATATTAAGTTTTAAATTTACTTTTAAGTTTAATTTTGAATAAATTTAGAAAACATTGAACAGTAACCCATTGTAATATTTACATTTTCATAAATAAATCTTTCCTTTCTACTATTGCGCTCCGAAAAAATTTTTTTAAAATGAATCAATCAGTGTAGTCCTCGGAAGTCGGAATCAAAAAATCCATATGAAAATAAATTTTTAACTCCAGTTATTGTAAATATACACCATAATGCAGTTAATATATTAAATAAATTGTCAGACATCTTTCTAATTCTTGATAAGCGGTGTAAGGACGGAAATTTACAACAAATTTTCGCATACATAAAAAATGACTATATTTAAACATTACATACTTAATATAGCACGTACTGGGAATGAATGTTGCAAATGTCTGAAATTAAAATAGATAAGGATAGGATAGGATAGAAATAAACGATGCGGAGCACTGCGACCATGATTGACACTTCGTTTGACACTTGCGAATTTTATATAGATTCCCCAATGCCTCTGGTGTATAGAGTGGGATTCAATACCTCTTCTCTAATTACGTTAATAAATGTGGGTTTGTTACCTTTATTAGCTATAATTAATCCAAGACACATAATATATTCTAATTAGCTGCCGCCCAGTAGACTTGAAATTAGCTGTTGGATTTTCTATGGTGGAACAGTTTCTTCTTCACCTGGGAAGTAGGCAGAGGCCATGACTATCCTATTGTTGAAACTTCAACTAGAACCGCTGCTAGGTCTCTAGAAATAAAGTTAGTTAACGGAAGATGTTTTACGTCTCCACAGATTATGATAGCTGCACGTGGCACTACTATCGATCGGTCATACACCAGCTTACCTGATTTTGAGTTTAGTCCCCGAAAAAACCCACCCTAGCACGAGAATAATTGCAGCACGCACTCGCAGTCCATCCAAGTCATCTGCAATTACATTGAAATAAAATATAATTAAATAAATGAATAATATCATAATAAATAAAATAAATAATAAAAATCACCAGCAACTGAATGAAAGGCAAAGTATGCTGGTGGGAATGAAAACAAAACAGTGAAACAAGAATTGTCAAAATATTCGCCGTAAGAGAAATTCGAAGAAAAGATCAAAGAAAGCTAATATAGAATATATTATTAGAATATAGAATATTATTATAAAATATATTATTATTATAATATATATTATATCGCAGAATATATACAAAGAATATTTCTACATTTAGCATTATCTATGAAAAACCTAGTTATATCATTGTGATTCATTGTATTCCGTCTACCGTAAATGATATAAACTTGCAGAATATATATATCAAGAAACATCAATACAAATCATATACATAAATACATAAAGAACATTCTTCCTTCAGAAAACACCTAAGTCAAGCGAAGGAAATCATTACGTTCGATCGCATGACGGCTCTTGAGTACGAATAGTTCATGCATTTGGTTATTCATACGAATAGAACAAACTCTAAAGACATCCAGTTGAATCTGCAGACCAATGAAAGTTTGAACCAATATATACATAGCTCGGGATCACTTGGAAGAGACGACCATCGTTTTTTAATTTATACATTCATGTAATCATTTATTTATAAAAATAAGCTTAACTCTTCATAATATTTATTGACCACTCAACATTATTTAATTGTTATAAATCATAAACTACAAAAGATAATATAAAACAAAAGCGAGTCACTGAATATTTTGGTTAAAAATTTTATTGTAACGATCCTCGAGAAGCGGAAGATATCCCAGCAAATAGAAACGACCTCGAGAAAGTGTCGTTATAGAGCCTATTAAATTTGTCGTCTGCATGGGTTAAGCCTAATAGGGACGCAAATTTGCACAAAATTCCTTCTTTCATAAACATCACAGTAAATTACGTTTAACACTAAAACAAAATATCCACTCACGTACAATTGAAGATTTGTTCAAAATTCTTAATTGTTGTTTTGTTCTCAAATTAAATAAATTAATTTGTATTTAATAAATTTATTATAAGTAACTCACCGAAAATCGCTCCGCAGCTATGTAATTGTACCAGTTTAAAATAATCTGAAATTTAGTTAAACAAAATTGTTAATAAAGAAATATATTTAAACAAATAAATAATATATATACCTTTTTTTATATTTATTTCTATTAATGCGTAATATTTATTTTATTTATTATTGTAAAATAAATTTTAGAACTACCGCCGAAAAGTCACAGCATAAAAAAAGCGTCAAACGTCAAAGTTTTCGCCGTAACAGGTATGTTGTGATGTTGCAGTCACTTCTCGAATGGTAAATAACGGTCAGCGTTGTAATATTTTAGTACTATTTTACTAATATTTTGATAAACATTTATTAGGTTATTTGTATTTTGATTCTTAATATATAAATAAGTGTTAATTTAAAATATAATAGAAAGTGTGGAAACGAGTTATATCGATGTGTGTATATTATATTTTTATTATATGTATATAAATTCTTAAAAATTTGAACATCTATATAAAAAACGTTATATATTGGTGAGAAATACTTAAGATGAAAATTCAAAACAGTTTAAATTTCCTTCGAAAACTTGAACAACATAAAAAATACATAAAATACAAATGTGAATAAAAATACATAGAGAATCGTTTGATTTTATTGACAACAAACTTCAAAGTAATGACCGCGACCATATAAAGACCATGTAAAACCATTGACCATATAAAAATTAATTTTTTATTTTTAAAAATGACGGTTCCTTCGAAATACTATTGGTGTTCGTGAAGAAAGATTTGCAAAAAATTACCTGCAAGCTGTAGCACTGAAATATTGAAATAAAATAGCTTCAAAATATTAAAATACAAATTAAGAATATCGCATTCATACTAAGTATATTGTATACATAAACTTATAATACAATATGGGAAAACACGAAGCATCTGTATGTAAAGGTAAATTAAGTATTCGTTTTGATGACACAAATTTTATAACAATTAAATTAATTTACATCAAGTAACATTTACTTACTTACGGTTTATTTAGTTTATAATTAATTAATAATAACATGTTTAACGAAGCATTTGTACTCTCAAACGTATCAATTATAAAGATACCTCACTTTCTGAGTGAGGTTTCACAAAAACACAAATTTTCTCTGTGTCAAATACAAAATGTTGCCGTTACATGGATTACTGTAATTAAGATTATCTAGAAAAGAAATAAATTAGTATCACATCAAAAATTCCACTACATACCAGGTAATAACCTGGTATTATTATTATAGTTATTAAGGCCGTGTGCGAGTTCGAGTAAATTGATAGTAAATTGAGTGAATTAGTAAACTATGTCGGTATGGCTGCGAATGTTGGTATTTACCAGAATTTCGAGTAGTGTAACTTAGATAAAAATTATGTAAATTAGGCGTTACCATTGTGAATATTTTATAAGATGTTTAATAAATAAATAAACAAATTTGAAAACTTTTGACCAAAAATAATAATTAAGTGCAATAAATAAATAAATAAATATTTACATAAGTACAGTGCAAAAAATCTCTAGGAAATTTTTATTTACTTTACCTCAATTTACTCCCACTCCAACTCGCACATTAACATTTTATGTTAATAGACAATTTCGAAAATTCTATTTTACATGAAAAGCATCCACGTGTGCTCAGGATTGGGAAGTAACAAATAAAATATATATATGTAGGTTATCCCAAACAACCTTTCAAGTTTAAGATATTTAATTTACTGTAGTAAATCGGACTTTAAATTATGGCGCTAATAATTGTATTAGTTAAATAACTTAGAAAAAATTTAAGTTTCAATTAAGTTGATTAAATAATATCATTTAAAAACATTATGCTTAAATCAATGTTACAATCAATGTTGTTACAGTATCCCTTGCTACCCAATTTGAATATTTGGTTAGTACATGATACACTTCCTTTTTACATTATTTATCGCCTCTTTTTTTCTCATTATTATTATATGCTTTTATAATGTTAAAATGTACTTATTTTATTAAATAATGCCGTGTTTACATTACGAACTTTCGTTAACGAACTTTGCTAAAGTTGATTTAATATTAAATTATCGTTTCGGGTTTTCATTTCGATAAAAGTCACATATTTTAACATATTGTTGAGCAATTAGCTGTAAACATTATTATGAAAATCTTGTTTGTTACTTATAAATAAATATTGAAAAACTTGTTTTTTAAGAAAATTAACTGAATAAAAATGCAGATTATTTATAGAATTTTGAAGTCTTTCGATTGGTATATAACATTAGATCTCTGATGCGTATTTTTCAAATGATACAAAAAAGTAATTAGCAAAAAAGTTTATTTTTAGAAAAATCTAGAAATGGTAACAATTTGTACGCAAATATTTCTAATACAGGAATAATTAAAGCAATAAAAAACACAAACTAGAGTAGTACACTTTTGTGAAATTTAAAGTCAAAGCTTATAAATTCGGCAATATTTCAACTCAAATATCTCCGAAAAAGTTTAACACATAAATCATTTTTTAAAATTTATTTAAATAACAACCCAGCTTTCCATTGAAATATTGCTAACTTGGCACTAGCAACATATTAGGTCTGTTCCACGAGCTACTCATAGTAACTTTGAGTACACACTGTGTATACACAAGCGCGTTCTACAAGCAAATTTTCAAGTATTTTTGTGTAAATTTTACTTCTGTTTTACTCATTTTTTACTATGAGTAGCTCATGGAACAGATCTATTATTTTAAAAATCTACCAATTTGCCATTTTTGTACAAAAAACTTATCGATAACGCATTAAATTTAGCACTGTATTCTGAAAAAGGTATTAAATGAATTAAACTTTCAGTTAAAGTTCGAAGTTTGTTGATCCTATTTATAATGGGTGCTGTTTTGCGCTCAAAGTCGATTTCCAACAGAAAATCTTGTAATGTAAACCCCGTATAAAATAGATAAAATAGCAACTAGGAAGTTGCACAATTTTCTACAATAAATTTTATAGCAACTACTTCAACTACTTCAGCTACTAATTACTTTCAGTAACACCCCTGTTTTCATTTGCTTTCATTTTGAAAGTTATGTTGGCTCTGTTTTGAAGTCAGCTGTTTTTGACTTTTGGGTTTGTGGAATCTAATTTATTGCAGATAAGCGAGCTGTTAAAGTTTGTTTATTGTTTAAACTGTTTCACATTAAACTTGTAAAGAATAAAATTAATTTTTTTTACGTTTCCTATAAGTAATTATTAAGTTATCTATTTTGTGAACAAGATGGAAGGACAAGCGTGCCCACGTTGTAAAACAACAAAATACCGGAATCCTTCTTTGAAGCTTATGGTCAATGTGTGTGGACACACATTATGCGAATCTTGCGTAGACTTGCTCTTTTTAAAAGGGTCTGGCTCATGCCCAGAATGTATGGTACCATTAAGACGTAACAATTTCAGAATACAGCTCTTCGAAGACCCGCAGGTAGAAAAAGAAGTTGATATACGAAGACGTATACTACGTGATTACAATAAGAGAGAAGATGACTTCGAAACTCTAGATGATTATAACGATTATTTGGAAGAAATTGAAAATATTATATATAATCTTGCTAACAATATTGATATAATTAATACAAATAAGCGCATCGAAACATATAAACGTGAAAATAGGGAAATAATACAACGAAATAAAACACGTGTTGGTCGTGAGGAAATAGAATTGACGGAGTTGATTGAAATTGAACGCGTCCAGGAAGAGACGAGACGACAGGAATTAGTTGCGCTTGAAGCTGAGCAAAAAAAGAAGAAAGTCCGTGATAAGGAGGCAATGATAGACGAGCTTATGTTTAGCGGTAAGAATGCAACGGAAATTGTAAATGAATATGCGGAAAAAGCAGAAAAATTACGAGAAGAGCAAAAAAAGGTTCCACCTCCTGTACAATTTTCTAGTGGTGTAAAGTTCGGTCGTGACAAAGATCAAGTTTATTTGCCAGTTCCAAAAGCCGAAGAGGGTCCTTTATACGTTCATGTTTTACCAAAGTTATATATGCTCGGTCCAACTCCTCCAACAGCTGATGATATACAAAAAAAGAATTACTTAGCTCATATACGCCAGGAAACTACGGCAGAACGCGCAGGTGGTTATCGTGCTAACATGGCTTGCCAACGGGCGCTACAGGAAGCTTATATGGGGTTGTACTTCAGTAGTGCAGATATGTAATATAAAATCTAAAGATTCCTAATGCTTTAATGTATTTATGCAGTTCATAATTAAGAAATTTAAGTATTTTAAATAAAAATAATTGTAAGCGCTAAACTTTTGTGATATTAATTGTTAAATTTAATCAAATTATTTCTATTCGATTACATATTATGGAATATTTTAACTTCATAGCAACAAATTTATACTGAACCACCTTGTATTACCAAAACAAACTGTAAATCAATTAATGTTGTTGCTGTTATGGCTTGCGTTGGAAGAGGTGAGCGTTTCTTTGACATTTGAAAATACAAGTTGGTTCGAGAAGTAAACCCAAGCGTTCCTGAAAGAAACTTGGTTATCCGTGGTCATCGAATATCACAAATTTAATATTAATCGAAAGACGCTACGTTATCATATATGTAAAATATATTTATTCTATATTAAAACAGCATTTAATATATATATATTAAATGCTGAATTATTGTCAGTTTTGAAATTCCAAAAGAGTTATACATTTTTACTAATTGCTATTGCTTGCTTAATTTTGAAAAGACATTCATAAAACTAAGGATAATATCAAATATCATCTATAAATCCAAACTGCACAGAAAAACTATGTTAAGGAATGCCATAAAATATTATTACCTAAGTTTTGAGTTCAGGATTGTGTTCAGGCTAATAATTAAGTTAATTTTAAAAGTAGATAACCTAATGCATTAACCCTGCTATAACTATTTTTTTATACTCTCAAAAATATATATCCATATTTTTCGATAATAATAATTCATGAAAAGTATTATTATTAGAAAATTTGTTAGAAAATTATCATCATTTAAACATTCCTTAATAGTCAAATTGCGCTTTAACCCACATAACCATGGTTAAAATGATGTAGGCAACTCTTGAATCAGGAACATATAAACCGCAAGAACTTTATATAGGAATGACCAAATTACTAGGAAGGGGACTTGTTAACAAGAGTTTTGAAGTATTGCAACGGACGTTCATATATTAATAAGGACACTGATGTAACGCCGGTGTCACAGGCGATTATATATATCCTAACAGACTGCTTTACCATTGAACCTATCCTCTTTATAACAGGCCTGACGTAACGCAACGAACCTATCGGCGGTTATATGCATCCGATATACTGATTTAACCTAAACATCTTAATAAGAATCCTTATGTAACACAACGAACTTATAGCCGGTTAAGTGGAACCTGATATATTTATTGATTCCCATATTTAACATCTTAACGAAAGCCTTGACATTACTTAACAGAGTCATTACTTTATGTGAAATTTGATATGCCTATTTAGCCTTAAACCTAACATCTCAATAAGAGTACTGATATAACGCAATAGTATCTCTGATGTAACGTAGCAGGAGTTCTGATGATTTACTTCAAGGCTGTCCAGAGCAGATGCGATCGCGGACCAATACAAACACTGTACAGATTGAAGGGCCGCATAAATAAATACTTACGTTCATAGTTGTTTTCAACAAAAATAAAAATACGGTTATAATGTTAAATTTAGTTTTCTTAATTTATCAAATTAAATTAAATTCACTTTGTGGTATACTAACATAAATAAAATAATGTAGTTTTATCAGTACACGAAAAGAAAATTTGCGTAACTGTGCTAGATTAAAAACAGCCCTGATATACTGACACATCTTTGAACAAACATATTAACAATAGCTTTAAACTAACTCTACGAACCCATAAGCGGTTTATGTGGAATCCAATATAATGATTCACATTTAAATTATAGTAAGAGCCGTGACTAAACCCAATTTACCCATACAACCAAAATTTTTTTTGATATAGTGATTAATCCGTAAACTGAATATCTTAATAGAAGTTTTAATGTGAAGCAACGGTATCTCTGATGTAACGCAATAGAAGCCTTGGTAATATACCAATACATAATATACCAATACAATATACCAATAGAATAGTCTTGCATATCGGTCTCTGTGGTATGACATACTGTTTTATCCTTAAGCCTAACATTATGATAAAAGCCGTGCTAAAACGCAATGGACTCAATTACTTCCGATTAACAAACAAAATCGGAATTTGATATGCTGATAAGATACTGATTGCTATCTTAATAAGAATCCGGCTGTAGCGGAACAGGCTGTTATGCGATTACGTTAATTCTAATATACTGATTTATTCTTAAACCTAATATCTTAATAATAACCTTAAAGAAACGCATTTTTTGTGCTACTGTCGATAAGCTATAAACTATGTGGAATCTGATATGCTAATTTACCCATAACATAACTTAATTGCTAATTCACCTTTAACATAATTTCTTTTAATAATTTTTACATTACGAATCGTTTGTATTTTTTTATTATCTTATCGGTAATATATGCTGGTTCAGAGGAGTGTGTGTTTAATGCTTACTTCAAAACAATTCAAATACATTGTTGTTTATACATATATATGTATATATATTTATTTAATTATATCGAATACTTTTTTAAATATTAGTTATTTTAATATATAATCAATTATATATAAACTGTCATTTTTATACAAATTCACATGTCATAGTTTAAATCTATTTACTTATTAATATGAAATTTATAGTACTTTCGGTATGAGGTAAAAAGGTAAGAATTGGCCAAAATATATTTAAAAAGGTAAATGTAAAAAAAATATGATGAAAACCAAAGCGTTTAGAAAGTAAATATAAGTAAATAAATTTAAAATATTAATATAATTAACCTAACACTAAGTATTTAAGTTAACATTGCATTTATGAGTAAACCACTTAGACTGGCTTACACTATAAAATATTCACAATCGTTTTTTATAACATATATGCATGCGTCTTAAAAATAAAAAAATAATAAATTATAAATAAGAATAAAAAATATTCTAAGCACTTGAAATTATGTACAATTAAAATAATAACACATTCATTTAACACGAACTAAAGTCAATTCGCTTCTAAAGTTAATCAAAATTACTATAAAAATAATAAATTTATGCTTTTATGCTAGAGATAATGTTTGAAAATATTTTATAACATAAAATGCCTTTAATTTTTTTTTTTAAGGCCAATTACATATTTGTTTATTTCTTTTTTTGACACTACTGTAATTTAAAAAAGTTTAAACAGTCAGGAATGTTCTTGATTTGTTTTTTTTTAACTAATCATAAACTTCTATAAATTTAATTACTGAATTGTCTTCAACAATTTTTACAAAATCCTCGATTCCTTACTTAAGGTTTTAAAAAAACTTACATAGCATTTCTTTGCTCTAAGTTTGAGATACAATTGTTGAAAAGTCAAATATGAAACATTTTTAAAGAAATTGCTTAAAAATATATTTCAGTATTGAAGTTTAATATATTATAAAATTGGTAAATAAACATCAAAGTTTTGCCAATTTTTTAAAAAATAAATTTTTCCTACTCTTGATGTGTTTGAGGGGTTTTTTTATTTCTAGCCAAAGTACCGATAGCGATTGTTGTAGAGAAGATTTTAAAATTTTGAGGTACTTGACAGTATGCCACTCACACTAGACAGAGTCATCTGTAAATCAAAAAAAATGTTAATTAATTACATTTGAAATATTATGGAAATTATGAAGGAAATACGCACCATGGTACCACCACTTGGTCTTCTTTGGATTTTTGTTGCAGGTTTTGACATAGAGTGTGTTATCTGGCGGACGTTTCTTTTCGCGGCAGCTACTCAGCATGGAGGCAATACTTAAGCACACAGATTGAACTGATAACGCTGGTGACCAATCATCAGTAAGAATAGAGAGGCAAATGTGACCATTTGAATAGACGTGAGGATGAACAGGTATATTATTTCCAACAAATGTTACCTAACATATGCATTTTTTGAGAATTTTATTATTAAATCAATGTATAATAATTAATATGAAATATAAAATCAACAATTTAAATGCACTATATATATATACACTACATATTGTGTAGTATATTAACAGTTTTTATTTTTGCAATTACAGGTCCTATTCACACTAGCGACAGCTTTACGCTTGAAAATGGTTTAATTGGCTAATAATAATAGTGCTTATGAAAAAATAAATCAATTTTCGTTGACAAATACGTGGGTTAGGATGTGAATGAGTAATAGTTGTGTGAAAGGAGAGAAAATTGTAAGGCAGTACAGTTTGATTTAGGGATAGGTCAGAAAGTTTGTATGTACGTTGGAGCAAGAAATCAGATGGGCAACAATTGAAGATGTTTAATCCTACACTCCTTTCCCTCTCTTCTTCAGGAACTCTGTTTTAAACATAAACTGCTGCATGTGTAAATATGCATAAACAATTTTTTATATTTTATTTCTATATGGACTAATTGTTCAGTTAATTAAAAAATACAACACAATTATTTTTTATTTATTTTCTATTCGAAATAAACCTGTTGCCAAAGATGATAATTAAAAATATTATATTAATAAATTATTTTTTAAACAGATAATTCAGTTATTTTGGATAATCTCTGAGGAACTAATATTTCCAATTAAGGTATCATTAGTTTCTCGAAGGTTATTATCAATGATCGATTAAATATTGGTATAAAATAAAAATTAAATAACAATAAAAATATTTATCGTTTAATTAATTGACAAATAGTTTTGAGGCTCTATGCTCCACTGAGATTTAAAGGAACAAAGAAGAAGAAGAAAGAATTTATAAATTACCCGATATATAAACATAATATTAAAGATTTAACTAAAATTTATAATAACTTACCTCTGGCGAATCGAAGGGATATTTGTTATTGAATTTAAATAGAAGCTCAAAACATTCTCCTTCATACAGCGTACCCTCAAAACCAGCAATTTGTATTTTCCACCTATGGATTGTTATTATATATCAGTGTTATTTGTTATAGAGGGAATTGTTGTAAAATAATACTTACTCTGCCAAATTTTGTCCAACACTTTCCGTATCAACAGTCACGCCTGGTGGTGGTTCCTTAATTAAAGACATCAGCTCCTTGTGAAGTCGTCTCTGTAATAAAATAAAACAAACATTTTTAATTTTATATAACATATTTATATAATAAAATATATTAATATTTGTGTTATATATAATTAAAGTACAAAAAATAAGTTTTTGCATCCTATGCTTCAATACAATTTTATTCTTGTGAAATTCTTTTTTCCTTTCAGGATATCGCTTAATAAATGTCAATTATTGATTTAATTAGCAAAAATGTCGTGTGAAAGCGATTTTAGTTCTTGACAGCGATCTAAAATTTTGCTGTGTGAATAACGTATGGGGTTAAGTTAGAACTATTAATAATGGGGGATATAACAATAACACTTATTAAAAAATTAGAGAACATATTGCAATTTTATTAAAGTGATGTTGGAAAACTTGAATGGAAAAACGACTATATTCCAGAATTAATTTCATAAATTTCATGCGATTGATGTCAGTTTCGTAAGAACTAAAAGTATGTAAAATCTAGTTTCATAATAAACTGCTTAATTGAAATTTCACAGGAATACTGTGAAGGTGGTATATTGAAAAGGGCATCTGAGATAGTAAGAGAATAATTTAAACCAATATTACAAAGTTGCCGTTAAAAATGTATGAATACAAGTATCTTTTTCTGGAAAAAAATGTACTAATTCTTAGGAAAGCGAAAGGTGGAAACATTTCATGAAAGTTAAAACTCTTGAAACAAGCAATATGGAATAGAGTATACGATATGTGTTAAAAAAGGACTTAAGGAATGGTGAGATTTGAAACAGAATAAAAAAACAAACTAAATCTATAAATATTTTGTTATTTTTTTTATATAAATTAAAAATTGATTAAATACTTCTTGATTCTTCTTCTTCTTGAGTTAGTGCTATTACGCACTTTTACTCTATAATGGCTGGGGGGCTTATCTCTACCCCACACTAGGCTTTAACTGGGTTAAACAAAAAAAATCATATCATTCATAAATAAAAATCATATCAGCATATCTTCCTGAGAGTCCAGAAGTGGACTTGAGGATTATTAGGGCAGGGTTAATTAGCGTATCAACTTTAGTGAATAATTTTAGAGCTCTGTCTCTGATATATTTTTTCACTGAGTCAATCCTAAGATCTCTATGTATGTCTGTTGATCTAATATACCATGGAATCTTAAACAGTTTTCTTAAAGCCAGGTTTTGAGCTATCTGTAATTGTTTTAAGGTAGTATTTGAGGCTTTGCTATATGTAACACATTCGTACAGTAGTGCAGGTCTAATTACTTGCGTATAAAGTAACTTTCTGTTTTTAAAGTTGAAGTGATAATTATTAAATAGCGGTTTTAATAAATGTAGAACCTTAGAGCAGCTATTCCGTTTGTATTTCAAATGTTTAAGCCAATTGAACCGTTTGTCAAAAGTGACTCCCAGATATTTTATGTTATCCCCCCACTGTATCTCCGTGTCGCAAACACTCACTCCTGGAGGATGCTGTCTTCTTTTTCAAGTTATAAATATAGCCTTGGTTTTGTCATTATTAATTTTAATCTTCCATTTTTGGAAGTATTCCACCATAAGGTCTATATTTCCCTGTAAAGTGTTGCTTACATTTATGGCATCCCGATCCGAGTAGATCAAGCACGTGTCGTCTGCGTAAAGCGCCATAGACGTGGGACTAAGTATTAGAGTTCAAATGACCTACTAAGTTCTATTTAAATATCAAAATATAAAGCTCGTAAATTGCAGAATTCTTATCCTCCTGTCACTCTATACTGACTGCAAAATATTTTGTATACATTTTAATTATCATAAATAATGAACTTAATTATTGTCAAATGTTTTTTATTTTGTTTTCCATCTGCATATACTTTAAATAATCGATACGATATATCAATCATACTAGAACCTCTGTTGACAGACAGAGATATGATAATTTCACACTTGCAAAATACAAGGTTAATTTTGTATATTTAAGAACTTCATTTTATTATAAATAATTTCATAAATTGTTAAGTTTTTGTAAAGTTCTCATATATAATTTTATAACCAAAAGACGTCAGCAAAAATGTTTATAAATAATTGCAAAAGATAAGATTGTAAAAAAATGCTTAAAAAGCTAAAAATTTATGAGTTAAATGAAAATATTTTATTACTTAGAGAAAAGTGCAAAAATTAAAATGATTATTTAAAAAATTACCCCAAAATTAAAATTTATAATGATGTTTCTTAACCTTTTTCATGCCCTACAAAAGTAAATCTTCAGTTCACATAATTTGTTTCGGCTTTTTAATAATAATATATCAATCAAAACATCAGTTGAAAATAAAATAAGAATAAAATTTTTATAATTAAAGCTTTTAAAAACCAATAAATTCATTATAAAAAATGTATATATTTAAATTTATTTTGTCTCTATTTACTATATTGAAATTGAATAGAATCACAATAGTTCAGAAATTAAACTCAAATCTCAATTCAGAACTGGACCGCAACTATAACAAAATATCTCAAATTCAATTAAATTTAAAGTGCCTTTTATAAAAATACTATTGAACTATTTTTAGTAAATATGGTTCTTGAGATATCTAAAGCCGGAGATTAATGTTATACTTGAAAAATAGGACTTGATAAATGTAAAACAGAGAGCTACAGGATTAAAATATATATTTAATTACTGTATAAAATTTTTTTTATTAGTTATAATATTCTTACTGACATATAAGAGGTTTTCACTCTGCTTTGCAAAGTCAAGTCATTGCAAGATGCACGAAATGCAAAAATGCTACACTAAAATGGCGAGAGTGCGAAAACACACCTCTGCTGCATACTACATTCACATGAGAAGCAACAGATGTCAAAACATGTCTTTGCAAGCATATATACATGGGTTAAAGTATAGTAAGATTGCAAGCAATTGCAAGAAAGGTTTTACTGTCCATTGACAGCTCGCGCAGTCTGTATATGTCGTGCATCTTGCAATGAATTTGCAAGACAGAGCGAAGAACCCTATTATATATATAATGTAATATATTCTGTATACATTATTATTTATTCTATATATCCATTCTACATACATTTTAAACGTTCTTTATATATTCTTAAATATGGTGTATACATTCTCATATATATATATAATTCAATGGGACATTATTATATACGTCCTTACCATATACGTCCTTAGATATTCTATATATATTATTTGTATTAAATTGTTTTGCATTTATATATACAATAAAGATTTCCGTAGTGTCTTATACTGAATGTACTGATTTAAATAAAAGGTGTGTATTTTATTTAAAAGATATGTTATCTGACACAATTAATTAAGTATTATAATTAATATATATACATATATATAACAAATAAATAAACCCGTTCAGTCTATTAAGCCAGAAAGCTTAACATGAAATATTTGAAATAATTCGATAAAATTACAAATAAACAAGAAATATAAAAAAGTAATAAAGACAAATATAATGCGAAGTTGGTTTGAAATACAATATACATTATAAAAGAACGCTTTTGAACCTTTGTTTGAGTGCCCTGAGTGCAAAAACCGTATTTTGCAAGTATCTACGTGCTTATTTTTCTATTAATCAGTAAAAACAATGAGTTGTGTACAGTATGAACAAAATAATGTTCATACTATACTCATATAAGAGTATTGATTTTAGATAGATAAGATATCAATAACTGATTGCTAATCAGCTTTGGGAAAATTGAACTTCTAAAAATCTACAAAATATCATATTCCATGATTTAACAGTCATAGACTCAAACAATTTCAAATGAGAAAGTAAGAAATTAAAAAATATTAATTTTTTTATAATTACAATCGTATGTATGAAATATTCGTAGAATTGTTTATATTTTATTGTCCTATTTTAATTGTTTATTTTTGTCATCTGAAGACAATACAAATCTTACGCCACTAAACACAACATGGTATCATACGATTATGTCATAAATATCACAATACTATCCTTATCAGACAGTCTGTTTATTATTTTACTATCCTCTCTATCTAATTTTATCTCTATTATTTTTTTAAATACAATTATACTAACTAGCAAAGAAGCCCTAGTAGCTAAAATCGTATCGTGCCGTGATGATTAATCACCATGTTTCATTTAATTAATAAATAAATAATATTTTTATATTTATATTTAGTTTTTTTGTAATTATTACAATTTTTTTAGTATTTTTATTAGTTCTTAGTTACTATTTTTATCTATAAATTAGAATTTGATATATTATAACTGATGAGAAAAAAATAGTAGAACTTAGTTGAGTCACAAATATAATTATATTTTTCATGATTAATTTTTTTGCAATAATTAATAATTTATAACAGATATAATATGCATTTTTTAAAAGAAACTTATCTACATATATTTTATATTCAAATTTTATATATATGTATACAAATACAGATGATAGATCTATTTAAAATACTATAAAAAATAAAAATAGATTCTATTAAAAACCCATAAGGCTACAGACCTCAGACCTCCAAATGATTAAAAATTACTAATTATTATTATTTAACAAATACATAGAAATATAATGTAAGAAAAAGAAATGATATATGATTTAATTTATTTAGTATATTGTAGAATGATCAACCCACCACACACTAACTATACTAACTGTACATCAATAAAGTACCTCAGTGGGGATCTGAATAATTAATAAGTAATTAAAAATTTAATATATCTCTGATATTATTTAGATATATATTGCAGAATGATCATGTAAGAACTTTTTATCGCTATCTAATATAGTAATAATTTACTATCTCTCTTCCTCGCTTATGTTTAGCTATAAAATACTTTAAATTATATACTCAAAGAAGGGCACCACTACTATATTCTCATGTCTAAATATAAAAATAATTTTTTAATTATAAAGTTTCATTGAAAAATACTTTATAGTTTTTTGCTGAATCTTAACCTTATATTTATTTTATTTAAATATTTTTAAGAAATTTAAAAATGTTTTTTTGTTTATATAGCGTTTTTTTTTTTAAAATAATTTTTTTTTTTTTATTATATACTTGCCTCCCAGCGATGGTTGTCTAGTACTAAAGGTTTTCCACATTTTGTAGTAGTCGACTTCGTCGGTATATTTGTTTCAGTGATAATTTCCGATTTAGTCGGTTTGTCTTTTTTATTTTTAAAAATTTTTAACATATTTGCTGTATTTGTTTTTATTTATTTATGCTTAAGTTTATTAATTTAATTTTTTTTTGTTTATTTTTAAAATTTTCTTTTCAAAGTTTTTAACACATTTTTATTGATCTTTTCAGACCCTCTTTTGGTTTTTAATGTACTATGAACTTTACACTTTCTTCGGTCAAAATTTACACTTCACCGACACCTCAGGAAGTTCCCTTTAGTCGCAATGTAACGTTTTAGGCGCCGTGTAAATTTCGAATGTATTTTCTGTATAAATTTCCGCTTCGAAGAAGTCTACTGGCTTCTAAAATTGCGATAATTTGTACTCAGCCGTGAGAGTAATTTTACAATTTTTCCGTTACTGGCAAAAATAAAGTAAATAAAAAATGCGATATGAAGTAAAAGCTTTTCATAAAAAGGCAATTATTTTTAAGTGTGCGAAGTGGAAGTGGGGAAGTGAAAGTACATAATGCTCTGATATATTTTTACTACACATTTATATTCTTTCTGCTTCGATAAGATTGCAAAATGAGACAAGCGTTTACTAGCTTTTAATTAAGGAGTAGACTGCTGCTGCTGTTGTACTGTTATCTGTTGTTTTCATTCAATAGTACGAACCCCTTTCACTGAAAATTTTTCAAAGGGAGTACCAATCAACTGATCGATAAGTCTACCTCCATACTCATACGTATATAGTATAGACCATTTGTTGGTCTAAGCAATTTTATCGCAATTTTTTTCATTTTTTAATTTGTTTGCATTGCAAGCAAAATGAAAAAACAAGTTATTAAACAATTAAGTTCTTATCAGATAAATGCGCAAAATAAACTGATAAATAAATTTAAACATTTACCGACCTGTTATACTACTTTCAGACTGCTAAAAATAATTCAATAAAAATAATAATAATTTTAACTGTTAGTATTAAATGCCAAAAGCTGCGATGCTAGAGAAACAAAATTGTTAAAACATATTTGAAATAATCCATGTCACTATTTCTTAATCCAAAACTTACTGTAGATTGAAGATATAATATATATGACGTTAAGGGCGAGAAAAGCCAACCGGCAGTTAAGAAATCAATGGGCACTAATACTAACACGATTTAAAAAGAATATTGTTAATGTGGCATTATCAACTGCAAATCCTCTTCATACTCATTGGACTAAATCAATACCTAAGTAAGGGATAGCAGATAAAAGATTAGTAATTACTGTAGTCCGTGCAAATCTTTTAAAATCATAATTATTATAAAACAAATCTTTAATGTTATGAACAGGGACCGTAACAGTTATTATTGAAAAAATAAAAGTCAACTAATAACTCTTATTATTAGCTTTCTAACATAAAACTCAAAAAATAATTGAATATGCTTTATACTATATTTTTCAAAAATAATTATTATTATGTGCTTTTTATTTTTCCACATTACTCATACACGCTGCTTTTTATTTTAAAACACACAAATGATTATTATTTTTGAAAAATGTAATATAAACCAAATCTAATTACTATTTCTTGCCTTTCATTTTAAAAAGCGTATATATTATATAAAGCATGCATAATATTAAAGATGAAAGTTATTAAAATGATAACTATATACTTAAATTAGAATTTAGATAACTGTTAGTTGCTACTTTTTTTTTTTTGAAAATTTTTGAAATAAATATGGATTTCGATCCCTGCTTACGAAAAAATTCCATGCTGATAGGTAGTATTAATTCCATGCTGTATGGAATTTTGACTGTAGTAAGTTTTCTAAGCTTCATTACATTATAATTTTAAATTCAAGGTGTTATAAGAAACTAAGGCTTCTGACGATAATATCTGAGGGCTCCATTAAAAATTAAATGACTATACTGATAAAACATGTTATGTTTCATCTTACTCTGAATGAAATAAAATTCAAGTTGGAACATCTTAAGATATATGCTGAGAGTAGTGACTTCAACATTAACTACTGAAATATGTTGATATAGCAAGAAAATCCTCGCTTAGTGAGTTTCGTATATACCATAGAGAATTCGTTATCTTAAGAGTCTGCTTTATAATTATTTGATTTTAATACACGTTTCAACGACACATTAACCTTAACATATAAAAACGATATATAATAACTTTAATCTGATGAACTTTTATTAGAGAGTTGCTTAGAAGTCAATAAAAAGCACGAAAAGCATAGGAAACCAATTCTGACTACCAACCAAGTTATACAACCTCTTATAGAGCACAAGACCTGTTTACGTATTATTAGCGAATGCAATTGAAATTTCAATAGATAAATATATTTGAGAAATCATAAAAACTCAACCGAACAAACCATTGTCATGAAATAAAATTAGGAATATTCTTCATAGTTTCCTATTTTTGTATTTATTATTTGTATGGTACAGAAACACTACTTCCAATATATGAATAAAATGTGATATTTTTAGTTTCTCCAACTATAGAAATCTAAGCACAGATATATAAATATACCTGGGGTGATTACGACTTATGAGGCATGCAGAATTGACAACGGTTCTTAGAATAATCTGCTATTATGATCAATTTCTCCACTATCCTATATGCTATTATAGTTTATTTCCCAAGATATCGAGATTCCAAGTTGTAAAGTTTTTATAGTGATTATGATACAGTGATAAAGGTCTAGTCTTCGCGATTGCACTAACTACAAGCGCAAGCGTAATGGCAAGCACTTCTCCATATCAACTCTCTACAACAATGCCAAGATCACTCGTGTTGACGAGTATCTTCTGTCACTCGCTCGCAGGTATCTCACCCGGCTCCATGACCTTCCCCCCGACGTCTCTACTCTTCACACTCTTTCAGAAGACCTTGTTCTAGCTTTGCGCTATAACCCCCCCAATACCTGGCACACTACTTCGATGAAGTGGACCATAACCTTTCCACTATCCCCTTATATAACCGCGGCTTTCGTGACCCTAGTCACAAAGTATATTGTTGATTCAACCCCCGCTGGTTAGTCGTAACCCCTTCCCCTTCTATATCGTCCTTTCTACCTAGTTCATGCCCTTGCTTTCTGATTTAGATGAGCCTAGTTCACTAGGTAATAAATCTATTTTCTCATTCCTCTCTCCCATGATTACTGGAATGAAGTTTCCACATTGCTGTGGAAATCTTCTCCTTTCATTCCTAGGAGGTGGTTTTAGTGGGTTCAAGTCTCACACTGTGGCTTTAGAAATCTGTTGTCTGTTGACAGCGCGTTAACGAAATCAGAATAATGCTTTCATAGATAGACTGGGATGTTGGTTTATTTCATAAACTAAGTATAAAGTGCTTTATAACAGGGTTCTTCGTTTATTTGTTAATATACCATATAAATGTATATCATTTGTATACTTGAGACGTATATCTATGTAATGATATCAATTAGTTTAAATGACATTGAACTCATTTAAAAGTAGTCCGCTGATTATTGTCTCCAGTGACATTAAAAAACAACCTCTTTAAGTAAAGTATAGAGGAGTACCACTGTTTTTATGCTTTATAACAAAGTTAATTTTACAAGGGAACACGGCAAGATTTTATCAAAAAGAAATAGATACTTTCTAATTGAAATGCATAATAATTTTTAATTTTTTTATCACTTCTTGTTCATTTGATTAAAAATTGTTACTAGTTTCGTAATATAAGAGAGAGAAAAATTAATACGAGAACACATGTGATGTGTCAATCATTCGGAAAGATGCAAGATACTTCATAAGTGCCAATTGACCTTTGGCATATAAATAATAAAAAGTAATTAAGGAGCTTTAGTAATAGTGAATTGAAACTATGACAGCTACAGTCACAGCATGCAATAATACAATAATAATTGCAATTATTTCAAAGCTGCTTCAAAGTGCTCTAGAATAAATCAGAATGTAAGTGAAAATCATTTTCCACATTAAATAATTTAATTACATGTAAAATATGTTTAAATATTTCATTATATTTGCAATAAACAGAAGCAGAGTAGGTTGACGTAAATACTAGACAAATTTGTTAAAATAACTTAAATTATTTAAAATTAAAAAAAACTAAATAAAACTGTAATTAAAATAAGTGAAAAATTAATGCATTTGAAAAACTGCCAAATTTTCCGCGGTTGCTAGGGGAAAACTTAAAACTAAAATTTTTACAAAATATATTTTTATTTTTATACTTCTTGACATGCACTTTTTGAGTTAAGCAACAGTAGATACAGATAAAGTATCTCAGTCTTGTTTTGAGAAGAATATTTCGTTTTTGTTTATTTTTGTTGAAGTGTTGACTTAAATTGTGTTTTCTTTAATTTTTTGTATCTGTCAAGGGCTAAGGCTGAGTTCAAGGCAAAACGAATTTTTTATTTTTTATTTATTTTGTTTTAGTTTCAATTTTTCCCTTTTTACAATTTTGTATCTTGCGCTGGTCATGGTAGTTGGTTGTATTCAAATTAATTGACTTGATATTGACGATATAGTAAATGCCAACACTGATGCTTTTTAATTAAGAAGCAATGAATATAAATTAAGTAATGTACCCATTAACCAGCTAACAATTAAAGATAAAATTATTTCAAGGCATTGAATTAACAAACTGATTATGTACTTAATTTAGCTGACAAGCCCAGTCCAGTCCCAAGGCGTGAGTCGGTGAGTGTCACCATTCGCGTGTAAAAGGCAAATATCAGAATGCGTGAATTCAATGGAAATGCAAAATGTGTAATGTGTAATTTAGTAGAGTATGTTTTGCCACGCCTAATAGATGTCTATCACATTCTACTATTAAATAGATTTATGTTAAAAATAATTAAATTATTAACTAAATCTGAGTTAAAGCAAAAAAGTTGAATATAAGTAAGAAATGAACTTCATAAATGTCAATAACTGCGTAACACCGATGATATTTTCTTTGTGTAACCTTACCTACTGCTTCAATTTAACTTAAAATAAATATGAGCCACGTCTTAATACAAAACCAATACATAAAAAAATTATGCCAATTTCTAAGTAAAATATTTGAACTAGACATTAATCCTTGAAATAATATTTAGAATTATTAATGTTTGGTTTATTAACATAATAGAAAGTATTGTATCTACCTTTCTATTTAGCTTTAAAAAAATTTGAGTAATGATAACTATTTAACAACTCCCTCTAAATAGCATTATAAGCTTTGGCAAAGGTTTTAAGTTGTTCTAACCCCTGACTTTTTAATTATACGGTAGCACAATGGGTCTAAAAGCCTAAGTGGATTTCTTGGCATAACACTGATTAAGACGTCAAACCGAAATTAACCAAAAAAATAATGTTTTTGTTTTAGGTTGTGATATATAGACAGTTGTATGAACGGTAATTTTACGCTCTTTCGGGTCATGACCCTAAAAGCATGTTATGCAGTTAGTCAAATCACAATAGTCGATGTCGTTCCATTATCACAATTTTTTTAATTTTCTGATTGTGTCTAAATGATATTATTTGTGCGGATCTATGAGCACAAAGGTGCAAATTCTGATGTTTATTAATATAAAACACTGTTTTGACTAGAGAGAGAGAGATAGGCTTGTCACTATGACCAAAGCCTAGAAATTTTCCACTTGCTCATATTCTTAAATTTTTAACGTCACCATAACTGCCTGCATAAAATGGCCTTAACAGTTCTCCTATTTAGATATATTACTTGTTTTACTTGTTTAGATATATATATCTAAACAAAAGTTATTAGTGTTAGTTTTTTAGTTGATTATGAATAGGCATTTCTTCACATATTACACATACGATTATTACCCATATCTATATACAAAACTAAACAAGGCAAGCAAGCAATTGCGAGAAGTCGTATAGGAAAGGGAATTATAAAAACAAGCGTGCTAAAAATATGACGGAATACACATCCTTAGTTAAAATTTATGATCATACAATCCCAATCATACAATAAGAAGTCTGACAACTGATCTCTGTGCAATATGAATGGTGTTATCTTCATTCCTAATCTTGTAAAATATATTTACAATAACTATTTAAAGCAAAGCAATTAATACTATTATTTCAATTGTTTTTATAAAGGGGTTTTTCTAAGAAGTTTGCTTTTTAGGTTGATAACATTGATAATTTATATTCAACACGTTTTGCTATTGCAATATATATACACTTTGGTGTTCTATATGGGCTGAGGGAATCACTCAACCACATCTCTTTTAAAGATGTTACCGATCAGAACATAACGGTCCATAGAAACACTCTCTTATTTTAATAAGACAGTGTAGCGTACCAAATAGTACCGAATTTAATCAGATTACTCATATTACTAAAAATATTCGATTAACCCATAATTTCATGTTATAATCCTATGGATTGGATTTCGTATTAGCGAGATCTTACTCCTTTGAATTATTTTCAGTTTATATTCTGATTATATTATTAGAATTTCTATGTGAAGTATTTTCAGTCTGGAGACCTCATATTCAGATATTAATGGCATATAGTATTTTTCAATAACAATATTTTTATACCCATTATCATGATTTCAATAAGTTTTATTTCACTTTAAAAATCAAATATCTTTCTAAAAAAAACACTTTGTTTTATTGTTTAAAAATTTTGAAAATTACTTTCAGTTAATATTTCCATTTCTTATGCAACAAATTTTAGAAAATAGTAATAAATATAAAAATACTTAATGAGTAATAAATTAGTTTTTAAGTGTTTTTAGCAATAAAAACAATAAAAAGTCTAAATGTTAAACTTAAAAATATTTTCAGCATTTGTTCAGATGTTCAGAAGTAAAATAATGTTAACAATATTAATGTAAATAAATAACAAAAAAATATTTTAATTATTTACAAACGTTAAGAAATGCTGCCGAGTCGTGTAGAAAGGGGTATAATAGATGGCCTATTATGCACTGGGTTTTATACATATAACGGCGCCACATGGTCTTCAAAACAAATAAATAATAGTAATACTATATATGAATATATATGTTTTATGTGGTCACCAAAAAGTTATGATACTATTTAAGTTAAGCTCGCGGCACCATTGAAGCTGTCTTCAATTTGCATTGTTTGGAAATTTATTTAAATCGCATACATCAACATTAACTGGTGTTAAAAAATTATTGAAAATGCTGTTAACAAATTAAGAGATATCAGCAAACAAATTGTGGGTTGACTCATTTATTGCGAAATATCTGAAATAATTAATCAGTAAATATTCGTCATTAGCCTTAATGACGTCAAAGGCAGAGAAAGTTAAGTTTTTAGGATCTTCTCAGAAAAAAAATTAATTTTTCCACCATATAAGTGGTGGCACTGTTTATCATGTCTGACAAATATAAAATATAATCACATATTAATATACCTACATATATACGAGAACTATGTATTTTTAAAACCAAGTAATTAACAATGAATTTAATAAAAAACTTGATAAAATCATTTTATTCAAACTTAACAACGAGGAAGCATGCATATCAAAAGCGACATGCAACACTTTTTTAATACACAAAAGCCAAACCCAAGGTGAATGTCAGAACATTCTGAGAGCTCTCATTCCTTGTTATTTGTTTGGCTTCATAATTTTGTATTGTTTACACAAATCTTATAGAGCACTTCAACTTATAGTGCTGTAAGACCATAGACTGCCCAAGTGGGCCAAACCTCCACCTTAAACTATACAGTCAAGTTGAATGAAACTAGCAGAGTAGAATCGATCCAATTGAATAAGTAAACAATCGTTTAATAGTCTATATGATTGGCAATTTGAGGTTTCTCCATCTTCATATATGAAAAATCAGCATTTCATTAACGTCATCAACACATCGAGTATATTCCACTTTAATGCACTCGACGTACACAATAATCACGTACATACCAGCTGATAGCGTTTAAAATCTGCTTTACGAATGAAAATATAATTAAATTTATAAAAAAATAATTATATGTGAAATAAATAAAATGAAAATTATACCTAAAAAAATATGCATTGTAAGGCAGTGGTTTTATTACATATTTATATATTATTTAATAATTTTATTGTTTCATTTCAAATATTGAATCACGTGAATGACGCATGAACCCTGACCGAAATCGCTGCCAATTATGCACTTTCGTGCAACACCGGTGAATCGCTTGATGGCTATTAGTTGTACACATATCTATATATATCTTTAATAGAGCAGAAAATAAACGTATAATTTATTTTGAATACATCAAGGGCGGGTAACGTCAGTTGACTTTAAGTCTGTGGAATATTATTAGTTGTTGTTAGTAACACTGCGTCCATTTATGGACTATTATATCCGGGCTAAAGGATTCGTTTCACTCAATTCGATTGATCAATTTTTGACTGATAATACTCTTACTATATTGTATAAGTGTAGAATATTATTCAAACATACGTAAGGATGTTTCTATGTCTTACATAAATAGTCTGTAATAGGCAGTTGCTGAAAGCTATAACCGCACTTCTATGAGTGCTTTTAAAGTAGATCTGTTCAGATTTAGGATAAGAGAAGAGTTTAATATATACTCTGTAGACTATGCGTATATTGCAAATAAATACCAGTTTAATGTCTTAAGCGAGATCGGTACTAACCATCACCTACCTATGTATATCGTGTTGTAAAATATTAGCTACCTGATTATCGTACTCTTTTTTAAACTATTTTAAAAAGGGTTATCCATTGCATAGCATTGATTTTATAGCATCGACTTAAAGACATCTGTTATTTAAGGTATCTTATGTTTAGTTTAGTATCTCCGATCTTACAATATTACCAGTGGTTTATGTTGTAATGTGAAAATTGCATATACTAGTTGGCAGAAGCACGTTTTGTTAGTGTCATCAATGTTAAAAGTGAATACCTTTAAACATGGATAACGGGTTACCACGCACTACGTTACCACCTCAACAAAATGGGTCTGCCCGAAGAAAAAGAGTGTAGACTCTGCTCAGAAGCAGAAGAGATATCCAGACACATTCTATGTGACTGCCCAGCCTTGATCTGGCCCAGGAGGAGGTCACTGGGTTCTCACATTCCGACATTAGAAGGTCCTCAACGACCGACATTTTAGCCTTCATCCGGAAGGCGGAATGTCTTCTATTCGGTTAGGGTCTGTTGTAGCACAAAAGATCAATCATGGTCGCAGTGCTCTGCTCAAGTGAGAGCTAGTACCCCATTCATTCTTATTATTCAACACGGATAAATCGAAAACTAAGAACTATACATCTTAAAACGATATCTCATAATAATATCGGCATATAGCAAGAAAAATTCCTTAGAACAGGGAACTTCATTAAGTCCATAAGTTTTTACTTAAAAATATGAATCTTCTCAAAAACTTACTATAAAAATAGTGATTCCGCAGAAGGTATATTTCGTACTGAATTTTCTTTAGTAATGGGTTTCCATTTTTCGCTTAATGAATATATCAACAAACAAAACTGTCGTATGTGATCGCATTGAAAGTCCGCTAGAGTAAATAGCGAAAAATCATTATACTAAAAAAAAACACTGTATGGTGTGTCATTTGGGCTGGGTGTGATGGACCCAGTAATCTTTCTATGATATTTTATGTTTATTTTAGTTCCGCAAGATCACTTAATGAAAGTAAAATGATTGAAAACAAATATTTTCATCTACATCCTCAAATGATGCAAATATCAAAAGTATATTTTTGATAATAAGTAATTTTTGTTATCGAAAAAGGAAGCATCAACAACATATTATTAATGAAGTAGTTTTTTCAGTATTTAAAAAAGATATCTATTCTATGACTGAAAATAATAAAAAAGAAATTGAAATCGTTGAATTTTTATTTAAGCGATTTTTATATGACTTTATAAGTAAATTGTAAAAAAATATTATTTATTTGATAAAACTTTTATTTATTTTTTTAAATTTGCTGAGAATCACATCTCGGCTCAACGATATATCGTAGCAATCAGTCAAGCTGCAGTAATTATAATTATAATGTATAATTATAGTAGAAATTAAAATGAATATACTTATGTAATTTTATAATTACGTAATTATAATACTATATATATTATATATAAAGGCAAATGTAAAAAACAATTTTATATAAGATTTACTTTCAATTGTTTATTAATTATTCATACACAGTTGTGTGATTTACAGTTGTTTCTGAAATGAGTTGAGCTGATACGAGCTGAGCTCAACAAATTATTTTTTAGCAAGAAAAAAAGTGAAATAGATTCTCTCTAACCACAATTAGTGACTAAGCTCGGTTATATGAATTTAAGAATAAATTAAACTTGGCAATATCAAACAAATTTATTTGAAAATTTCTTGTGAGACAAAAAAATTTTATTTTTTTTAATATAAAAAATTGAATAAAAAAAAATTATTAACTTAATTTTAATAAATATAAGTCGCTTAGACACAATATCATTTGTGCTTAAAGGTATCTTTATTCAACTTAAAAAAATCAGATATGGCCATAAATGCACACCCACAAAACTACACAAATTCAATACCTTTATAAAATAGTACATGGAAGAGTATCCTGCAATCCAGTCAGAAACTCAAACCTTTATGTCTACAAAAAATCTTGCTTAACCGGTAGTTCCAAAGAAATTCTAATATTAATCTGTGGGCTCTAACAAACCAAACTATAGCAAACTTAACTATATACATAGAATATAAGGAATGCAAATAGGACTAGATAGGGCACACTTTGAAAGTATCAAATAGCAATATTGTGCGATAAGTACTAAGATGAGATTCTTTGGATTGTAGTTGGTATACCGACCATGATTTGGAGGAAACAGTTAAACGAAAGTTAAAAGATGTCCATTATTTATATAACGACACCGCTGTCTATTCCTATAACAAAGATCAATTAAGACTGATAATAGAGGATCTATGTTTCACCTAGGAGGACAGAAACAAAAGCTATATCGAAAGGCTAAAAGACAATTCCAATTAAATTTGTGTAAAATAATTTTTTTTTAATACTTGGAAATGCAACAATGAATATTAATGACCGGTCCTAATAGATTTTGGTAAGTTTTTTACGACGGTGATAACATTTTCGTGAGAAAAGCTAGTGCAAATTAGATAGAAATCGCGATAACTACGATATTTTTTTCACAAAAATCGTCTTTCCAATCTTTTTTTTTTATGAAGTTGTAGATTTCATTCGATATCATATTTGCTGTAGTTCCTTTGATTGAGATTTAATATTCTTGATTTAAAGCAGTGTGAAGAGTTTGCAAATAAAAAAATTTTAAATAAACTATGAATTAGTCAATCAATAGAACTAGTTTCTTATATTGATATTTCAAGTATTTAAGTGTGCAAGTCTTATCTATGACACAAAGTAACCAAATGTCAATACACACAAAACTATCTTTACAATGAATTACATCCTTCAAGCGTAAAATACTTAAAAATTTTTTTTTTCTAGGAAAAGAAATCAAGACACAATAAGGGATAAGACGTGATAAGCGATATTTCGGTAAATTATATGTTACGGTGAGATATTATAAGCGACACGATTAAGCGATTAACTAATCGCTTGGAGCAACACAGCATGCTTTTAGGTCGGGGCAATATAAGTATTTATAGTTTTAATGATTTACTGATTCTATTACTGATGATTTACTTATTTGCAAGTGACTAAGCATTCTAAACACACTATAAACTGTTATTTATTTGATCGCAAGATCTAAATCTCGTCCCATTCATTATGTGTGGACACCGCTTAATCATCATAAAGAAAGGTTTAGGTATGACCATACTTAAATCAGCCGATATACGTGATTTAGGAAACTTGACTGTCGAATCGCTAATGTTAGTAGCGGTTTCTCTCTTAAATGTCAGACAATTGAATAAGATTTCAGTGTTGCTATAAACACCAATTTCAAATTTAATTTCATTATTATTTTCATTAGTCAAATTATTACATATTGTGCTATAAACTACAAACAATTGTAATTATCGTACTAATTATTACAAATAATTATGAACTAATTAATTATCGTACTTCTATCTGGAACAGAAAGTGACAATTAAAGATGCAATATAAACAATATCTATATTTAATAATTAATATATATATTAATTATTGATATTAATATATATGTATATAATATATATTAATATAAATGCATTAGCACTACTAAAAATAATATGCGCTATTATAATATAAATAATATATAAATAATATATAAATAATATATAAATAATATATAAATAATATAAATAATATGTAAATCATCTAAATAATATGTACTACAGTAGCTCTGGCAGACGACTATATCAGTTAATGATGTAGACTCTTAGCTAAAATATATATATAATGTAACTGAAGATAAAATATTGAAAGTAACCCGAACGAATGATGAGGTCAAATTGATTTATATAATATACAATATATACGAAAAATTGATTAAATCGTGGTGTTTTCAATCTGATTTTTCTAAAATTATAACATTATATACAATATACAAAAAAACGATTATAAAACTTGCTACTTCTTGTGGTAATATTTAATAATAATTTGACAATCAAAGCTGATTAAAATCAATTATATATCTTAAATATTTTGGACTATTGAATATTAAATATGCGAAGATATTAAGAATATATTAGGGACCATGTATGTATATTCATGATCGGCATTATTAGATCATTAAGTCGTGTATATATGTGTTATTACAAGATATAATATTCGCCTATTAGCGAATTTTATAATATTGTAGCTAATATTTTTACAAGATGTAAATAAGTAAATAATTTGCTAGTATTTATGATAGAATTCATTTATGATTGTTTTCTAATACAATTATCTGTGTAATAATGTGAAATCGTACTTGTTGTTTTATTTAAAAAAGTAAATGAATAATAATAAATAAATAAATAAAATAAAATAATGAAACCTGAATAATAATTTTTAAATTAAAATTGGAAATACAGTAGAACCCCTATAATTTGATGCCCAAATGAATAGCAAATCCGTTCAAATGATGGAAGGTTTGATTTACAAAGTTGTTGAATTATAAGCGTTAATTAGTTTTATTTATTTTTATTACATTTAAACTTCTCAAATGCAAAATATAAAACTATATCTACATACTCTTGATTACATATTATCTGACATGAAATGCATACAATGCTTTCACTTTATATTTTATGTTAAAAGTGTGATTGCTTTAGTTCCCAACATCAACCCACATTGGACAGAAATTCCGAATAGTTTTTAAAAAATCTAGATTATAAAGGATACTTGAAATTGACATGATTTATGAAAGGTTAATAATTCAAATTGTTGTGGCTTACGTCTTCAAGATAAAACAAATAGGGAATTGTGATGAATTAAAAAGTTTGAACTTTAAGTAGTTCGAATTATAGGAGTTGCACTGTATTAAGTAAATTTTGCTAATATAAATATTTATTAAATAATATGACAAATCTATTTTATGCAATTAACTAATTATTTATAATTTCTAAGGAATATAAATTGTTTTCTACCTCAATTCACACTTTTCACGGAATTTTATTTTTATTATTTAAAAAATTAACAGCAGAAATTTTTATATATTAATTTTGCGGTAAATACGATAAATAAATAAACAATATTGACATTAAAAGCCAATTACATTCTACACCCTAATTGATGGCATTATATTAGTATATTATACTCATCTACTTAATTATTTCCGATAAATGTTGTGAGATACAAGTTATATAAATTGAAAATGAATGAAATTCCTGTGTATTTGAAAATTTAATTTTATATTTATAATGCACACTTAATTAAATTAAGCAGATAAGAAAATGTTTTATTAATTTAAGGAAAATTTTAATATTTTTACAGACAGAAAACTTGCAACTACAATAATATTTCGTATAGTGTGTTACGTAGTATATAAATAATTGTATTGCTTACTATATCTGTTTATAACATCTGCTTTATTTAATAATTATACAATATACTACGTTATTTTATGGAATATTACAGTGAATTAAAAACAAAGGTGTTGAATTTTATTGTTTTATAAAATTTTTATTGTTTTACTTTTCAAAAGAAAACAACGCATATATTTCGCTATAAACAACATATGAATTTATAAATATATGTATATCATTAATATTAATATTAAAAGAATTCATATAAATATATTATAAAATAAAAAAGAAGTGCCTGCTTTCTACATGTGTCGAATTTAAAATAGTTCACCGAATTCTTGGTGTTCTTATTTTCCTTCAACAACAGACCCACTGCGCACAATTTTGAAAAATTAACATTTTTATGTGAGTCCATTAAACATAAATTTATGCAAAAATCTATTGTGAGGCATTAATGCTGAGATATATTTTTAAAAAGCAGAAAACGTGAAAGTATTACCTATCAAATATACAGTGGACATCCAATATAAAAAATACCCAATTTGATGAAATTCTGCCATTGACTATACCTTAAAACAAGTTATAATTTCAATGATTTAACAAATACTATAAGCTATATACATATATATGGACGGGGATCTCGCGTTGAAATAACACCTAAAAAATAATGTGTTATAGAAAATAATGTACATTACACCAAAATTATAATATACATAGAACTATGAACTCATCTAGTTCATAGTTCACTTTTTCATTAAAGTAGTTTACAAACTACGAGTGCAAGAAAGAGAAGAAAAAAACTATATGCGTGAAGTATAAAAGAGAGAAGGAATGAAAAACAAAATGAAAAAAAATAATAGAGTTCATATAAAATATGTAAATGAACGCTATTAATATCAGACTTTATTAAAGATATATTTATATCCTTCCCACATACAAGATCCGTTTAAATTAATGGAGAGTGACAGGGGAAAATTATAACCTATATTCGTTTGTATTGTAAAGTATGATGACGTCATATTTAATATAAGATTTTAACAATATTATTTAAACCGTAATACTAAAAACAAATAAAAGAAATAAAATTTTACATTGTCGCAGTTTGAATGCCCTTAATAAAGGTTAATAATAATAATTAATAGCCGTTTTTGAAATGAAGTGATAAAGTTATATATTAAAGTCACATCCAATCTGTAAAAGCATTGATAACGATCTTGGATTTAGTAAAATACGATTAAAAATTTAAAACAAAGTACATATATAAATATTCGCAAACTTATTCAATTTGCATATTTTGGGAAGAAGTTAGTGATAAATACAAAATTTTCCCATATAAGTACTTATCTGAGCTGTCAGTTGATATGATAAGTGTATAAGCAACAATGGACTTACTTATAGAGCATAAGCACATTTTTTTAAGTTGGTACTGGTATGATTATATATTTATCGATAGATTAAAAATGTAATAGGAATATAATATATATTAGATATATACATATATTAGATATATATCAAAAAATTTGTTCATTAGGTATATTTTATTAAATCAACTATTAAAATTGAATAAGAAATGTCAAATTGCATTGCCCAGTGAAGTGATATGACTTTACTGGATTATGCTTAGTCCAAAAAATATCTAATATAAACATAACAAATTTTATTAACGATCAATAATAACTGAATAAAGTATTAGTGTTGCTGTTAAGCTAGACTTACTTTGTATAGGGAAAATAAATTTTTGTGTTTGTCCTTTATTTCTTTCTTTGTTATTCGAAAACCCTCTAAATTTTAATAAAGCTTCTTTGTCACCATACAAAGAAAGCGTAGCTTTATAGCAACACTAATACTTTATTCAAATATTAGACTTGTGAAAAGTAAAGAACAATATGTTAAAATATAATATTGTTCAACTTTTCCTAACCGCGAAAGCGGATTTGTAGAATAACATAGCATAGCTTCTTTGTAAAAAGCACCAGAATGGTCGCTTTACATGTAGTAAGTAAAACAATATGCATTACAAAATGTCTCTACAAAAAGAGTAGCTTTGAAAAGAAATAAAGAAATAGGCAAAACCCAAAAGTTAAACTTTCAATTCGCTGAACTTGTGTTTCTAAAAATAAAGCTGAAGTTTATAAGCTCGTTCTTATTTAAAAAGCACGGCAAGTGCGTTGGTTGTTGTCACTAATTAAATAAAAATAAGTGACAATAAAACCTGGAACTTGAGCATTGAAAGTTTGTGCAGCCTTGGCTTCTTGTGGATAAACACGATTAGTCATCGCTTCTAATTTGACAGGCACGAGTTCTAAGCCTGGCACTTGCAGTCCAAACAAATTATATACGGACTATAAGCTAATTAAATAATATTCGATTATTCCCAAAGACCACTGATGAAGAGTACTTGGTAATACTCGAAACAGCGTTGTATGGTCAGCCAAACTTCAATAAAATTAAAAATAAATTTTTGTGTTTGTCCTTTATTTCTTTCTTTGTTATTCGAAAACCCTTCCTAAAAAAAAGATCAATAATAACCTTATTAAAACTAAATGCTTATAAACATAATGAAAACAATCTGATTATTCAATTTATATAGCATATCCACGTGATTTATTTTAAATTTAAATCTTGAACATGTGATTCAAGGGGCACAACTGTGTGCCTCAATGGAGTAGTGATGCGAATACGCAACCTAGCCTCTTCAACAACCAACCTCACCTACACGCAAAGCCGGTATAACCTGTGAAAACTTTCTAGCTATAAAAATCTTCCAGGTTTGTGGTTGATCGTAAGGACAGCATCCTCGCATCGGAAAAAATACATCCGTTACGCAACCTTCTTTACAGCCAAGGTTCACACTGGACTGTAGTGGTAAATACGAAGAAGAAGGAATTTGGAACATTCTGACAAATGTTTTAATTCTATTTTTCAAATGTTTATGCACAAAAATGCATTCATTCGTCTGAACTGAATTTGAGATATTCGTTTGTGTTAAGATAGATTAAACAAATTAGACAGACAAACATTGGTATTTCGATTTGTGAAGAATATATTGTACATATGTACTTTATGCCGCATTTGATAACTCCATTGCTATGTTACCGATATTTCGGAAAACTTAATATAGACCTTTACACTATGTATGACAATCTCATTTATTTTTTTTTTACAGATATTTTTATTGTTTATTATCTGAAACTTTAACACAATTTTTTACTTTAGCAAAACCTGGTTTTAATTTAGAAAGGCAAAGAACTTTCACATTAACATATATACACATTAATAAAATATTTCAAATAACTTAAGATTTTATTTTTTATTTTAATAAATTTGAATTCATAAATAAATTATTTATATAAATATTTATGTTCGTAAAACCAAAATATCTTTTACTTTAAATTGCGAATGACTTCTGTCATAAAATGGACTTAATATGTATTTTTAGCAGTGGTAATGAAATATATATATATTTTATATTTTATATGTATAATGTATTTATATATTACTAACAAAATTATTAGAATAAAAATAAAAAAAAGAAATATTCTAATAGAATTGTATATTTTGTTATTTAATGGAAATAGTTACTATAGCAATTTTATTAGAAAGCTACCTAATGGATATTTGAAAAAAACCGGATTTAATTAATACAAAAAATTAATATGCACTTTGACCACATTTGTTATCTATGAAGTGTAAATATTGAAATTAAAATAAGACACTAAAGTATATTTAAAATGAAATATACTCAGAAATAAATAACTAATTTAATCTAAATGTGTGGTAGTGACAAGTTACTTTATTAAAACTAAAGTATTAAGACAAGCAAGAACTGCAAGGCAGCTTTAAAATTTCTTCAAACTTGTACCCTCACATCTATGGTGATAAAAAGCTGGAAGATCCTTTTTTTGAATTAATTATTACAAATAAAGTAACACTCCTTTGGATACCAGGTCATGAGGGATTCGACGACCACAAAATAACTTACGAAGGTGGACGCACCCTTTTGTGGATTCTCAATCTCTTTGTAAGACTGCTTCAGTACTTAGCAACATAATATATAAGCTGTTCGATCTTGTCTAGCTTCAAAGGCCTAAGTCAGTCTAAAAAACCTATTCGAGTCAATAACAAAAATGACAGAATTCACAATCTAAACAGATTTAAATTGAGCTTGATAACTGGTTTCCTAAGTGAACATACTCCTGTTAACTACCTGACAAATTATTTTAGTTTCCAAAATGAGACAAAAGTGCACCAACACCTGCAGATTCTGTGAACTAAAAAGTGATATTTTTACTGATCGTATCTACTCGTAAAGTATTATTAATTAGATATTAAAAGTAATAAGTATTAAAAATACAAACCAATCTAATTTGCTAGTATCAGATAAAGCCTATTATATACAGGCAATATTCTAGAGATTTATCAAAACTTATTTGCAATATTCGAAACGCTAAAAACCATATATTTTCTACTGTATTCGTTTCGATTTGTTATAAAAATCTTAAGCATAAATAAATGTTTATTTATAATATCAATCAAAACTGGGTTTTAATACTTCATTCATTGAAGCTAAGGCATAATACCAAGTATGGAATGGAAGATAAATTCCTAATGCCTTTTTTTTATTCTGGACAAATGCTATTTGGTTTTAATTTTCGAAATAACCAGTTTAACCGAATCTAACGTGAACAGTGATTAATACACCTTACAACGCTTTTAAATTCTCACTTCTAGCATTATTTTGATTCCATGATAGTCGAGCGAAATTGCGGGACTCATTTCATGCCAATCGCTGAAGACAAACAAAGCAAACTTCTACTTGTTCTTTAAAACGATACTAGGTCTTTATATGGTTCAATCGTTGTAGGTGTTTTTGTGGGTACAGTAGCTTTATAAATGCTGTAAATTATTAAATTAGCAATTAAATTAACATCCAATTTAACAATTAGAACTACTTTGAACAACTACTATGTACGTTTTATTTTATTAGCTTCGCTGAAACTTTAATACACATCACAAAAAAAACCATATTTAAAATCAATAATTCACCATTTATCTATTAAATATTGATTTTGTTTAACATATATTTAAGTGCAATACATTTATAAGCAACAGTTCACTTGGGTGCTCAATAATGCAAAAATAATAGTCCCTATACAAAGTTTTATAGATGAATTTCAAAATGGAATAGTTTAAATGTGACTATATTTATATTAATTATATTATTACAATAAACAATTATAATTATTATAATTGTATATAAACAAATAAATATACTTGTATTCTGTATCCCGAATTTACACAATAGTTTATAAAAAAACACTGAAAGTCTAATCTAAATATTATTTAGCATAAATGCTGTCGGGATTCGACAACTCACAATACTAGGGCATCTTAGAAAACGGTCAAATAAATGTCTGGGATGAAAACATATTACTCAAAATCTAATGTCTTTTATATTAGACATATCTGCTTTACAACGGCACTTTTTAAAGTCTTTTTTTTTTTTTTTGTAAAATCTTAATTTTATTATATCTATTTTGGAGCAGTGCCTTAAAAATAATAATAATAAAACTATTAATTAGCATCGATAAATTGAAAAAATGCATTAAATTATTAAAATGGAAGTAGGACATCAGAAATTGGCAACAGTACCATAAAATTTCTACCTCGGAGGTAGAACAACCAGAAACAGGGCACAGAAGTGTGGACTGCATTTCAACGTCTTTATAGAAAGACAGATAGACATATATGTAGAAGTACAAACTTGGGTATATAAATTCGTCTCATATATGTGTGATTTATGTTGTATTCAAAGTATCTTACTACCTTGACAAATTTGATATATCATATTTTCACAATTGTTTGTATTGAAGTGTATAAAAAAAGTACCCCTAACATACTTTTTTATTTTATTTAAAAATAAATATTTATAGTTCATTAAACTACAGAGAAGCAAAAAAAAAGTATATTTTAAACAGGCTTTGGCTTTTTCCGTTGTTAGTTTTTGCTTATTAAAATTTTGTCATAACATTTTTAAAACATTTAGAGTGAAAAAACTAGTTTTGTGATGAGATATTTTAGATTTGTTTATAAAAAATAGCTATATAGTTTTTTTTTAATTAAACTATAGGGAATGCATAAAAATCATTAATTTTTTACATTTTTCTGGATAGAATTTAACAAAAAAAAAAAAACCATAAATACTATAATACTCTGTTGTTATAAAAAAACAAAAACAATAACTAAAAATTAAATTATTGTTTAATTATTTTAATTATTATTTCAAATTTTTAAATATTTTTCGATCGTAACAATATTATGGAAATCAGCATTTTATACTTCGTTCACTATTCACCCAGTTTTATTTTAATTATTATTGTTTTATTTTATGTACCGTAGACAATAAAACAGATTTCTACAAAAACAAAATTATAAACTATAATTTTTATTTTTATTTGTAGTTTTTTATTAAAAATCTTCACTGAAAACAAATCGAAGCCCGATTTTTGCTTGCAGACGAACGCTTTGCAAATTCGCGTGCCAAATCGCTACTGATGCCAACCGTAGACACCAGCAACGAAATGAACTCCCACAGAATAAGTCGACGTAGCAGCCATCGTCAGCGTCGTCTGGGGCGAAGCAAGTTGGATGCAGAGTACTACTAAAGGCGGCGTGAGCACAACGAACTGAGAGCGAAGACCGGTACAGAAACGCATACAGAAACTCATATGAACACAAACTCATAGTAAAAAATCTTTTGTCTGAAACGCGTTCAGGGTATTCACTGCTGACTCATTCGCTTGAGCAAAAAGATACACATATGCCAAATGGGATATGTATATGGGATTTCTGGAACGCATCTCCAGCAACAGCTCAGCTGAGTTAAGCACGAAATGCTGCTGATTCGTTCAAAACTTAAGTAGACCCTTAAGAGCAGCATAAGCAACACTTCTGAGTTGGTGAAAATTCAAGGTAATTTGTTGCAGTTTTGTTTTGGCTTAACACGTAACAACATTTGAAAAAAAAAAAAACAAATAAAAAAAATTATTTAAAAATAAAATTTGTTTACGTGCAGTAAACAAATTGCAAAAAAACCAATCCAAGACCCGCAACTGGCGCACGTAATCTGTGGCAAATGTGGGCGGCATTTGTAGTTTTTCCAAAAATTAAATCAACTTCCGCAATGGCTTTCGATTTTCCACTCGTACGACACCAACAACTACCGGGCAAAATTGCATTAAGTCACACTTGCAACATGCAACGACGCAGTCAACATTCGAATACATAATATTTTGCACATCAAGGAAGTGCAACCGATATATTACTCAACCGAGCGAACACAAAGAACAACGGAGCAGCACATGCCTTTGTGCCACTACAGACTTTTTCAGTACAACTTTTGTTTATTTATTTAATTATTTATATACATTTCATACTTCAATAATACAAATTTAAATTAATTGAAAAAAAAAATGTTTGCTCATCATTTTATCTGACCACAGATCACAAAATTCTAACAATATTTTTTATTAAATTAGCATTTAACCAGCCATTACGCACTTCCAGGAAACCGGAAACAATTATCTTAAAGAGATTCTTTGGTTGGTCCGGTATAGAATATCATTATGTACACTTCAATGTAGCAGGTTTGATAGTCACGGTACTAACAAGTATTGCATGAAATGGTAATGGAGCTTGGACTACGTCTTCATACATCAACACTTACCTTATGAACGAATAATGTACTCATTAACAGCAGTACCGCCGTTCAGAAATCAAATCGGACACCAATCAAGTAAATGCATATCACTCAAGTGATATCACTATCACACTATCAAAATGATAATCGATAAGCTCAAACATCAGATTTAACTTTTGTAAACATCTATATGACTTCCTTCATAAAGCAAATTATTACACACCTAATACTATAGGTGTATATATATATATATACATAATCTAAGGTATGTAATCTGAGATTTAAATAAACTATTACTACTTTGATTTAAATAATTTGATTTAAATAATTTAACTATCAAACGCTTGATAAATGTAAGAGTCAACGGTCTGGTAGCTCAGCTTGTATTAATTAAGTAATGTTTGAAATTTATTGCTTTATTTCTAAAACTGAATATTAAAAATTTTTATTTCATAGGTTTTTGAACAGTATTGAATTACAACAACAAACATTTTTTTTAACATTCTAATTAATTAAATTTTTGGGCTGACTATGCAGCTATGTCGAGTATTAACGAATATCTATAATCAGTGGACTTTGGTAATATTTCTGAGAACTAAATCGAGATCTAATAATATTCTAAACTGCAGGCACCACAGTTTAAACCCATATCCTGCCAAATTTGAAGCGCAGAGTCAAAACAGTGCATGACTTATGTTGTTTTAATTTGGAAGTTATAGCAATTTGTTAATCAATAATATTATTGAACATTAATCACTAAAAAATTGACTTGTTGTGCTATATAACTAAATAGAAAATATTTCTCCACAGTTATACAATAATTAAATTAACTACTGTAAGCTTTTTTAGAGGCGTTATCTTAATGCATATTTCATACTTTCTTAATGTAAAGCTCCTTGTCTTATTCTATCATGGATTTAAGCGAGTTAAAAAACCGGACATATGTTTTGTTCATTATTTCTTATACAAAAGCTTAATTGCAATATTTTTTTAGTTTAAAAATTATATACCCAATTGGTTAGGTTAGATTATACCGGTTAACCATAGTGGCTCCACTTAGGTCTATTGGTCTATTGTGTTACCGTATATAGAGTAAACTCTGGGTTTAACACTACTTAAAACCTTTGGCAAAACTTAGAATGCTGTTTAGTAGGAGGACTTGTAATTGACCAAGATGCTCAAGAATGAGGGCACCTAAAGTGTTAAGTCGCCGCCGTGTATAAGCTGGGCAAAGACCACATATTTCTAAAGAACCCTGGTGATAAATATTTCACAATATTCCCAAATATTCGAAAAAGATCTTCTATTCCAAAAAGTATGTACTGATGATAACGCTGTGCGACTTTTAGTCCTAGTTTTTGATTTATCAATGATTTTAATTTAATTTCAGGCTGCTGTACTCAAATTTGCCGGCTAAAACTAAGGTTTAGAAAGAGTTAACAATTGACCAAAAGTTGTTTTCGATTCTCACAAATATTCATTATTATTGATTTATTATTTAAATTAATTATCGTATATATTGTATTAAACTACCAGTGCAAAGAATCGATATTTTTGATGAACCCGAAAAACAATGACGATTTCATTCCTAGTCTGGGAGCAAACTACCATACATATGTTTAACTAATTAATTGGAAATCAATTTAACTTACTCCTACAATACCTACAATATCACCTTTCTTTATTCAAAGTTATTAACCTTAATTATATAAAATGAAGTTTTTTCCTCTTTACTCCTAACAAGAGTTATAGTTCTATTCCCTTTTAAAAATTGTTGAAGCTTTGAACTTTCGATGTGTACTAATATATATTTTGTTTACTTTGCTATATACTAGTATAATAAATAAAAAATTGGTATAATGACAGTTGTTTGTAATAAAAAAAAACTGATTGGTAATAATAATATAAAAACTGTTAGTGAACTACACTGGAGATATCACGAAATGAAACTTTAAATGGAAACTTTTCAAAACTCTATCGAATCCGTTCGAGAATTACTTATAATATTTATAAATATATTTTCTTTCTTTTAATTATAAAGAGGTAGTTAGAACATGCATTATAGAAATATATAATCAGAACTCATATTATAAATGACATTTATAGTTTTTTATATACAACAAAAGTATAAAAAAAAAACAAAATGATCACGTATAGAAAAGCTAGATCTTATATTATACATCATTTAATCATTTAATTAAAAAAACGGAATAAATAATTTTTTTTAAATATATTTTTTGTGATGTATACAATAGATAAATATAGGAAGCAATAATTATATATTTATATATATTTTTATATACATATACCGTAAATATATGTAACATTAAAATAATTTTAATGTGAACGTTCTATTTTATAAATATTTCTGCTAAATAAGATCGTTTAATGAACTTCGGTACAATGCTTTCAAATTATAAATTTTCTATTTTAAATAAAAACGTGATTTTTTGAATCAAATGAGTCTTTCTTTTTGATATTTTATTTTCGAATGAATTATTTCTGCTCACATCATCCATAATTTGGTCTTTACTCAATTAGTGACTGAGCAGCAAAAATGCAATAAAATTTATGCTTAGATTTCTCCAATTAGATACCTTAATATATAAAAACATTTATTAATTTTAAAATAAAAAATTAATATTACTGCACACACACATATATTATAAACCAATTAGAACTTAACACTAATTAAAGTTGTCACATTATGAACTCTATTAGACCTTAACTGACTTAGAAAATATAGTATATAAGTTCCCTTACCAAAACTATTTGTTGCTCAAATAAATTGGATAATATCTTTATTGATAATTGAAATACTATTTAGAACAGGTAAACCGAAAGGATATATTATCATTTTGGTAAATCTCGGACAGTGACAGAGTAGATCAGTACATTTATCTTCCTTCCCTGACTAGGAAAATTTAGAAAATATGTATTGCTTTAAATAAAAAAAATATGCTTATGACAGAGAATGTAGTTCAGTCATTTATCACATATATAATTGGAATGGTTTTTTAAAACACACTAACAGATATTGCAAAAAAAATTGTTAGATCGATATTTGACATAGCGCATTATTAATGTATCCATGTTCACAACATGGCTATGTCATTAATTATTTATTCCTTTTAGATCCCATAAAATTGTATCTTAAGAATGTAGGAAACTAATACAAGACCCAGTATAATAGTCAATGGATTTAAAATCCATGTAATGGATGGAAATTCTTTGAATAAGTTTATTGGTCATTTGTTCCCATTAGATCTCATAAAATTGTACCGTAAGAATGTAGGAAACTAATACAAGACCCAGTATAATAGTTAATGGATTCAAAATCCATGTAATGGATGGAAACACTTTGAATAAGATTATTGGTCATTTGTTCCTATTAGATCTCATAAAATTTTATCTTAAGAATGTAGGAAACTAATACAAGACCCAGTATAATAGTTAATGGATTTAAAATCCATGTAATGGATGGAAACACTTTGAATAAGTTTATTGGACATTTGTTCCTATTAGATCTCATAAAATTGTACCTTAAGAATGTAGGAAACTAATACAAGACCCAGTATAATATTTAATGGATTTAAAATCCATGTAATGGATGGAAACACTTTGAATAAGTGTATTGGCTATTAGAAAATATATTATAGAAATATATTAAACTAAAATGAATATTTATCAACTTCAGGTGTTCTGGATACATATAATTTCGAAGTTCATGTACACAAAATGCAAAGTAGATAATCTCAAATTAATAAAAATGTTTTTTTGAAGAAGACACAGTCTTTCTTTGTAACTCGGCACATATCTATAACTACTTAAGTTTTAAAAATTTACTTTGACCACAGAAAGATAGATAATCATAAGTTTCGAAAAAGTTTTCTGAAAATCTGGGTCAAGTTTGTTTGTTCCCTTAGGTGACTTTATAAACAAATTTTTCAGTATTACCGATTTTATTTTACTTTTGACTTAGCAATGCAATTCTGAAACCTTGAAATAAAAAGTTTTAAATTACAAAATTATGTAAGACAAATGTAAAGCAAATTCCTCATAGGCAAATATGTACTTTCTTTTCAAGGGCGAAAAGTGTAAATTACTACATGTCACGTCAACAAAGGAAAGTAAAAGTTTTCACTGGCATGTCAAATGAGATATTTTAAAGGAATTTCATATTTTATTGAATAATTTTAAATATTTACACATCCATTTAGTGACTTAATACACTAAATGGATGACAAATTTACATTTTTTCGAAAAGGTGAAATAATAATCTAAATTATTGTATGAAATTCCACAAAACATCACAGTCAATCTCAATTGAATAAGGTTATATATCATTTACTTCATATAGAATTGAAAAATTTGACAATTCATTATATTTTCCCTAACGAATAGGTCAAAATTTTTAAAAGCTTTCTATGACAAAGATTCTTAAAAAAAACAAAAACGCACTATCATATAAGACACTGTATCGTCTTGCCTAAAATAGTTCCTTTTTTAAGTTCATAAATTGGAAGGATAATATATATATATAGAATACTTTTTAATAATAAAATAGGAAAAATGTAATTCACTTACATTTCACTTACGTTCACTTACTTTTCGATTGGTAAGTCAGGGGTAACTTATTCAATGGAGATTCACTTTTAGTGCAATTTTTATTTCGAATTTCAATGTGTACTGACACTAGTACAAAAGTGTTAGAAAACTCTAAAAATGTTCGATTAGGCAACAAAATTTTAGAGATCGAGAGTATATATAGATCGAATCGAGATTCACCAATCGAAAACGCCATTACTAAAGATAATAAGTAGGTTAGATTTATAACATACAAATACGTTAAAAACTGAACAGAATACGGATAAAAACGTATTTTTTTTTTGTTGGAATAATAACCGGAACCGAGCCGGTAAATGTTTATATTTATGTATATACTTATATATACGTTTAATACGTTTAATATATAAGTACATTTATAAATGTACTTGTAATATATACTTAAAATTTATAAAAATCGGCAATAGTTAAGACAAATAGTAAGACCTTTAGGAAATTCAAATATAAGCGATTAGTGGATACTGGTGATACTGTCCTCTAAGAAAGATGATATATTATAAGTAAGATTATAATTGACAATACAAGCACATTTTATATATTTTTAAAACTCTCTATGTTATCCCGGAACATCAATCTATTGTATATCCCGGTTCAAGAAGATGAACCGAAAAAGTAGTTTGTTTTGTTGGAACGCAAACAAGACAAGCCGAAACTCTATTTAAAATTTAAAAATCAAAAGGATTAATAACAGTAAAACCTTACGAAATTTAAGTATTTCCTAAAATTAAATCTAATAGGAAATTTCAATATAAACAATTAATACATGTTAATACGCTCTCAAGAAGATGGAGACCTAATAATGCAGACTATTAGTGACAATATAAAAATGGGTTTTTATTTCATTAAAACCAGATACCAATCTATTGTTTCAATAAAGCTGGCGTTATTAGATGTATTCGACAAAATTGCATATATATTGATAGCTCATACATTGACGGATATATTGGTTCATATTTAAAACTTTAACCCATCAGAAGTCTTGGAGTGTTTAGATTGTCAAACATTTAAAAAAAAAGTGTTATAAATTCCTTAAGCCAATTAAACATTATAAATTTAAAGAATAATTAACAATTCTCATATATTTTATTACTTTTCGTTTAAATTAAATTTAACATATATTGGCTGATAAAATGATTTCTGTTTCAAAAACTGATTACTGTTTCAAAAACATGAAACATGTTTAAAAATAAGTATTTGATGCTTTGTGATTAATTGGTTTTTAAATAAACCAACAGTCCTTAAGAATTGTTATAATTAATCGGTTTTAGTTTTTATTTGCTTAAGACTTAAACAAATTAACACACATTAATGCAATTTTATGCAAAACAAAATTGATAATTTTTTAAAATTCATTGATAACAGCAACAAAATTCTTATAAAATTATATAATTTATATTGTTGTATTTTTTAAATAAAAATTTGTAATAAAATTATCAATTTCTCTTCAGTAAAATATGTGTTAAATAAAAATTTTGTTTCCTCATTCCAAATTGTATGTATGACAAAAAAGTTTGAAATTGATAACATGTCATGAACCTTTTGCAATATTTTAAAACATAAAAATCGAGACCAGAACAGCTCTGACGAATAATCAAAGATGACACACATGTTTTCTGAATTCTTAGTGTTATTTGGAATAAAAGCTAATATGTTGGTTGCAGATAACATATGTTTTGTTGAAGTCATTTGTTGAATATTGATTTAATTTATTAATGAAGACATCAAGAAGATTTTTCTTAGAACCCTACAGCAAATCGAAAATTATGAAGAAATTGAACTACCTCCTAAAACGATAAATTAGGTTAATAATTTATTGAAGTATTAGAAGTCATTTTTCTACTATACCTGCATTTAAATGGTACATTCAGAATCCACGTCCAAGAGCAGGATCTCACTTTGTATAAGAAAAATTCTAATAATGCACTATACCAATTTAATCTGGTAACAAGAATGTACTTAGATTGCAAAAAAAAAATGATTATCGATTTTTTATGTAACTCAAATTAATCAGCTTTGAATGAACGGGATTATATTGAGATATATGATCGAAGATGGACGTCGCTGGTACTAACAACTAATAGGCAACCAGGGACAGAAGCAGATGGAGAAAACTCATTGATACGGTTAATCCCTAAAACAGGCTCTTATTAGTGAAAATAATGATTTTAGCAACTTTTCAATGTCAAAATTATAAATTTTCAGAGCTGATATATATTAACATTAGATGGTAATTAATTAACAGAAATATAAAAATCACATGATGGAACTTAAAGATGAAAATCATTTAAAGGAAATTAAATATTTATACATATAAATGATGAGTGATATGTATTTGAAAATTGTTATTGACAGAGTTAATGGTTCTAGAGATTCTAAGATTGATTTTATTAAAATCATTATATCCATGAAGTATTGAAGATTAGTCCGGTGCATCATTACGGCAATATTTTTGGAGAATGACTCTTTAACTTCAAGTTAACTATTAAAGCAGCTATTAAAGCGATGTTGCTTTAACTGTAAGAATATAGGTTTTTTTATAATTTCGGTAAACTTAGATTAAATTAAATTTGCTAACATTAAAAATCAAAAAACTATATTTTGATTTAAGCAATTGAAACGTAACAAAGATTACGGTTCAAGATACTACCGGGTGTACGTCGTGGCGCTACTCGTCCCCTAACCTTATCATATTTATTGAATTATAGATTGTAGATAGACAATATCTATCTATATAGAACATAAATTCAAGCAGCGGGTAAGTGAAATCATGGAGATGCCCGTATTTCAAAAAGACCAAATCCTTTTCACTCTTCCCAATAAGAACTACAATGATCTTATCTTCTATATTTAAGTAAAGGTTACTGCGGCCGAAAACAAAATGCCTGTTACTCCTTCCAACAGAAACTCCTCGAGCGTTATCTTCTGCGTCAAAGTTTCATTCAACATTTCTTTCCTTTAAACTTAAGTTTATGGTGTGTTCCTTTCGTTTTCTTGTTGTCAGTGCCTTAACAACAAGAACCAAAGTTGATCTTCTCAATTTGGATGTACCGAACTCATTAATTTCAATTAATTAAAATGTTTTTAAACAAGAATATAATGAGAAGTATATCAAAACCAATGCAACTAATATAAATATTAAGTCAATATTCATTTCTAATGTGAAATACAGCAATAAGATGATTATTAGTATTATCACATTATTGTATAAACATATTTTTAATATGATTATACAAGTGATATAACATATTGGATTGATTATGCACATTTAACAGATTTGTTATTCTAAAAATAAAAGACAATATTATTGCATTAAAGTATCAAATAACTGAAACTATATATATATAATATTACGAGTACATAAATATGCTAGATTGTTATCTTTAAATAAATATTAAAACTGAAATGAGCAGACAAAGAAAAAATGCGATGTGAAGAATTTAGCAACCAACAAAAGAGATTAATTGTTGAGTTAATACGAATTTCCTTCAGGATTTTAATTTGCATAAAGCGTTAAGCTTATTTGCTAAGGCTGATCCACGCGGAGCATTTGTGACAGTGCATTCACATTCGTGTAATGGACTTTTCGTTAGCCACTCCTTTAAGGCAGCGCCTTAATGTAAGCAGCACGTAAAAAATTCTTCTTCATTCTACAATACGTTCAGTTTTTTTGTTTTTAAATTAATAGTCTAACTGAAACAACTGTGTAATACACATATGGTTATGGCAAAAACAGACCCCACATTTCTCAGAAATTAAATTTATAGTTTCATGTTTCAGAAATCTCAGCAACTTGGAAGTTGACGCATCATTCGATATATTAATAAACAATTCTACTACTTCTTTAAGCTCTTTATATTGTCCTATGGAAATATATGAAATTTAGATATTTATAAAATTCCAACTTATTTAAGTAAAAAATATAAAATAAATGTTTGTTTTTGTCGCATCAACAAAAACATCAATTTCACAGATTTTTTACAATACGCCGATCTGAATGTTCTCACTTACCTCACTTGGTGACATTGATGACATGCTTACGGTACTCGTTGTAGGGAATGTTCAAAATTTTTCCTTCAATACTGAAATATTTTCACAATTTTGTTTTCTATTAAATTTTATTTTCAGCCGTTTGGCTTACACTTTTCTTAACTTTATAATTCTAAATTGACGTTTAGTTTTGTGCGTGAAAGAGAAAGCACAACAGCTGATATGAAAATATTCTCTAAATTTTATTGTAGACTTCTGGTCAGTGTTGTAAAACGAAACCTATAAAAATATAACGTAAGCACCTTGCGCACTTTGCTAACAATATCGTAACACGAATTTATAAATTATTTTAACATTTTTATTTCCTTTATAATTAATTTTGATATGTTATTGTTTAAAAATTACAGGTTTAAATGCAGTTTTTTTTATATTTAAATTATTTATTTGATATATTATAAACTGTTAACTTGAGAAGTAGGCTATATTGACGTAAAATGTATAAGAAAAAGCTAATTAAAATAAATGAATTCACCAAATATCACCAAAACATTATAATAACACATCTACAATCTAAAATTAATATAACAAGATTAATAATATCTGTTTCTTACTGTATATCGTGTACACTGTACAATAGCGAATCATTTTGATATTTTTTTTATTTTGCTTATAAAGTAAATTTTGAATAATTTTTAAAAAATTTAAAAGCTTAGTTTTAAGTAATAAAATTTTCATAACAAATTTTTAGTAAAAGTGCTCAAGTGCACCTGCTCAAGTAGCTTCAACATAATAATAAGCTTATTATTATCCTATGAACAATGTATTTTATTAGCCATGGCATGCATTTCATAAAATAAACTTTACAAATGATTAATATTTTATAACAATAATAAAAAAATAAAATAATTTTAATTATTATTAACAAATTGTGGTTAGAAAAAATTTGTTAAAAAGACTTTTCTATCACACTTTTGGTGTGTGCTTCACTCCATCGATTTTACATTATTACATCTTCATTCATTTCAAGAACTTATATTAATTATAATCATCACATTGACAGCAGTAGTTTGGTAGCTTATATTGTAGTTAGTTAACCAATACACAAAAAGTATATGTATTTAATTACTAACTGCTTAGAACTCCAACGTATCTAAATATGTATCATAAAATCTTTCATTACCTCTTGCACCTAACGGATTTTCTTCTTTGACGAGAAATAAGAAAAGCAACAATTTTCACTCTAACTGTATTTTTATCAAACCATATCAAGAAAGGCATATTTGAAAGGCTACTTCAATGGTTACTCTTTATAAATAATACGTTATTTATAAATAATATTTCAATTATGTACTATTAATATAGTATAATATAAATAATATTGGAAGTATGTACAAAAATATTACAATACTTACCCTAGAATATTTATTGTTTAATGTATAACTATTGTACAGCTTTTGACATTTTATTTAAAATTCCTCAAATATCGTAAAAACTATTAGATAATAACCATTCGAGACTTTAAATTCATCGCGACCAAACGGAGATTTCATTTTTGCAAATCTACAATTTAACAACTAAATTAAAATAATATCGGAAGCCGCTTTTACAAACTTTTAATCTCACATTGTAAACGCACTATTAAAAACGTATTAATAATCTCATTATATTGTAATGGATTAAAAAGATTAAAATTGAAACATTTTAATACAATATATAATATTGTTTATTTATTTTTTCAAATTCCGTTTATTTATAATTGGTTGCGATTAGTTTAACAAGCAATTCAGACAATTAGTGAGGAATAAAAAACTTATAATTAATGTAATATTATGACAAAATATTTGTCAAGCAATATATGTTATGAAAAATTGAAATTGATTGATATATTAAATTAACTAGTTTTATCTCAAACGTATCGTTTTAAGTTGCTACATCATAACACACAGTGTTACGTTTTTACAATCTCGAAGATGTTTAAAATGCAACACTGAAACTTATCGATAAGTTATCCATATTTTTTTTCGTGGGTATGAAGCGCAAAAAATTAATTTGTTTATATTAAGAAATAAGCAAAAAAGGTTTTATTATTTTATGTTGTTTTGCTGCTACGGAAATTTAGAACGTCAATACACATATTATATTAGCAAACCAAAAAATAAAATACTAGGTTTATGCAACAATTACCTATATTGTTTATTTAAAAAATTTTTAACAATTTATGTACATAATAAAAAATGCTATAATTTGTGTTATTTTTGGATTAAAATATTTTTGGGATTAATAAAATTGTTTAAAGAAATATAAAAGGTATAATATATACATGAAATTATTATATTGATTAAATATTTTATAATTTACTATTGCTCGTTATCATATCGCGCACAATCTGCACTGCATGTTGTGATGTACCAGGAGCTGTGGTAACGCCATAACCACCATGTCCATAATTGTGTACAACTTTAAGAATGCTACCATCGGCACGTTTAATTTTTTCACCTTCAACTCGCACAATAGCGCGATGCGGACGCAAGCCAACACATTCACGAACAACTTCTGCACGCTTCAGGCTGGGTAGCATTTCGTAGCAGCGCTCTTTTATAGCCATTGAGTCATACTTGCAAAGGTTCATGTTGTAGCTATCGAATTGTCGACAACCGCCTAGTGTAACAGTCTCAAAGCCAGGTATTATATATGTGTCATAATCTCCATAAAACGCTGTTTTAATCCAAGGTGCACGCACTTTGAAAACTTGACCACGAATCGGAACTAATTGCTGATCATTGCATAGTTCTCTGGCACCTAGTCCAGTACAATTTACAACGACATCAAATTTCTCATTCAAGTCCGAAAATGAGTGTACGTGCTGGCGAACTACTTTACCTCCAGCTTCTAGAAATCTAGGGAAAAAAAACAATAATTAAATTTCCAATTATTGCTGTGATTATTCACAAAATTTCATAAATATTTTATTGTCATAATTAAGATTAGATATTGAAATCTCACATTTTTATGCATTTATGATGCCGTAAATTGCATAAATTATTTTCGATCTTTTCCCGTTTTCTTATTTTTATTATTTCATGTTAAAACTTTGGACTCGACAATTAATTTTAGAACTTTTACGCGTTTGCTAAGAAATCTATATTGTTTACTATTTGCTAGGGAAATCAAAATTTTATTATATCAAAAATATATTTTAAATTAACCATTAACCCCTAAATGGGGGTAAATATTTTTTGTGTTTGCTTTTATAATGAAAATTTTTTAATAAAATTACATTTTTTTTATTATTGTTAGATTTTTTTTACTATTAATATTAATATAGACTTCTTTTAATATTAATATTAAAATAACCTTTTTTTTATTATTAATATTAATATTTTAAACTAATATTATATTAATATTAATGTTTTTAAGAAGCTATAGAGTTCATCAATATGTATGATGTCGAATTTTAGAATATATCAACATTTTATTAATCTTACAAAAAATTTATTATTAATATATCTCTTCATTTATATAATTATGCTTTTCTAAAATTTTTTTTATATGTTTTTAGTTTAAACAATTTCTGATCTACTTGGTGATGAGGTAGTTAATCGAAAACATCTATGAAAGTTAAAGGCTAACGATGATCTACAAAGAGCAGTAACGGATCTACAAAAAGCAGTAACGAAATATGTAAACACTATATAATTCTGGAAAATGAAGACATTAACAGCGACAAAGAGTGAATGAATATTTAGTTACTTTGCTGCTGACCTGCTGCCTACATCTGGAATTATGAAAAGCATGTATGGAAATGTTAGTGGCACATTCGTGCAACAAAACATACTTCAGCTCAAATAATGGCGCATTGTAATAATAGGCATAAACGCTGCAAATCTAATGGAACACCAAAAAAGGTACAAGTTGGAAGTAGTCAGTGCATTGACCACGTCCAAAATTCATGTTGGACTGACCATTAATGTAAACCTAGGTTAATAAAAACCTGAAATGGTTTTAAAGGCGAACAGTTCGGCGAACAGATGTCAGTAAAAAAAGGGAGCTCAAAGACTTTTAATCTTATACTGCCCAACGATGGCCGAAATACAATACTTTTATACTTAAGAATCATATTAAGAATATTGCAGTGAATAAAAGGTCAATCCTTTTAGGAAACTGCGGCTATCTATCAGACCAATGACTCGCCTTCAGTACGGTCATTTCTCTGCTGTTTGTGAGTCGCCGATAGTCGGGCGGGGGGAAAGAAAAACTCCCTAGGGCAGGGTCTGTTCATATTCCAGGTTCCCAAGGCTAGGACTTGATAGCCTGGAGTACGAACAAACCTATTGCCCCAAACAAACCCCCTAAACTCACAGTGGAACAGCAATGCTGGCGAACTTGCTTGACGGGGTAGAGTCAAGCTTAATAGCGAACTCCGTAGCAGGTCTGGCCAACCTACGGTTTCAATTTGTCCTTCTCATGGGGCGCTCATGGGTGACCAACCTGCACTGTTTATTAAAATTTACTTTTTTTATGGATTTAAATACACTAAACTCTATGGACTGCACACCTTTAAATGTGCAAAATATGACTTTATAAAGCCAAAACTCATCACTGGCCGAGGGGGCACATGGTACCTTCGTTAGTGAACAAATAGACCACGACTTGTTGAAGGGGGCACCTGGTCCTCTACCCGACAAACCGGAAGAGATGAACATTCCACTTAGCCAGAAGTCGGCTGGAATGTCCATTACCTCGGAACAGGAGAGAGATCTTCTTGAGCCTGGTCCAACCAAAAAGACTCAAACAAGAGTGAAGCTATTCGGCTCTGGATACAAAAGGTTGAAGGCTTTACTTGCCAAGGGCATTCTGCTGGAAACAGCAAGGTCCTTGGCAGTAAAGCCGCCCACCGCAAGTAACGAAGGACAGGCAATACTAAAACGATCCCGATCGGACAGCTCTACACCAACATCGAGCTCCAAACCGACAAAGCGGATTGCATTACAGGGCAAAAAAGTTGATAACAAAACAAAAGTGCCTGCAACTGGTTTGTCGATTTTCAGCAGGATGAAGGAAGTAGAGACCTTACACGGGGCAAACCTGATCGCAGTAATGAGGTGGCAACGGTATCTGTGGGGCAGGCTAAACAGAGCGTTTCTTCCGAAGACTTCTGTACAAAGCCTACTCTAGCAGAGACTGTTCGCTCTAAGAAGATCGGTATACTACCGCACAATTTCCCAGAGAGCATTTGGTCCAATAAGGAAATTGGTAAGGTGCAGAAATGCATCCTCGACAAGATGTACGAAACTTGTAAACTGCTTCATTCCAAGTCCATCAGAATAACTTGAACTGAACGAACATCGTAATGCTCGAGGACTTTGACGCATCACTAACTAATGATATGTATTCTATTAAGGCTATATAAAATGTACTTTAACTTTAATTTAATTTAAAATTCAACAACATGTAACTAGTAATTAAAAGTACGTTTGAACTAAAACTAACTCGAAAGATTACAAAGAGTCTATACTTCATACAAATACCCAACTACTCGTATCAAGTAAAGGAAATACATATTATTAATAAGTATTGTAGAAATAAATTAATAACCGTACTTACTTTTTAGTGGCATATGGCAGAAACAGACGACTTTCGGTTAAACAAGTAGTGAAGAAGGAACCATATTTCCAATCACCATGACATAGTTTTAATTCCTCCTCAGTAGCTTGACGATAAATTGGTAATAGTTTTTCTATGAAATGATTCTAAAAATGTTTAAAAAATTAGTTTATTACTTTTATTTTCCAAATAAACATTAAATATAATCGATAAAGCAAAAAAAAAACTAGTTTGATTACTGCTTAATAGCGGTGATTAACGTTATCTGATTATAAAAAAAATCATTTACTATCAAAATAATATTTTTCTTATATACTCACACGCGTAATTTTTGGTGAAATGCTGGAGAAAATGTATCCTGATAATTGGCAAACACCAGCAAGTGGCGCTTCTTTCGAACGACGTATTTCATCCCAGTAGTTGAACGCATCTGTAATCCATTTTCTATTCAATAAGAATTAATTAAAACTCTTAAGAGATTAAGAGAATAACAGTTTATGTCAAATACTCACTGTGTTATGTCGACTGTCGGCCCCATAAAACTGGTGCTCGGACGAAATATGCCGGCAGCCACATAACTTGTGGTGTCTTCATTAAAATTATCCGCTATGATGGATACTTGTGCATTAGGATAGTGTTTTTGTAATTCCAAAGCTGTCGTAAGCCCAATTATGCCACTGCCCAAAACACCGAAATTCATTTTCTTGTCTTTGGTTTTAGAGAAACTTGAATTTATACGACTGCTCCGTATGACTTCTTTTCACCAACTGATCATTGAGAGCCCGTGCCAAGCATTTTAACACTGCATTTTTGATAAGAATTTCTCTAATATCTCTCCGCTGCCGACAATCTATTGTCGCTGAGGTGTTGAAGTGCTTATCACTTAATTTTCTATGTATTTAATAAATTATTGTGTACATTTAGTTTATTTGATTAAATTCTATCATTTTGCGGCTTTCACAAACTTTTGAGTGACTATGGTCAGCTGGTAAATTTTTAGAGATGTGATTTTATTGTAATAAGCATGAGTATCGATATTTACACACCCAACAGTCATTGTGGGTGGTGCGATTTTATTTTTAAAATAAAATTTTATTTTAATTTTAGGGCTATTAATTTTGGGTATTATCAAGAATTAGTCTATGTATTGTTTAGTAACATTTAATGTTTAGACATAGCTTACACGATCATTATATTCATTGTTTATTTAGAATCAAACAGTGATTGAATTGTATTTTATAGTTCTTGGAACGACACCTAATGCACTTGAGTACGATTTTAAGCAAAAACAATAATTGTAGTTTAGTCCTTACGAAGAAACCTAAGAGATGATACAGTTGAATAATATTAAAAATAATAAATAAAAATGAGAATTTAATGAAATTAAAATTATTAAATAAAATTTTATAATTTCAATGCATCAGCAATAAATATATAAATAAATGAATATTTTTTAATAAATATCTATAAATAAATACATATAATTAAATATAAATAAATAAATATAAATATATAAATAAATAAAATAATATATATATAAAAACAAAATAATATATTTCAATAAGTTCACAAAAAGCCTTTAAGTAACGAAAATACTGTTAACAGTAAGTGAACTCAAAACTTATATATATAATAACATTAAATATTAATATTAAAAGTATGTATTTTATTACCATAAAAAGATATTTAAAAAACAATGATATTTTATCCTAACAATTTACCTATAAAAAAAAATTTATTAAAATATTTTACTTTTTAAATATTAATTTATGCAAATAGTAACTCTTTTGCCGGTAGATATAACTCCAATTCTTGAAACGATTGCAATATATTAATGTTGTTGTTTTGCAGATGGAAAATAGGGGTTCAATAGCTGCCGTGCTTACTTAGCAACTAGTTCTTATTTTTGTGGATATCTGAAATAAATTTTGACTGTTCCTTAAAGACACAACAAGCAAACATCACACCTAGTCAGGAGTAAGACTAAAGAAAGGTGACAGCTTCGATGCTGAAGTAAACCAATTAGGAAGAAAATGATGATGGAATGTGTTTTCTCTATGTAAATTAATAAAACTTGGTGGCGAGAGAGTTTCAATCGCATAGTTGCATGATCCATCATGATATTCATCTAATATACAAACATCAGAGAGCATATAAAATTTACATATTTATTTAAATTTATATAAGAAAAGATACAATAAATATTTGTATAAGCATGTACTTAAAAAAAAAAATTAAATAATATAAATATATGTGGGATGGTATAGATTCAGTCTAGTGGGTATATAGGGTTAAGAAACTTTTTAACTCATTGGGGTGAACTCAGTTTTTAGTGCGCAATAATAAAAAATTTTGCAGTTTGGGCATATAAGTTGACAATCGCGTCTTCCGAATCCGGCCCTGTGCTTAGTTTCATTAACGAAGTAATAATGCGATATTATTCGACGGATGATTGCTACCAAACCGGACATTATCTTGTTTATCTGGAAGAGTTCCGTTTGGCTTCAGCACCAGTGAACTCAAGAAAAGTCTGCTCGTACAGTACTACTTGGGCTACTAACCGGACCACACGTTCGTAATTGAATCGGTTTGCAAATTATATAAACTCGTGGAAAAGATTAGAAAAATAAAAATAAAGTATTATTAACTTATACCAGAAGAGATGGGACAATTTATGATGAAAAACTATAGCATGTGTCTATACCCTGACTGAAATTATATATATGATATATTTTGTGGTGTATTGAAGGTTAAATTCTAAATTCTACTATAATTAATCAGTGATTTCTAGTAACTGAAATAGGTGCAATTATTAAATACGTTAATAAATAAATTTGCTATTAGTAGAAAAATGCATTTTTACGTCGGATACATTTTTTGGGTATAGCAGATGGCATATGGAACTGATGATTTTTTGTACATTTTCATGTACTAAATTTTAATGTTTATAAAAATTAAAATGTTATACATATAATAATTGTATTCTAAGGTTCAAAAAACAGAAAAAATCATTTACCGATCTGTAATAACAGAGTTATATAGGTAATAAAGGTGGCTCAATTATTGCAAAAACGTAATTTATCAAAAATTGAATGAAATTGCGAACAATTTAAAAATTAATAGACGTATTACTTTTTGCATAAAGTTGTATTTTTATATTTGCAACAAATATACATACATAGTCTAATATAAGTAAAAAAATTATTTGAAAACAATGAAAATATTTTCTTAAAAACTTGGTATGTGGGGTGGATGTTGCAGTGGGCGGAATGTCGCAAAACATTCTGACTTTAGGTGATATAATACAAGTGTTTTGTATTCCAAATTTTTTTTGCTACTACATTTTCTAAGTTATTTCTAAAAATTTAGAAGTTCAAGATTTTTGCGACTAAATTTGAAGGGGTTGTGGATTAGTCCCAAAATACATTCAAAAGAAAGTCCATCTCGAAAACTATTTTTTCGGAAAATTTCATTTTAATGTCTTTACTGTTTCAGAAAATACCTAATTTTTACATTCTGATTTTAGTTCTAGCATATTGTAATACGCTAATATTTGTCAATTTTGACGACTATGGAAATTGTATCCCAAAATTTAATCGAACAATGCGATGTTCAGGGAGATGCTAAGTCCCTCAATATGAGGAGGCAGTTTTTTTCATTATATTTTTATATTTCTTATTTATTCGTTAATATAGATAACGATAGATTTTGATTGTAAAATTTATTTTGCAGTATATATCGAATGAGATATCGCGTTTAAACATATATAATAAATATGTTATTCGATGACTATGTAATATATATGTGGTAATTTTTTACATTATTGATAAAAAATTGTTTGGTAATCTTGAAGAACTCTTGGAACATATTTTTTCTGGCTATTGAGAGCTGTTGTATTACATGAAAAATTTTTCTATTATTAAACTAAGAATTTGTTAGCCTACCCCCGTGTTAAGAAAAAGTCACATTTATTAGATGTTTATATTAGTATAGAAAATCGTATTGCATATGATTATTTGTATTTATTAAATATTATTGATTTAATTTTTCAACTCTTTTGTTTTTATAAATTTCAAGTGACTTTAAGGTCATTTGTCAAGTGTTTATGTATCAGCAATTTTGATAAATAACAAATATCTAAGCGTACGCACAGCCACCAGCTGTCAAAACTCCCGTAACTGAGCAAATATTTATACTTTTCCTACATTCAATACAATAGTTGGTGTCAATCAAAGCTTATTAGTCACACACACTGAGCAACGTTTGGTCGTAATGTAAGTAATTTACACACACATACACACACACACTAACGGATTCAACCACAACATCAGTTGCTTTTCAACTGTCATGACGAGTTCAAATTACAACTTTGTGTGGGCGCTAAAGTTTTGAATGTGAAAAAAAGCAGAAAACAAAAAGAAAATGGCGTTAGTCTGCAACTGACAGCAGTGGACGACATTTGAGCTTTGTATTGCGCATGTCTAAACCAAAGCGAAAAAGCTACATTTGCTTACATTGCACGAATTCGCTGCTATAAAGCTTTTCAAACATTTTCATCACATTGATTTTGGGGCACAACGTATGCATATTTGTTCGATGGAAAAGCCAACTCGCTGTCATTTTGAAAACGTTACGGTCGAGTATACCAACTAAAAATTCTGTTCATGAACGAAAATTGTTTGACAAAAAAAAGTAATTCGCCGCAGACGTAGATTCCGTAGCATAAAAATAAATTTCTTTAGTATCCTTGTGAAACGTGAAAAAATCAGTACAACGCAGAAGAGACATAACTTCTATTTATAACATATTTAAGATTAATAGAAAAATTTTTTAACTGCTAAAAAGTATAATATTAACTTTAAACAATAAAAAATCTAACATATGTTACGTATCCGAGACGATATCTGCTGAAAATAATTGAAAATTATCTTAAAAGAAGTAAATTTTGGAAGAATTGCATATGGTAAACATTTACGTAAAACCAAAGGAATAATACAATAAAAAAATAATTGTACAAAAAATCAATGCTTAAATTTTTTTATTATTAAATTAAAAAAAAAACAAAACTCCACTTAGTGAACTAACGCACATAATATCAATAAAACAAGGGAACTACTTCTGCTATTTTAAGTTAAAATTTTATCGATTTCTGTATATGCTGAAGAACGTTTAATTATATACAATACATATATCTATCTATATTGATACATAAAATATATAAAACGAAATAACAATTTTGCACAGACAACATACGTAAATACACTTGAAAAAAGTATTGTGATAAATTATTTCGACGTATTACTACACATTTGGCTGACGTTGGAAGTTACTTAGGTCAGGCAAATAAAATAAAAATTGTAATAAGCAGCTTAAGGAGTGAAGTGAGTAAACTTGCACGCCACGCAAACGGAAACAAATACACTCAAGGATTAGAAAGTTGACAAGAGGAGCTAAGAGCAACGTGCCTCCTAACAGCAGCAAAACGTGCCATTAAATAAGACTCCTAGTATTGGAACTTAGGTTTCGAATTTCTTCAATTAAACCAACAAGCGAACCCAAAACAAAGTAAGTACTACAGTAAGGTCTACAGCATTAATTTGTAAATGGTGTGGTTGTAAATTTCTAATTACAGTAGAGTTAATCCAAAAGTTAAGATAAGCGGATTAACAAGACGAAGAAAACGTATATTATTTGGGCTTGGATGAAGAAAATTTTCTTCCACTTCATCAAAATCTATTTTTGTTTTCATATTTTATACGTTTTCCATAAATTGAAAAGAGATTTTAATTAATTTTTAGAAAATCTTAAAAAGCATTGAATGATTTGTTTTAGATGAGATTTAAGTAAAGTTTTGATAACTTTGCTTAACCATAACATTACCGACTTGTAAATTTCATCAGTTGAATTACAAATTTTAATATGAAATTAATGGTGAGTACAGCTGTGGTGAAATTACACGCATTTGCCATTAAAGTATGTTATAAGCGTTTCGTATTAACCATCCATGCTCGCGACGTGATTTGATATTAAGGATAAAATATTTTGTTCAATATTTACATAAAACGAAAACCTATAATTGACAACCTGTAGGACGACGTTTGCCTATCTAAATATTTAACATGAACTGATAAACTCTGAAATGTTTTTCTAACAAATCTATATTTTTTCTTGCGTGTATTCAATTAGTTTTGCTACGTCAAAATATAATTACTTAATTATTCTGAATAAATGAATATATTTTGATAACCTTTCATAATATTTTACTTATATATAAATTAATTTATATGATTTCATATCAAATTTAGCGTAATTTGGTTACTAAAGAAAGGCATTTCAGAATTGTACTATCGATTTTGCAGCTAGAAATATATAAATAATAACAATAAAGTAAAACCATAGTAGATAATTATTAATGTGGATGGGTTATAGCATGATCAAAAAAAAAACCTATTTTAAGCTTTAATTCAGTAGGTTAGTGTATTCAATCGTGGCTTTTAAAGTTTTTCACAATTGTTATTTATCTATTCATTCTAAAAGATCTATGATCCACTGATTAAAGATAATATAAATAATTATTTATTCAACTTCTATTATTTTCTCATTTCGTTTTAATAGTTTTATAAACGATAACGAAGACATTCATAGTGAATGTTAATATTATTTAATTTTCTAATAACATGCGGTTTTGTCTACCCTTTATTTGTTAGAGCAATTTTATATATTTTTGTATATGTTTTAGAGATTGGGATATTTAGTTTGAATTCTTTATATGAAAATATCTTAACCGATCTTTCCTAAAGATATGTTTCGACAAGTCATTAAGTTCTTAGTTTTTGGTGCTCTCAGTTTCAAAATATTCTGTTTTATGGTGCTGTTAGCTCGTACTTTGACTATTTATTACATTAATGTATAGTATTTATCTATAAAAAGTTGAGTACTGCCTGCAATTAACTGCAATTAATAGAAATTCAATTTTGTAAAGTAATTAATACGTAGTGAAATATTTTTAATGTGTAGCAGAAATTTTCTGAAGGAATTTCTTGATCCATTATTGAATGACAGTATGTGAATGGTGTATACTTAATTTATTTAATGTTGACCATTTTTTTCTATTAAAAGAAAATTGTTTACTGTGAATTCTTCCCAGAAGATCAGATAGTGAACGCAGAATATTATCTTGAAGCTCTATAATGATTGTGGTCCAGAATTCAATGAGTTCGATCAGCCATGGACGACGCGTTAAACTCTAAATAAACAACTAAATCGCATAGTACCAATTGTTAAAAGTAATAAAATATGTACAAGCACTTATCATCGCCTATATAAGATTATAAGTGGTATAATTTTATTTCGTGCATTTCTGGTGGGATATGTGAGGAGTAAAAAAAAAAAAAATCCGGTACAATGTCATCTCCAACTGTATATAATAATATTAATAGAATAGGGTTATAATATTTCTGCATAAAGGCATGGGAGGCATACCCCGATACTGTATGGTGTGTAAATGGTAGTAAGTGAGTATTACTTGCGGTACCCAACCGAAGGTGTAAATCTGGGACCACGCTGAAAAACTATGGACGCTACATTTCTGGTGCGAAATGTGAAAAGAAAGAAAACAATGCACTTTAGACTACAAGGTCTCGCATTATTAAAAATAAGTACAAAAATTCTTAAAATGCCAATATTTACAAATTTGAAAATGTAGAAATTGTAACAAGAGACAGAAAACTCTCTGAAAATTAACGGACAATTAAGGATTCCTAAAAATTGCTACACAAATATCTGGATCAATTCATTTGATACCGTCAAAAACCTGACAGAGTTTTAATAAAGTATTTTAAAAAGCTTATGAAATGAAAAGTTATTCTAAAAATGCTTTTATTTAGTATTCCTTTCATTTTATATAAAGATTAGAAGCATTCGATAAGACTAGAAGCATTTATGAGATGTGATCAAATAACCGAATTTGCGATTTATTATTTATTAATGCCATAAAGTGTCGGATTGCATTGTTTGATGAATCATTCTATAATACTATACTTTACATTTATTAATAATTTATTATTAAAACAACAGACTTGTTGGAAACAAACCTATAATATTCTTAAAAACCTTTATATCAAACAATCAAGAAAAATACTTACGAAAATGAGATTTTATCTGTTATCGTTGTCAATATCGCTTTCTTATGCCGTTAAGTACATAATTGTGCTTCACTTAGAAAAGTGGCTCTAAATACAGCAGAAGATTTTAACACATTCCTATTCCTTATCAAACTTGTCCACTTAAAGTATGAACAAGAAATGACATCAACCACAAAGGCATAAAAAGGTACGTACGTCAAAAACGGAGTACAAATCAACGGCAGTAAGAAGTCTGCTATAATCAACGTCAAAAACAAATGCAGCAAAAACAGAAAGAAAATTATAACGAAAAAAGTAATAGAATGACAACAGCTGCCGACAAATTCCAGCACAAACTACCCACCCCCGCCCCCACCGCAATCGCAGAAAAAAAACATAACCTCACAAACATAAGGAAATCTTATCAAACACAGATTGTAAACACGGAGAGCAACAACAAAAAGTACAAAAATCAATATTTTTTACCACAAAATGATAAGAGCTCCAATGATTGTCATGGATTAAAAGCGAAAAAATGGTTGTTGAGTTGTTGCAGAAGAATTAAGGTTAATGGTTTGAGGTGAAGTATCCATAATGTTACAACATGGATGTGGAGCCGCGGAATTTTACATTTAATATATTTTGTACACATTTCAGCAGAATCGCTCAGTGTCCTTCCAGAAATTACTTACAAATTGTGTTTATCTGTCAAGGATAACAGTGTGCTAGTTGCTTTTATGTGACTCGTAATGATGTAAAAAGGAGCGTTCAGCATAAATGAGAAGTTATTTTCATTTAACGAACTGTCTGAATAACAAATTACTACATTTACTGTGTTGTTATAGTAATTTCATTTTATTTTATTTATTTTTTTGTATTCATTCTAACATGGAAACACAATTCTCAACTCTATCCAAGTTAATTAGAGATGCCAATTATATCGTTAGGACCATTATGTTATTATTCATAAGATTTTATGTGAAGAAAAAAAATATTTTTTTATTAGACAAGCACAATTTTAGCATGTCAACTGGATTATCAAATAAAAATCACTAAGCCATTAGGGAGATATGTTGATATAAGGATATAATCCGAGTACAGTATAAAAAATTTGAAAAAAATCTTAGTCTGACTTCATTATAAAACTAAATTCATAACGTTTTTATTGTGCAGACTTAAGTTGAAATACATTTTTTTTAATGAAATGAATTTAATTTAGTATATGGTCGCATAGGGAGCATTTTAAATATTATTATTGTATTGGTCCACATAGCGTATGAGTAACATATCTTACATATGAGTATTAAAATATCTTACTAGATTCCCAAATTTTAGACTTTTTATGCTGAGATATAAAAGACACACATTTTTTGTTTAGTTGAGAAATTTCTTAATGTCATTTAATTAATTTCTAAAGAAAAAAAATCAGTCAAGAAGTGAGCAGCATCTCGGACATATCCTTTAACAAATTTCGACACTGTTCGTTGGCTTAGAAATATTTGCTGTGAACAATGTTACAAATTAGAGGTTCTCAAACGAAGCTTCTTTGAAATTGAAAATTCAACACGGAGTATGGAATTTCCTCACATATTCATATATAGTAATAAATAAATAAATATTCTACCATTTCGCAGAGTATTGGGAATTATTTTGCGGAGCACTAATTGCTGTGATTGAAGTTAGGGAAATGTATATATTTACTTAAGTCAAAAACTGAAAATATTTATATTCTGATTGTGGAAAAATATTTATATATAACTCGCAATGTGAAATATGAAAACAATACTGAGTTAAATCGCTATATGTGCCAATTAGCTATTTTTAAAGTTACACATTTAAATAGTATTCATAAATATTAAAGAAATTTCGAACAGTAGTGAGCTACAACAACAAAAATGATTTTTATATTATTTTAATAATCATTTTGGTTGACCATACAGCTGTTTTGAGTTTTGCCAAATACTCATCAGCAGTGGTCTTCGAAATAATTCTTGTATTTAATTATTAGTAAATAATTTTTTGAGACTGCAAGTACTAATAATCAAACTCGGGTCCTGTCAAATTTAAAGCTCAGGGTCAGCGCTCCTTAACCAACTGACCCAAAGTCGTATTTGACTTTATTGTTCGCACTTTCACAGCAAATTAACAAAACTCCAGAAAAATGTTCAAATTCTTAGGCTGCCCGTACAGCTATTTCGTATATTCCTATATTGGTACAAAATTGGAAGGCTTAATAGTTCTTGAACTTGAAGCATGTATTAAAAACCGAATCAACTATTCTTTTAACCGTGCACGTTGCTTTCCGATATCTGCTTCTAAAATATTGCTAGTTAGTTAGTTAGTTGTGGTGGTGGGAAGACGAATCCTCCCCAATTAGCTAAAAGAAAAAGCCGTTTTGAATCCACAAAAAACCTCGTAATAGTGGGTAGTAGATAGAGAGTCAACCTATAACCAGCCAGAGGCATTAACAAAGGTAAGAATCTGTCTAATGCTAGTGCTAAAGATATCGCTAAGTTAGTTGAAGTAGGGGCCCCCAGAAGCTTTAACCTAGTTCTGGCCAGACCTGGACAAAAACACTGCAAGAGGTAATATATTGCTAACTGGTAATTACATGAACGTAGCTGTTGTAGCATAAAAACTTGTATAAATTCAGATTCTTGTAAGATCACAAGACTCACCTAATCCAAATTGAATATAATTGCATTACTCAATGGCTTCAACTAAAGCAGAATCTAGACATTGCTATCGATGCGGATAGACCATTGCAATTAGAAAGGTATACAATAAGATTTGGTACACGCCCTACCCACTTTTGTAAGAATTGTGGCTAAGCGAAATTGTAACCCACCTCAACTATCAGTGCTCATCATTAGTTAAAAGAACACTCAACCACTTTCCGACCCTTTTCTTAATAATATGAAAGAGTTGTTATCGTTTAAAATTGGGGATATAATCAAGTTTATTAACTTGATGGTTTGATTTTACTTGAATAAAGGAGTCACGCGTTCTGCAATTGCCGCTGATGGTGCTGCATATGCTAAGGACTCTACTTACCTTTAACGTTGTCGTTCAGGTCTGATGGTCAGACAGTGGCTTATCCGTGACATACATTTGTACTCTAGCGAACGTTGGTGTACAAAATTTCTCCTCCATTCTAAAATACTAAAAGTATATATTTTGAATACATTAAAGTAACTAAACTTATTTTTAAGAAACTGAAAATATGTTCTCCTGAATAAACATGAACTGTTAGTCACTATGTAACATGTGGGGGAATTTCATATTGTTCTCTCACTTGTTCTCTGGGTTTAACATGTTGTGTCAGTAACTAATTTTAATTTTTAATCAGTCTTTATTCACATATTTATTTACACTATTAAGTCGCCTTGCTCCAGACATTTCGATGGATCAAATTGATATCAATAATATCTTTGCTCCTTCAGAATAGACCAGTTCAGTTTTATCAGAATAGATATAGTATGTAAGCCTAAAGATGTGTTCGTGTCTTACTTCTGGTGTGAAGTTCAGAGTTCTTCGTACTGAGTTTTAGTCAGCTTTGCCTTGATATACCAATCGTTCTTATTAAAAGTTTTTACGCAAATTTCTATGTATATTTACCATGGATTAGGATTTTTGATAGCGTTATATTTCACTATTTCGGTCGTTAGTGGTTTATATAACTGTTGATACAACAAATTAAGTGTGGCTTCAAGTCATACCGCAACTTTCTAAACTTATTTTCTATTATTAAAGGAAATTTATTCAATATTAATTTTTATATTTAAATTGTCAAGAGGGGTATAGGTGTACGGTGTCCTTTACTATTTTCATTTTAAAATATCTCAAATATTTTTTTATATGTTAATGAAGAGTAATAAGACAAACGATCCTTTAAAGTAATTCAGTATTCCAAATGATTGATAACAGTCCATGAAATTTAATTTTTTTGTTAAAATGCTTTTACATTCATCTGAATTTGGTTCAATAATCAATCAATCAAAATGTGCTCCCATTTTTATTTTTAAATAACAAATTTTTAATGTTCCGTGTAAATATTTGAATAACTATATTTAGATAAAATTAGAGTATGTATAAGATAAATTTACATTTTTTGAATAAAGTGAAAAGTATAATGAAATTTAAAAATGTTGATTTATGAAAAAAATGACGCATTTAAATTATATTTCTAAAGTGAGGATAAGACTTAGATACGCATTTGAAAATAGCAATCATTTCCAATGATATGGTTTAAGGGAAAGGTGATGAGAGTGAAAGATAGTTTGATAAAATAGGTTTAAAATTATTTAAGATGTTTTCAAGCAGCTTACGAAAAGCTTATTTTTAAGACAAATACTGCATTTAATTTCAGATATTTTACACAATAATATAATAAGGTATACAATGTCAAGAAAAAGTCTTTTCATATATATTTCGTATTTAAGAAGAGATTACTTAGTTTAGTATATTCCTTACTACTTCTATTCATTTCATATTTTCATAACATTACTTGAGTGTTTATGAACGTGAAGTACTTTCCCCCCTTTCATTTAGAGGGAAAAATGTAAAAATGTAGTCACAGGAAATGTCTTACTTAGTGTAAGTACTTAGTGTAATGTAAAATATCTTACTGATAGTGTTCACTACTTTGGCTTTATAGTACACAATTTTTTATGTAAATATTTTGATAAAAAAAACCCTACTTCTTCTATGTACGTCGTGGTCGCTAATAAGAATGTATATAATTTTACCAAAAATTAAATAATTTTCTTTGTGTTATACACTACCTAAAACTTAAATAGAATATTGTTCTCTTCTATTAGCAAAGTTCATTTATTTTCTCATTAACTTACATTCTAGTACATATACTATTATTAAATATAAATACTTAAATAAAGACAACTGATTTTCTGATTTTACAATCCTTTTCTCTTTCGATAAGTTTTAAAACTGTATTTTTTTAATGATGTAGAGTTACGGATAAAAACATGAAGAGACATTTTAGTCAAAATTAAGTAATATTTATTTAGTATTAAATAATTGAATAGATGTAATTTAATTTGCTATTAATTTTGCGAAAATAAGAGAAAATGTTGGAACATTTATTTTCTCACGTAAATTTGATATATTACTAATTATTAGTAATAGAGGTGTTCACGATCTTTTGTGTAAATCTGTACATCTCGTGCATTTTCCAATGCTTTTATAATATATTAAATCTATTATGATTTAGTTGCAATACAGTTTTTAGGTTTATGAATTTAATTTCCTTTAAAATACATTAAAATCATACTAATCCTTACAACGATTAAAGTTGATAGTCTGATAAATAAAATTTTAGAGATTAAGAACATATATTATATTGCACTTTTCAATACACTTTGTTAAGATTTACTATGCTTTGACGAAATTTGTTTATATTTTAGCAATATTAACTGTAAAGGTTCTTGAACTCAATTGTTCAACTGAAAATATATTTTCAGTAATTAATAAAATTGGAATAATAAGAAAAAACTAGGTTTAGCAGAGAAAACTTCACAAATTTAATTTGAAATTAAATGAAAAGATTGCCAAAGTAAACTTTTGAAAATGAATATGAAGACCAAAAAGAAAATGAATAGTGAACTCGAATTTATTTAAAGGAAACTAATCCTTCTAAAATTAGAAGGCACCTCTAAGGTATGCTAGTAACAATTCTCCTGTACTATCAAAAAATTACTGACAGATACTTACTTACTGCTGTCCTTCTCTTCTAAGTGGAGCATAGGACCTCCCAAATGTTTTGGTAGATCTTAAATCATTACTGATTTTTTCATTGGACACGTTTCTGTTAAATAATACCTTTCAGAAATGGTATTAAAGAATACTTACACCAGATTACATGAAATGCAGAGTGAAACATTTGGCCATGAATTGTGATTGTCAGAAAATTGATCCAGCATCCAGTATCTATCTGGCTTTTATTACATTGAACGTATTTTTTTGCAAATTCAATTTATTTTAGTATTTCAAAAATGTAAAAACCAAGTTTGTAAGTCTCCTCTATAAATAGTTGTCCTTCTATCTCATTGATATACATTTAGAGCTATTAATTTTATAGTTTTAAAAGTAAACATCAATGGAGAAACTTTTGATTAATATTTCGATTATATATATTGGTTAAATTTTGTCTTACAACATTGTTGAAGTGTCCTCCATGAAATATCTTACAGTACTAGAGGTAGTTTTCAAAGACTTGGCACATAACTAGAAATAACTCGACCATTAACTAACAAATGCTTCATTTTAAAGTATTGGACAGATATGTACGATCCTTTGCATAACCGCACAGAAAGAAGTTTAGTGGTAAGAAATCTTATCGTCTTTGTGGCCAATTCAGATCATCCAAATGTCAAATTATACTTCCGGAAAATTCTCATGCAACAGAACCGTTATAAAAAGCATTGTGTGATTTATGACATCATACTATTGTAAGCACATATCTAGTATATCCATATTCTGCCTTTAAGGCCAAAAAATTTGATTATCATTTGGTTGTACTGATCAGAGTTCACTGTATTGAATATTCATAATTTTTATTAAAGTTCGGACTTGTCACAATCCATACTGTAAAATGACAAACCTTAAATTGAACACATGGGTCCTAAAGTGACATTTTTATTTGACATATGTGGCTGAAATATTTCTACTAAATTAGCATCACAAATGGATAACCCGATAGTTTGAGATTATATTTCATTTTATATATTATTTGTAATTGTGATCACAAATGGATAACCCTATAATTTATGATCATATTTTATTTTTCTATATTCAATAGTTTTATGTGTTTAGTTTAGTTGATAAGTATTCTTATCATTTGATACAATTTTTTTTTAACATAGAGCTCGGTATCTGTAAGACATATAGGAAAAAATTCTCAATATTATTTAGTGAACTAATTACTTACTTACTTGAGTATTACAGACGTGAGCCATCCTTAGCCGCGTCGTGTAACTAATAACTAATTACTTACATACAATATATTCAACCATAATTAATTATGTCTTATTTTCTAAATGTAAATTTTAATTTTATCAAAATACAATTCCAGTCGTATTTAAATAGTCATAGTGGAACGCAATCTGTATTGCAAACAAAGAGAAGAGTAATTATTTTTCGACCACGTATTATAAGACAACGTCACTCTTTTTCAAGTGTTACTATCAAATTAATGGTTAACTGCATGACGTTAGCTATGATTAATGTAAATAAGAAATTTTTAAACAGATAGGTTTTTCTAAATAATTTTAGTGAAATTGACATTCTTGTTCATATTTCCTTCATACAAACAATAACTTTGTCAGACTATAATCAGTTCAATTTGTTATATTGCCTTGCAACAAAGTATTTACTATTCCAAGTTACTTACTTGAATAAATTTTTTACACACAAATACACAAGACAACATCTTTGCTGTTGCAAATTTGTTATTTTTGTACATAATTTTTGCATTTACATTGTTCGTTTCTGGTTCTTTAGTGCGGTTTAAAATGATCAGAATTTAATTAAACTTATATACATATGGTAGGATGTTGGGACAGCGCACCGTCCCTCAAGTGGCCCCACTAAAGTGAAGGATTAGTCGAAGTAGACAACGAAACTACTTATGTCCTTTTTCGTCCTTCTATTCTCGGATGTCGTTATTGAGTTAAAGCTGGAGAGGCTTCCGTTCGCTTAACTACATCTCTTGTTAATGGACGCAGCTCATTTAGCTTGAGGTTCCCTGCCAAGTCATCACCAACCCAATGGTGTCCCAAGACAGTCTTCCTTCTACTTACCAGTGCTGGACATTGGCACAATATATACACAATATATAACTAAACTTAAATGTAAGCATAACACAGGGAAGTGAAGGAATTATTAAGTGCCAAAAGTTAGGGAAATCTTCTTTCTGCCTTTTTAAAACAGAGCATTACTAAAAACAGAGAGTGAAAATAATAATGTCTGACATATAAATTTCTTTAAAAAATATTACTATATAATATTATTAATACTCTTTCTCCATAAATTAACTAAATATTTATATAAATCTATGTTGATATATTGCTATGGACAAACAAAAATAGTCTCTCTCATAAATAGGAGCACAAAGTTCTGCTCTTATATTCATTTATATATTTTTTAAATTGAATATTTGATTAACTAGAAAAATGTATATTTAACATTTTCATTCAATATTAAAGTCTTTATGAAAAGCATTTTCCACATATGAATTCTGTGGTTGCAAAGATACAAAGTGTCACGTCTTGTTTTCTTCCAAGCACTCATAATGGTGTTTGGCATTAATTGAAAGTATGAACGAGGCGTCACCTGAAGTATAGACATTTGCGTGGTGAATAAAATGACAGCGACGTTGCACTCTGTTACTTTGGGAATGTTGCGCTTTGCCAACCGGAAGCAGATAACGCGGCTTGAGTGTCGTTGAGCAATATTTTTACTTGCAGTGCATAGAAATTGCAGCAAATTCGAGCTGGTGACGATGTTCTGGAAAAGGAAAGGAGCGGAAGCAGAAAGCAAAATGAGATTGTCAGAGTTTTCTAAAAAAATCGAAAAACGCTATGTTGACAATTTGAAGTGCAGATGCAGTGTGAACAGCAAATGTTTTTATGCAATGAAAATCTCTTTTTGTACAAGCAGATAATCTTCTTCAATTTTAAAGAATATTTTTATTAAATTAGAATTTCTGCAAACGTTCATGCAAACTAAGTTTTCTTAGATTTCCTAAATTGGAAATTTCATAAATAATTTATAAAATTTAAAAACTTTTAAAAGATATACATATATGGAAATCAGTTTCAGTGAATTTTACTATAAAAAGTTGCTACGGATACTTTGGATAATCAATAACTCGGCAACCATACTTATTTTTAATGTTATCATCATATTTTAAATTATATGCGAAAACCGACTGGTTGCCCTACTTAGCACTATCTAATCTCAGAGTAATCACTAACCGTACGAGGCGGTACGCAGATCTTAGATCAATCATTGAATAATCACGAAGATTATCAGGAATATTCAAATTAGTCAGTGAGGTGGGCGGGACTCTGCAGAATCCCGCTAGCTATCATAGAGTAAAAGTGCCCAGATGCATTAACTCGGAGAAGGCTTAACATAACATAACATATATTTAAATAAATCGAAGAATAAACTATATTATATCAGTGATCCGGACAACATGACAAAACCAATCTGTTCAACTCAATCTAAGGTATTTGTCCATTAGGAACAGTGCAGAATCAAGTTGACTTAATTCTTTTTGGCAGACTATAAATAATTATTTACAATTTAGGTGCAAAGCATCGAAAGCCACAATGTGGAAGTGGAACCCACTAACACCACCTCTTAGAAATGATTGTGGAAGATTGCAGTTGCGTTCAGCGGATGCAACTTCATTCCAGTAATCAGGGGGAAAAGGTAAAATAAGCTTAGTAGTTACATATTTATCTAAACTAGGAGTGACGAACAAGATGTGCGTTAGTTATTAGGAGATGATGTGAATTACCAAGAGAGTGTACTCTATTCCTTTAAAGTGTACCCTATGCAGCCTGTGACGACATCCGCGATTCCATAGCGGAAAAGACTTGGCTGAGCGAGCCATCTAGTCAAAGTAGAGAGCAAGGGATTGGAGAGGCCTGTGGAATGGGACTTAAGAGAATCAGTGGGAAATTATAATCTATTAGTTTATATGTACCTGTACATAGAAAATCTGTAATTTACTTATTAAATCTTTACGCATAGGAAAACTTAACAATAAAATATTAGAAACTTTAATAATATTTGAAATTGTTTGCTTAAATTAATTGTATAAATTGTACAAAAAATTAATTGGATCATAGAAAAATATTTAAAATTAGTTTCGAGCAAAATCATCATAAAAATAACATTTTTTTTTCCTTACCGGATTCTGACAGAGCAGCAAGGAATTGCCAGGCTTGTTTATATGGGTAGTCATAAAGTTTTATCAAGTATCTTTCTTGATGCTTTTATCATTTCACAAAAACTGACTATTTGAGGATCAGTGATTCGTGTTAAAAAATGACAGATGGTTAGAGGAAACACATCCATTTTTCTCATCACTCGAACTTACGATCCATCTATTTTTATAAGGGGGGAATAATTTGTAATGGAACCTTAAATTTATTTGTAGATAGGTAATAGTTCTTTTCTTTGAGATGGTAAATACCTTCATGATACCTTTGTACAGCATTTTTTTTTGTTTTTGTTTTACAGCTTCTGAAAGTCCTTATCATTTTGCAAGTTTAGTGTTATTGTCCATAGCTACTTCACTGGCTATTTATAAGATCTTAGAATACGAGTTCCAAAAATAATTAAACTGAGAATTATGAAATTCTCTTTAAATTGTAATTAATCATTTTAATATGCTGACTTTAAGTAAAAATGAATAGAGAGTATGGCTTTGAGTTCAAGTTTTCATATTAAAAATATGATCTGCAGTTGCAAATTAAATTCGAATTAAATGACTTTAACAGGAACTTTGTGCTTCCATATCAACAAAAAAAAAGGTGAGTGGCTATCCTTAAAATTGCTAGAATTCTTCTTCTTCTAGGTGCCTTGTCGGCTTCGAACGTTGGCTAAAATGATTGCTATTTTGAAAAATAGCAACAGCCTCTCGAAAAAGTGATCTTGTACTTTTAATGAACTATTGACGTAAATTCTTCACCCATTATATTTTCGTTTCCCAGGGTCACGTCTGCCTTCAATTCTGCTTTGAATGATTAATTTCAGTAGTCCGTACTTTTCCGGATGCCTCAGAGTACGACCAAAAAACTCCAACTTATGGTGTTTTACTGTCTCTAATATTTCTGTCTCTTTGTTGATACGCCGAAGTACCACTGTATTTGTAATTTGTTTAAATTTTAAATAGCCAAAAGTGAGATTAAATTATAACACTCTAGTTATTTTGCCAGAGTAGCTAGATTACCCTGAAATTAACAACTGTTTTGTATTTGATTTGATTCGATATATGCATTTTTGAATATTATAAATGCCTGCAAACATGATTAAAAAAATGTTAGATTACTCAAAATATGTTCGATCGGAAACCAAATTTGACAGATCGAGAGTAAACCTAAATTGAATCCAGATTTTCCAATCGAAAACGCTATTGTATTAAAAAATTATCAAACAATAATTAAACAGCTTACTGAGGACGTTTACATTTAGTGTATTGTATTTGGAAAACATTAAATGAAGATTTATTCATGCGTAAGCTTTCCTATCATTGGATGCCGAACTTTCAACAAAAATACAATCACTAAGCAATTAGAATATGTTTATAGATTGTCTGAGCTTTGAACAAAAAGAAAATAATGTAATTAGTAGGAATACTCTGGCTAGATGTTTCTGGAATTTTAAAAACATATTATTAATTAACTATATCAAAAAAAGAAGCATAGCTTTTTCTAAAGTATACTATGCAATATTTCTAGTTAAATTGAAAATGGAAATTACCAAGTAGTGTCCTTATATTTCCAATAAAAATATTTCCCTACCCCAAGAAAATCTACCGGAGTTAAATTTCTACTATTATTATGGCTAAGATTCTCGAGTTGCATTTCTCACTGATTGACGAAGAGAGATACTGTTATTTGCCAGATCTATGTGCCAGCGTTTAATTTCGGTTGGCAAAATTGATAGGATAAAAGCCAAAGGTCAAAGGATAAAAGCTCTGACGAAATTCAATATTGATAGTCAATATTTATAACTATTTTGAAGATCTAAATGCAATGCTCAATTTAGAGGGTTTAAAGAAGTTAGAGATTATGCCAAAAAATAAAAATTAAAATTAAATATGTTTCTTTTTAATTAGATGCAAAGCTTTCAAAATTTTAGGGATAATGGAACTTCTTGAATCTCTTGGTATTGAAATCAAAAACTTTTTGCGTTTGAATTGAAACAAAAGACAAATAATTTTATAATAATATATATAAGGATAAAGTTTTCTCTCAACTTAACCTTATTACACTAATATCACCGTTCGGATAGTTATAATTTTTAATGAAAACTTTCATATTTAAGTTATTGCTTGTTTGTCTTGTATCCACTTAGCTCTTCAGGTCTTCTTTCTCATATGTTTTAGAGATGTATTGCTTCAAAAGAATTCCGTTGTCCCATTTTTATGTCGACGACAGTACCAATAAAATACTTTCTTTAACTTGAAATTTATAACACTTATCAGTAGTTCTGCTTACAAAAACAAAGTTTTAATACAACGATAAAATTTTAAGTTCCTTCAATTTATTGCTAATTCAATTGCTTAGTCCTTTTGCGTTGGTTTACTTCAAGAACAACGTATTGGAGTTAAACATTTTTGGATTCTTGGCTTTGCCTTAATTTAATGTTGTTAAATAAAATTGAGTAAGGCAGAGATATTATTTCTTTCATATCTATTTTGCAAATAAAATAAAAAACAACAAGAATTCAAATACCTCAGTAATCTCAGCTACGTGCCTTTGTGTCCGAAGTGCTGTACATGTGGAAATCCAATCGCACGACACGACATACAGGTTAGATTGCTGGAATTACCTCAACTAACAAAATAAATTGTGATCTATGAGATTGAAAACAAAAAAAGGAGAACAAATACCAACACTTGTGCGGAAGTTGCTAGACCTGACCTTCAATGCAATCTGCCAAGCAGCTATCATGAATATGTTAGGATATGTCAGGATATGTGTGTAATCTGGCGCTGTGCTAAGGCACACAGGGGATGCAAAGAAATGCGAAGTGGCAATGAGAAGTGTATAAAAACTCGTAAGTCGCAAATATGTAACCAACGCATAGGGAACGGAAGTAGGAAATGCCATTACTCAACTTGAAAATGTGTGCAATTCCACTTAAGTGGATGGCATCCTTGAGTCAAGTACGATAAAGGATAATAAATAAAAAGTATACGTACAAACAACTTGTGACAAGGCATGCGGGCGTATAAAAACACAAAGGGAGTTGGTAATTGTATCTGGAATGAGGAGCAACTGAATTAAAAATAAAAAACAAAATGCAATTCTAGAATGAAAAAAATACAGAGACGTCACAAAAACCATAACCAATTTATCCTGCAATTAAACTCTATAGCAGTGGCATTGTAATATCTTTGCTAGTTTCAGATATAAAAATTAAAAATATTTTTAAATTTCATTTTTAAAACTAATTATGGCGAAAGAAACTATTTCCTTAATTTAAATAATTTTTTAATAGAATAATTTCGAACAGAAGTCAAAACCTGTCTATAAATTAAATGCCATTATAAAACAGTTTCGAAAAGAAATCTTGAAATTTGCTATATCTAAACCAGGACTGTTGTGTTGACCAGTTGCGGTTAGACTCGTAGTGGCGGGAAGAATGATCAGGTATCTGTTTATCATTCATTCGGCGTGGAGCTGCGTATTCAGCACAAGGTGCTCTGACCAAAAGATCAGTAGAGGCTAGAGGTAGGCCTCGCATCAAACCAAGGTAGAAGTCATGTCTTGCACACATTTTTTCATTGGCACCGGCGGAAATTTCTTTTGAAATTCCAATGGGGCCCTTAACGGCGCAATATACCGATACATGTGTTAATGAGCACCGTGGTGCTAAGCCGTCATGGCAGGAAATTACGTTAAATCATTCTGGATTTCTGTATCCATTGTTGTGATGTATTATATCTGACATGATTGTTCATTACCATTCAGTTGAATTTCAATCATATTAGTTTTTATTTAGGTTATATCATGGTTTAACATAAATATGTAAACATCAAATTATACAATCAATAGGATCCTATTGAATGACCAGAATATATTGTTATAATTTAAAACCAGACACAACTCTATTTCGTTTTGTAGCATTTGTAAAAAAAGTCAGAACGCGTTATGGTTATTAAAAAATACCACAACGCATTCTAGATGATATCGGCTGTAATCATAATAACATACAACATATACTTAAAATGACATAAAAATGGTTAAAAAAATTGAAGTACAGATAATATAAATAATTCAATTCAATATACAAAAGCTCATCACATTTTCTGTTGGGCGAAAGATGTAGAAATTTGCCCAATAAAAACTTTTTTTGTACCACTGTGCGTCGTTTGCAATTGTTCAAGTTTTCGCATAATACGACAAAATTGTCCTGTTTACTCAGAAAATCATCCTTCAGAAAATTTATTCCTCCATTGAAGTTTAAGTCTTATTAAGTTTTTGGTGTATGTAATGGAAATTTTTCACGTGAACAACGAAAGCATTGAGTCTAATATATATTCAAAAGTGCATGTATTTTGAAAAAGTACATAAGAATTCATTGTTAGTAGAGAATACATTATCCTCTCTACTAACGTATATCTTCCAAGATTACCTTAATACATACTTGTTTTGAAAATATGGTATATGATATCATAGATGTTTAATCTTAATATCTTTCGCTGCATCAAATTTTTGAGCAAAGTTCTAGCAATGAAGCTAAATTCAGCTACTTGGGTTGTTGTTATTTCTTTAAAAGAAGAAACATTTTCACATAGTTTTTTCATGAACTGATTAAACATTCCAAAACTTAAAGCTATAACTCTACGAACAACTCATAGTCACCTCTTCACTCTTCATTGTTTCATATAAGATATACAACAGATGGTACAAAGTAGATACATGCTTTAAGTGTTTGTATATATGGTTTATTCTTTAATAAAAGTTTACTCCACTTAGATTCAAACGTATCTGTTTTCTTATTTAAGAAAACTTTTATACAAATTATGTGAAGTTCATTTTGACATTAAAAGTTTTATTCCAAATGTAAAGGAATATTACATATTAATATTTTTCTGTTTATTTAAGATGGCTGGTGGCGGTGATCCCAAATGGCAAAAGGATGCAGCTGATCAGAACTTTGATTATATGTTCAAACTGCTCATAATCGGTAACTCTAGTGTTGGCAAGACAAGTTTTTTGTTCCGGTACGCGGACGACAGTTTTACCTCAGCCTTCGTGTCCACAGTTGGCATAGACTTTAAAGTGAGAACAGTATTCAGACATGATAAACGCGTTAAACTGCAAATATGGGTAAGTGTATTAAATTATTAAGTTTTCCATATAAAATTTTTATTTTTATAAATTAATAATTTATAAATGTAAGTCTGTCTGTAAAATAAATAATATAAGCTAGGTTAGGATGAAAAGATGAGTGTTGAAGCGAATATTAGCACATATATTCAAAACCAACTATTGTTCATTATGAAGCCCTAAAGTAGTCAGGAGGAGGAACGGTACTTTATAAATGATATTATTTTCAATACAGCTCTTTGCGTTATCCTTGTTAAATAAATTACTTGTCAGATGTAGTTAAGCAGACTTAATAAGTGCATTTTCGTTAGCTCCGTCAGTCAAGTGCAAAAAAATTCTCCCAAACATTGCAGGTGCTTCATCTGCAGAGATATAAAAAGTGATTGATAGATTCTATATAGTCTTCATTATGAAAACTTCAAAATAGTCCGCTTGTCAGAGTATGTCATCGTTAAATAATTGATGCAATAAATCATAGCCAATACCCCATTCAACGCAAAAATGGCACAATTAATCGTTCACGAAATAAGGACGATCATTTTTAAAAGATATAAACTCTATTATATATAAATAATATAAATATATGAAGTTTAAAAAATAACATTTATGATCAATTAGTGAGAAGTAGGAGTGCAATAAAAATATATCTGAAAAAGAAATACATACTTGTACGAATTACTTTAAAGCACATTAAAGCACATAAATTAAATAAAACTTATAGCACTTTAAGTACTTATATGATGATGATCAACAATATAAAAATATTTAAAGAATAAGTTTCTTATTTTAGTTCAGTTGAGAAAATTCAGATTTGAACATTTTCATTCTCAAGATATGTAGCTTGAGTTTAATTAGAGTGCAAATGCTATAAATGCATTAAGGTTAGGTTCAAAGTTAATTTAAACAAAAGTAATAGTCCATTGTGATACCATGGGTAGGTCACTTTGTGAATGCCAAACTTGAAGAACCACCTTATAAGTAGAAGTCCAAAACATCTACTCATGAACAATGTCTCTTTAAAAAGATACGGTTCTCTTCATTCAAGTCCTGTTAAGTTTACAACCTTGACTTTATCCTTTAATTTAAAGGACCACATGTTAATTAGTACAACAGCTTTAATGACTGTGGTTATTAATATTTTGATAGAGCAAATTACCATACAAAATATAGAATTAAGAAGATTAATTTCAGATAATGTCTAAGATTAGACAACGTATGGTGTTCTTTTTTAAAGTTAAAATTTTATTTTTTTAATCATTAATCATACTTCTACTATGTTGACTTATTGAGTTTAAAAATATATTGTATTGGTTGGATTAAATACCTCACATAGATCCGTGGGTGATTAGCAACAGTTAGAGACGAATTTAGGAGAGTAACAATCCTATTAAGCGAATAATTTGCATCAACCAAGTGAGTCAGTTTACTGATTGCGTTATCGTGATTAGTGACTCCTTCATATTCTGCATCTATATAAAGGAATTGTGATAATTTTTTGTCTAGCTTTGTCCCCCAATTCGTGTTATTGCATCATATAAAAATGCTTCATACAAGTTCTTCTCACTACCGAGCATTCAGATAATACAATTTCTAAAGATAGTACAATATTCCATATTACAGTCGTGCAGCAATTGTTGTTGTACGAGTAACATTCAGTTTTGCTATCTTAAAAGAATGTTTCTGATGCAAAGTGTTTCCACTGTGTTTCATACTTTGTGACTTTATAAACTATCTCTTCACGTGACAAGTTTAAGAACCTGGCTAAGTCCTTAATTTTAGCAGGATGACAGCTTTGTCCGCTAGGGTAAAAAATCGGCCCGATTATTTTAAATCTCTTAACCAATGGTGGATACTGATACTGGTAGTGAAGTACAATATACTTGTCATCCACAAAGCCACAACCATGATCAAAGTCGTTATAAGGTAGACGCAGTCTTATAACATGTCTTCCTGGTATGCAGTGACTCGCCAGCATGAATACCGTAGTGCTGAGCAGGTAACGCCTTAGCTGAAGCAGCTGATTGGTACATTTATTTTCCAGTTTGAACTAGGTTGTATTTCGAATCTGACGTGTTCATCTAGTTAATTTTGTTTAGCTTTATGTATTCAAATATTTTTCTTCGATAGCCAGCTTGACAGTTACAAATGGGATACCAATATCTGATAAAATGAATTTAATTTTTGAGTTAAAGTTAAATTCTCTGAAACAAATACTTTTGAATAGTGCAATTGTGTTTCCGATATGCGATAAATTGATATCTTTGGGACATTGAATTGCAATTGTGTAAATTACATTGAAATTTTTAACTGATTTTTGAGGTTTTATTCTCATAATTTATGTCCTCGCTCATAAACCGTTTATACCATTTTAGACCCTGGTAGTGCAAGACCAACGCTGAACGTCGGAGATATCAGAATTGCAATGCCTATTTTATTACCGAGTTATAAAAGTAAATAAATAAATACAAATGAAGATAAACAAATTTTCCTCCATTTAGCCTTAATAAATTTTTTGTTTAAATTATATTATAATTTGCATCAGCTGCAATTTTCGCTTCAATTGATACAATTGCCAATTATCTGTATTGTCTTTCTAAACTCATCGTACTTCTCAAGAAGTTCTTAATCAATTTTAACTTTGAGAAGCTTCCTTGAGGATGAGTTTCTTTTAAATGTAGCATTTCCCCATATAGTTAAAACGGCTGAATGTTGCTGTTTTTACCTTCCCGAGGTATTATACCTAACACTTTATAATGCTTGAACAGGTCTTCCAAATTGTTCAAAATATCTATTAAGTTAATTTTGAATCGACAGTCGGTATTAATTATAATAGCTTTTATCATTGTGGTAAAAAAGTTTACGGTTTACCGCATATCAACGGATTGTATAGGTTATAATATGGTCATAACTGATTAATTGTTCCTTCTTTGCTATTATTTTTTCTTTAAATTTAAAAAAGGCTAAGTTCTTCAGGAAAAAATACGGAAAACTCCATTTAGATGAATTTAAGTGACAGAGGGAAGATTTGTCGAAGCCAATCTGTCACTTTTAGCAGAAAAAAAAGGTTTTCAAAATAAAAGATTACCAAATTAACCGAATGTCAATCAAATGACAGTCATCAAATCCTAACTGTTACTAACTGCATTAACCCACAATTCAGAATTGAATATTTCGTTTGAATAACAAAACTAAATTTGGTTCTTAACAACTTTTCTTTACAAATAATGGAGTTTTATTTGTATAGAGTCAACGCCTGTTTCAAATATCATAGCAAACGATAGTCTTTTTATAAGTTTACTTCAGTCGATTGCCATAGTTTATTTGTATTTTTCACTCGTAGTAAAAGTTTATACCACAGATGTATTGCTACAATAAACTCAAAAGTCAGCATTTCATACAGGACTGCTTCATAATCGCTTAGAGGTTCTGAATCATCAGTTTTATTTCTCTAATCATTCACTCATCAATAATATCATCCAATTACAAATATATCGTATTTACTGCTTCGGTTCTACTCTCCGATCTTGTTTCAGAGAGAGATTTTAAGGTCGACTTGACTTTGCTCGACATAGAAAAAATCTAATAGATTTTATTGATAAACCCAAGAAACGTTATTGTTGTGCTTTAGATTTGCTTAATAAATAAGAAAATTAGGCCTCTCAAGTGGAGCTACAGTAAATCTTACTCTCTGTGTGAATATATCCTCTTGCATTTTGGAATTTGTTTGTCAAAAACAAACCATGATTTCCACATTTAAGACACTTGTGACTAAAACTAAATATCTACATTGTTAAAAGGTCCTCTAGTTCACTTTATAAGAGAGAACTACAATTATTTTTCTCTGATAAGTGGAGTATAGGTTTTAAGAAATATGAACAACTTTTTGCGAAGCCCCTGTAGTCGCGAGGCCGCTACTGAGTTTAGATACGGTTTAGCAGTTAAAATGAGTCAGTATAGCTTAATCGGGTTCAAAACATGGCCATGTGTTATATAGTACATACCGATAAAGTACAAACATAGTCTCACTTCAAACCTTATATAAAATAGTTAAGAGTTAAATATTAATGGTTTCTTCCTAAATAACCTGTAATGATGGTTTCTTTCTTTTTTTATGTAAAGAACTCAGTGCTTCCTTTTACTAAATTCCAAAATTTGATAATAAATCAATACTGAGAATCGTGCCATTATCAACATTTAATGTCAAATTTTCTATATGCGAAGAAATTATTTATTAAAAAATTAATAAAAATGTTTATAATAACGCACTTAAGTATTAAAATTACGGTTATATATATGATTATAACCCTGCAGGACCATTACATATATATATATATATATATCTAGTTACAAAAAATTGCGCAACATATTTAAAGAAATAAATTGAGTAGGATGTGGGATGTGCACGTAACCATGGCACATATTGTTTAGATACTTTCTGAATGTAACGAGAAGATTCTTGGCGTCATTTAATTAACGCATAAAAATTGCTACAAACTGCGCTGATATCATTTAATGACTTGAATAACATGACAGGCACGAATGAGTTTATCACTCATTTAGCTTTCACTAAATGTGGGTTTTTCAGTGCAAGCGGCATTTTATGAGCTCATAAAGAGTTGTGGCTTTCATAGAGTTTAATTTGTATCTGCAATGAATGATGGCACTAAGCGTTGTCGAGACGTGGATATTGTAACAAATTTCAAAAAGGACATCAAATTATATCGAATTTCAACATTTCATGCATAAAAATTTTATGGTGTGTTATGTACTTAATTCAGTTGAATTGAAACGAGTTGTAAAATAGTTTTTGTAAAATATACAATCCACAATAATTCAAAGGAATTTAATTAATTGAATAACTAATTTAACAATCAGTATAAAAATTCACAAAACTCCTTTGACACCTTTATTCTAGACTGAAGACATAAGATATTAATCTGATTTTGCTAATTTATTATAATTATAAATTAATTACAGTAATGTATTATTAATTAATTATATAATTATATATTCATGTTAAATAAATATAAAGATATCACAATAAAATAAATATAGAAATATTCTTCAAAATTCCAATATTATTGGTCACAAAAGTTATGAACAAAATATTAGCAAGTTAGCAAGTTATATTTATGTTAAATAAATATATAATTAGGTATAGTAATTATTTTTTTTGATGTAATAATTTTTTTTAAAGTAACATTATTTTGTATATTTTTACTTCTTATTATTATTTTTATTGTTGACATGTTCAGAAATAATATTTATGAACTTTGTCCAATTACAAGAGATTTCCAATTACTACAATCGCGAGCTATTGCTCTTAGATCACTAAATGATTTGCTCGTTTCTTTACTGATGGTTCTTCTCCATGTTGCCCTCGGTCGAACTTGATTTCTTCTTCCCTGCGGACTCCACTCGAGTGTAGCGCCCCAACCATCCGTATTTCCTCTGAACTATTTCTTTATTGGTTAGTTCGTTTCATGAGGCGTTCATTGCTAATAGTTGTTACCAGGCATCTATTTATAGACATCTATTTACAAACGTTTGCAACTTATGAGTGATAGCTGTAGTCACATACCAAGTCTCAGATCCACTCATTGAAATGGAAAATTTTGATTTTCGTTTTAAGATGGATACTAGATGGTTACCAAACATATTTAAAATTGGCGAAACCAAGCTTAGCTTGGCTTTACGAAGCTGTGTAGAAACATGAATTAAAGTTCTACCATCCGTAGTGACCATACTACCAAGGTATTCAAATTGAGTATCATCTTCAATGTTTATACCCTTTATATCAAATTGAGTGTTATTATTAGATTTTTTTTTTGCGGAAAGGAGGAGTGGAATGTCTACGCACTGACCACAGTCCGGCGCCCCGGAAAGTGAGTGCCCAACTCACAGGGACTAATCAATTCCCTCTCATTCATTTTTAGGCCCACTTTGTCACAATTCTGCTGCAGCGACTTTATTTGCTCTAGTATACCTGAATAACGGTTTGATATGAATACCAAGTCGTCGGCGTATTTAAGATCACCCAGCTTATTGCTCAGCCCCCAGTCAATTCCATGTTGTTGCATGTTACTTCTTATTTTATTTAATAAGCTTTATATATATTCAGCTCTCATCTGTGTTTGTTAAAGCAATTATTAAGCGATTTTCTTAATATGTAATAATAATTTTATTTTGATTTATTTTATTCCGTTTTTCATATTTTTTTTTTACCAACACTAATATCTCCTATGTATGGCTCCATAAAATCAAAAATATAAATAAGAGTTACCTACATAATTCATTAAGAAAAAAATTAAGTTAATTTAAATTTTATTAAAATCATATAATTGAATAATTAAATTATTGCTTTCAGGATACTGCAGGACAGGAACGCTATAGAACAATAACAACAGCATACTATCGTGGGGCAATGGGTTTCATTCTAATGTATGACGTTACAAACGAGGAAAGTTTTAATTCTGTGCAGGACTGGTATGTATATTTTCTTTAATGTTTATTTTAACTTAATTATGACAAGAATATTTAAATTGATGTAACTCAAATAGGGTAACTCAAATAAAAACATACTCCTGGGATAATGCACAAGTTATACTTGTTGGCAACAAGTGTGATATGGAGGATCAGCGGGTTATTTCATATGAAAGAGGCCGTCAGTTAGCTGATCAATTAGGTGTTGAATTTTTTGAAACTTCAGCTAAGGAAAATGTCAATGTCAAGGTAAGTGCAAATAAATTCAAATTAAAAATAACAAAATTAAAAAATTATTTTTCTTAACACACATATAGGCTGTATTCGAGCGTCTTGTTGATATCATATGCGATAAAATGTCGGAGAGTTTAGACTCAGATCCAACGTTAGTTGGTGCCGGACAGAAAGGACAACGACTGACAGATCAACCACAAGGCACACCTAATGCAAATTGCAATTGTTAAATTTATATACATATATATATGTATTTATATATATATATATAATTAGTGGTTATATATACATATTAGAAAAAGCTGAAAACATAATTAATTAATTAATGGCAAAAAAAAAAAAATAATTCATGCATAAATAACTATATTTAATACGGTATTTATTGATAAAAAATATTTTAAAAATTGAAAAGACATAAAACAAAAGATACTGGAACTGTAACTTTAGTATATAAAATTATAAATAATATAAATAAAATGTTTGAAATTAAAATCTAGATAAAAAATTTGAATGTAATGGCCTAAACATTATTATTATTCATATAATGTATTTGTGTATGAAAGAAAGATAACTACGAACGAAAAAATTGTTAAAAATTTATTAAAAAATTATAACGAGTATAATTTTATAATTATTCAAGTATATATCTTTGTATGTTTAAATTTTGTTAAGTGTAATTTAATTATTGTGAAAAATATTTAAAAAAAGAGAAACACTAATTATAACATAACACTTTTGTACTATTTGAACGTAATTCTGTAAAAATATTTTCTGATGGAAAATCAATATGGATCATACTACATATATAAATTACAGTCCTTATGCGGTTAAGACTTTGAATCAAGGTACTTATATATTGTGTAAAGAGAAACGATATTGTGGTTGTTTCTAACTAAGTAGGAATAAATGCGTTACAACTGTTAGTGCTAAGTGGGCTCAGCATAAAGATTGGTCCGGAAATTTTGTTTTAAAAACTGAGTTATAGATGTCGCTTTGCACCATTTAAGAGACTTGAAATGAGTGCACACAAAACCACTTGAATTATAACGTTATATTACTCATGATTCAAAGTAACTGATAATACAGTTTTACTAGTACATATTCCCAAAGTACCGTGGCTTGAAATTATTATCTTGACCCGATTTTTATGCTTATATGTAATATATATTGTAATGTTTAGTTCTCTGAATTATTGGCTAATTCTTAATAACTAATATTAATTTGCAGTAAAATATTGTTTCATTTAATATGTTATTGATTGTATTTTATATGTAAATTGTTTTAATTGCTTTTGGTGTAAACATAGCACAATAAATATTTTAAAGAAATTATTTGTTAAATGAATGCGAAATGCATTTAAATAATAAATACATATTAAAATTATAAAATAATTTGTATATCAACATAAAATTATATTAGCAAAAATTGTAGTAAGCAAATATTTGAATGTTGCATAAAATGGTAAAAATAAAAAATAAAGATTGTTTTAAAATAAACAATATGCATATATAAAAATGTTTCAAAATATATATTATTTATTACTTTTTGATTACATGCATTCGAGGGTAGTAATGGAAATATATAATAGCATATATAAGTTTTTACATGAACTAGTAAGAGTAAAAGTAGTAGTAGACAATAAACCAGAGATAAAATTACTTAAAATCAAATCCGAAGAAGTATGATAAGGAATTTTTATTCTTAATCCAAAATAATTTCTAATATAGAGAAGGTCTGAACGCGACTATAGTAAAAACTTGAGAAACATTTCTAAGAAGGCACTTTTGAAATGTAAAAATTGAAATAAGCTCATAAAGCTATTAAAAAAGTTGTCCTAATGATTACTTAACAAGAATACATTGTATAATCTATAGAAGAGCACTGGCATTACTGTTTGTAATTCCATAAAATAGGAAGTTTTTCTGAACACAAGTTGGAGTTTCAATAAAATCGGTAGCTGGAAATCTATTATTATACTATGTTCAGATACACCTTAATTTCGCAAAAATCTTAATTTCATCTTCGTTTCAGCGAAATTAAGTTGTTTTTTCCATATAAAATTTAGTTTTAAGGTTAGAATGAAATTACGGAAAGAGCCTTAATGTCGTTGAAACGAAGCCTGAAGTTAAGGGACAGCTCAAATGTGACTATGCTAATAAAACTACTGAATACCATCATTTTTAATTATAATAATCAACTTGTAAAATTTTCCAGTTACAAATAATGTTTGGGACATGTAATTTGATTTCCTTATAACATTTCATTTTAACATATGATTTCCTTAATTTGGGGCAGTATGAACACTTTCGAAACTAACTTAATTTAATTTTTCCGAAATTAAGGAAATTTGGCTTTCTGAACATAGTATGAGGTGAAAACAATATTTCATTAATTTTACTTGCATTAATTACATTTTGCATGTATTATATTTATTAACTACATTTCTTAATATATACACTTTTATATTGTTAAATTATATATATTTAATGAAATATTTGAAGTTTTCAAACTTTTAATTCGTTTCTATAATTCTTATATACATAGTTAAAAATTATTCCAATTTTGAAAACTTTATAAATTTTGATTTTTTTTAAATTTTAATATGTTATTATTTTAAAAATAAAACAGAAATTTTAAATTAATTTTCATTAAGGATATTGGGATTAAATTATAATATTTATGTCGTGCTCTTAAGACCAATTTAATTCATGAGAATTACATGAGATATTTTATTGTAAATAGGCTTTTAAGTTTATGCTGAACTAAAGCTATTATTTGTCAATTTCTAAGCTATTAGCAGCATATTTTTTTCTTATCGGCTTTATCTAAAGATAAAATACAAACAATCAAAAATATTAAATAAAATATTAAAATAAATACAGAAATTGTGACGTTTGTCAAAATAATCTTTTTTAATCTGAATACAGATCACAAAAATGAAACATTAAAAATTAGATGAGAATTTTAATAGTGTTTTAATTGTGGTATATAACATATGCTTTATTTGTCTGTTATTTATAATTTATTAATAATCTAATAGTTTTATTTAAAAATTATTGTAATTATTGTTATCTTCTCTAATATGTTTATTATATGCCTATTATTCTTTCATAAGTTACTAGTCATTTTTTATTTAATGTTTTTATCTATTGATTTTTTTTCTTATTTTTTTTTATTTCCTTAATAATTTATTAAAATGAAAATTTGATTAATTATCACTCCTGTCGGAGCATAGGACTCCTATCTCTGTTGAGATAATTTATTGTATTTTTATTATTTATTTATAAGTTATTAATCATTTATTATATATCTATCACTTATTTATAAATTATTATTCATATATTGTTTATTAGTTTTTGTGATCTATTAAGTTTCTTTGTTAAGTTTCTTTCAAACTCGAAGCTTTACATTATAGCAGGTAGTACTTATTACAAATTCAGTATATAAATATAACACAGGCTTAAGCGAGATAGTGTTATTGTCAAGTTCTACTGCGGTGAATATGACAATTAAATAAATTACTTAATTTTAATAATTTTAAATTTATTTAAATATAACTTATAAGGAAAATATATGTGTTAGATACGTATATGACATTGTTCATAGTTTTTCAACTTGTGTTGCCTGATGCTGCCATTAGAAATTATGGCTAAATATTTTAGTTGCATTTATTGCTTTAGAAACATTATATGTAAATAAATTCATTTCTAATAAAAACAAAAATCAACATTTGTTGGTATATTAAATCAGATCATCTATAAATATTCAGAAAAAATATCACAGCAATGTAACAATATGTAACAAAATTACCAAAATTAAAAAACTTATATATAATTATATTAAACTGAAGATCCATAGGTTTACTTAAGTCCACTAATTTCATTATAAAATTATTTTACATTTTTGAAATAATGTATTCAGGCACACACATAAGATCCATAGACCTTAAGCATAGTCTTCATATATGGTAATTGTCTTTAAAGACTCGATTACCCGATATTATTTAGATGTTTCTTCTTACTACTATACTATTCATAAATTTCAAGCTAAACCCACCGGTACATGAGACATATTTGCTATCAAATTAATGTTATAAGTATGTATTTTATTACTATGTATGAATAATTTATTTGTATTTACTTAATTTTATAATTATAATTTGTAACACTAAATCTGATTAAATTTGTTTAAATAAACCATTACTTGAAGTATTTAAAAATTTTATACAAAATTAATATTAATTTAATTTAATAATTATAAATTTATTTTATATTGTTTTATTTCAATATTCTTTAATTTATTTTATTTTATTTTGTTTTATTTTATTATATTTAATTTTATTTTATTTTGTTTTATTTAATTTTATTTAATTTATTTTTATTTTATTTCATTGTATTTTATTTTATTTTATTTTATTTTATTTTATTTTATTTTATTTTATTTTATTTTATTTTATTTTATTTTATTTATTTTATTTTATTTTATTTTATTTTATTTTATTTTATTTTATTTTATTTTATTTTATTTTATTTATTTTATTTAATTTATTTTAATTTTATTTTATTTTTATTTTATTATTATTTTATTTTATTTTTTATTTTAATTTTATTTTATTTTATTTTATTTTATTTTATTTTATTTTATTTTATTTTATTTTATTTTATTTTATTTTATTTTATTTTATTTTATTTTATTTTATTTGATTTGTAACAAATAATATGCACATATTTCATATATAGCAAATAATTTAATTCCAAATCGATTTTAAGATAGAAATCTCTAGGTTCTTTACTTTAATGTATTCATAATGTATTTAAAGTGCTCACATTTTCTGTTTTTTGAGCTGGACATCATACAAACATTGCCGTAAATAGTCAATAAATATCTCCCCTATCTATAATATAAATTACTGTTATAGTTATAGTAGATATATAAAATGTATTTTATAGTTCAAATTATTGACTGCTAATTCGTGCATTATTGCAAATATTTTGCTTTGACTGTTATCACATTAGTGAGTAAATCATAAATTCTCTTCGAAAATTATTTTACTTTCACTGCCTTTTTAAAGTGAAATGAAATAAAATTATGAATATTCAAAATTTATGATATGCTTAATCTATATTTCAGACAAAAAATTATAAATAAAACAAATATATTAAGTAACTATGATAAATATAATATATTTATTATTAACTTTATTAGTCGCATTGTTATTATTCATTAACTTTAATAAAAAGAAAAAATTCATTAGAAAATAAAAAGCGTATATATACATATATAATAGAAAGTTACATTTACAAAGAAAATATACATACATATACATAAATGTATTATAAAACACTTTCTGCACAAAATTGAAAAAATAATTAATATATATATATATATAAAAGCATATCCCTGTATTAAAAATACTTTTTGTGACAATTAAATTTATGACAACAAAAATACCTTAAAATACGTCATTATGTATAAATATTAAAATTACGAGTATATAAGAAACAGAAACAGATTTTAATTAAAAATTAAGCCATTTCCAGAAACAAATTAAATTTTTTGCAATAATAATTTTTGGTCTCCATATAAATAATCTTCATATTTTGTTCCTTTGATTGGAAGAGCAAGAAATGTTATATTCTACAAGTCAAGAGATATAGAGTTTATTTATTTATTTATTCTCTTAGTTCTCTGCATTGTAACTAATACATAAAAATTTAAATATCTCCTTATATATTAACGCTTTCAAACCCACTAAAGTTAAATTCTTTAATAAATATGGTATGAATATATTTAATAGCTCTGCAAGAGCTATAGAAGGTCTATAAGTACCGATAACTTAACGTTTATGTAGCTTTCGCATAATGACTTTTTCTTTGTAGGCATAAACTTTTATAAACTAAATTTGTTAATTATTTTAAATAAATATATTACTACATAAAACACAATTATAAACAAAATCTTAAATTTTTTGTAGAATAAATGAACACTTCATAGCGCTGGTGGTGGTTAATAGATTTGTAAGAGCACTCGAAAGCATATTAAGTCAGTACTTAAGTCGGTATCTATATGAAGCCAAGCAGCTTATCTGCCATTGAAAATTCAGCTATGGGCTTTAAGAACAGATTACATACCCATACAAAATATGTCGAAAGTTGTTTATGTATAAAGAGTTATAGTTTCAGTATTTACAATTTTTTTAAATAAAAAATTATAATAAAACCGTTTAATTAATATAAAAAACGTACGAATTTCTTTAATTGATTGTTGTGAAATTTGTGCTTAAGCAAGTTGACTTAATAAGTAATAAGATTTGTCAATCAGGGCTTGTGGCCCAGAAAATACATTTTCCTCACTCCAATACGTATTTCCAATTTGTACAGTTGTCATTCTTTTTAAGCTGATATCGAAATAAATAAATTGCCTTAAAGGATTTTTGTCATTTTCTTAGTAATTTTTACAGAATTAAATAGAAACAAATTATATACTGTTCTCATCTAAGGCCTATGTAAAAATGGTTTTTCTTCATCAATTATCGGACTTAAAATATATTGCATGTAAAGGCATTTTATATACTATAAAAATTCCGTAACGCTGCTTATGTAAGTTTAAATATATATAATGTAATAGTTATAAAATATAATAATGAAATTATTAAACTTATTACTATGAAAATGAAATTATACAAATATAAATATTAAATTATAAATGTACACATATATACATATATTTATATATAAATGTCAAATAAATGTATTATTAACGTTTTGTTGTTGTCATTAAAATTAAAATGTTTATATAAAAAATAAATTAAGTAATAGTAAATTGAAATTGTTTAATTTAAAAAGAAATATTATTACAAAATTAAAATAAATAACTAATAAATATATAATACATATAAAATTAAAAGTTATAATATAAGAATTATAATATTTAGTTTACAATTTATTTATTTTTTTTTGTAAGATTTTAATAAAATAATTTTTTCTTTAATTGTTGTTTTATATTTTATTATAACTTAAAAAAAGATTTTAAATTCGATTGTTTTTAACATAATTATTATTATTATTATTTTTTATAAAAATATATTTTAATTATTGTATTACAAAAATAATTGTGCAAAATAAAGTTTAAAGAAGAAGAAGAATTGAGTTTAATTTAAGAATATGATCAAAATATTAAATTTGGCTTCTAGGATTTCGCTTCAATTCGGTCTTGGATAACAATGCCTTATAGCAAGAATACTCAACCTATAATACGGTCTTGTAAATACAATTTGTAATGTGAGTTTATTTTAATATTTTTATTTTAATATTTTCTTATAGATGTGTGGATCTATTATAAAGCAACGCCCGTATATATAAGCATCGTTGTGCTTATAACAATAGCCGTAACTTTCACTTTAAGAGTTGTCAAAAAACAGCATTAAGTCTGGTTGAAAAAAATTGGCATCACTTATAAAATATGTTGAATGCTTATTCTTGAATATTAGAAGGACAATGGTTAGCATTTTCATTTAATATATTTCAATTTATTTATTTATTTATGTATTTTAATTAAAAAGCAAATGAAATGCTCATATGATTTTAACGGATGACTGGAATTTTGCAACATATTTCCAGTGAACTTTCACAATAGACTGATTTTTGAATTTGGCTGCAATAAAAATTAAGAAGTCAAAATTTATGCGAGTAAAGCCTAACTCAGAAGATTTTAAGAGCACTGTTGTTGCTTCACATGTTTTCTTTCGTAAGTTGGTAGTATTATTTTGCTAGTATGAAAGAAAAAATTACTACTCATAATTAATATCACAAAAAAATGATGAATGAACTGAAACTCATATCTCAACAAGTATTTTTTGAGAAGAGAATTGTTAATTAAAGCAATACATATTCATATATTAAATTTAAAGTAAGTTTAATTTTAAAGTGTGAGATTATTTAGTCTTGCGTCTCATAGTCATATAGTTCGAGAAGAACTAGCATTACTGATTTCAAACTGCAAATTCGCTTAATTATACTAAATAAAATTTGATGGATTTGATTGAATTTGAATATTTTATTAAGCAATTGATTCAATATTCATATATGTGTTGGTTTTTCACACACATCAAGAAGAAGCGAGCATACTTACTTTGTACTCAACAATATAGGAATAGGAATAAACGGAGTACTAGCTCCCAAGGAAGCGGAGAACTGCGACCATGATTGATCTTTTGTGTTGCAACAGACCCTAACCGAACAGAAGATCTGACCCGCTTATTCGCAGGCGAGGACCGCGTGGCGTTTTTTAGAGCCTCTTCTCTGCTATGACCTGATGACATTTGAACCTTCTTCGTTCACTTCTTTTAAGATAAGTGTATTTTGAAGATCCCAAAGTGAGGTTGTTAACTTTAGAGCCGACGGCAGTTAAACCCGACTTTTGTGAGACCACACTGCCGATGTCGGAATCACAAGATTCAGCGGCTTTGAATTTTACCAAATATCCAAAAGCAGTAGACTCTAGAAATAATTATTGCTTTTAATTCTTTATATATAATATTCAGACTTTAAGTGCTAGGGGTTTGATCTTAAACCCTGTCATATTTGAAACGCTGACTTGTACCTTAACACATTGAACCAATGTCGAGTCTAATAATTGGGTAGATTTTATTGAACACATATTTCTTTTTATGTATCTGGAATATTCTTAAGCAATTTTTTTATAGCAATATCGGGGTATTAAATAAATGTGAGGAGATTTGTAACAAACATATTTATATAATTAAGTGGATTTAGTAATATACTTAGTTATACGAATTTAGTCGGTATTTTAAAATAAGCAAAAAGAAAAATAAATAAATAAATTAAAACATCAAAACAATATTGAAATTTTTTGTTGTTGTTTTTCGTTGTTATTCTTAAATCACCGAACAAACGTAATAATGATAATAGTAAGAATAATAGATAGGTTTCTTCTAGAGGTCTTGGGAAGTAAACTCGACCATTTCTTAAATCTGCGAAAATTATTTAAATTTTATGGCAATTGAAAGCTAAAGAGATAGGCCTGGTCATTAGAAGAGATCAAAATTTTCTTTCAATAAATTTACCTCATTCCACGATTTTTTTACCCATATGAAAACCTGTTAATTCTCTTTTTCAATGATCCACGATTTTGCGTTGAATTAATTAAAACTAATAAACAAATTAATTTGCTAAGAAATCTGTATTAGGATTGAAAGTTATTTAATATTTGTTGAAATTGTAATAAAACTGTGCATACCTTGATATAATGATACTTTGAAATAATGAAGTATTATTGTTAATAGATATGGGAGACCACTGCATACCATAAGTCTTTATATTAAAATCGGAGTATATATAATATTTTATAAGTTTAGTATTGAGGTACTGAAGATTAATCTTCAGTATTTATTAGTTCAAATAACAAATTATATACTTTATTATTTAGAAATCAATACGTTGTAATTAAAATATAATATGAAATTATTATAAATTATAAGAAATTACAATAATAAGTCAAGTACAGCCTTGGCTTAGTTGGCAAATTAATACTAACTCTGAGCTTTATATTTGGAAGGACATGAGTTCAACTTTAAGTAATTTCAGTCCAAAAAATTTTATACGAATAATTAAATATAAGAAATAATTCCAGGATCACTGATAATGGGTATTTGACAATACTCGAAACAGTTGTATAGTCAGTCAAAAATTCATAAAATTAAAATAATATAAAAAAATTTTTTGTTGTTGTAACTCACTACATTTCGAAACCTCTCAATCATTTATAAGTTTTAGAATCAAAAATGTGCGACTTCTTTTTAGTTCCGTTTAGTTAACAGCATATTCAACCCCACATTTATTAAACTAGTTTTAATAAAATAATATATTTTTTTAATAAAAGGACTATCTCAACTTTTTAAAAAAAAATCATGCAATCTGTCGGCATTGGTGTGAGATCTGTCAGTAGCCCATCTTATGAGAAGACAGAACTCACTTAGGTGTTGTGTGGGCTTATTGTGAACACAAATAAATTTTAAATAAATGGTTTTTAATTTAAATTTTTTAAATTAATTTTTATTTGTATTTTATTTTGTTCGATCTTTACATAAAGTTACAGAAATACATAAATACGTATTTTGAGTATTTTTTAATCTTATATATTAAGCAATATATTCGAATATACATACAACACTAAATACAATACAAATTTATTATTGATTATATTTTATATGTGTATAAAAATATTTATAATGTAATTATAGAAGTAAATTAATTCTATGAAATAGTTTTTGATAATAATTATGTAGCCTTGTATATATAATATACAAAATAATAAAAATAATACAAATTGCATACTTGTATATAACATAATAAACCAAAAATATATAATCACAATTTTTTAATAACATAACATATTTAATATATTTACCATATGTGAACTTATGAAATTAATTATTATTCAGGATATGCAATAGAAAAGGATCTGAAAATATTTATGTGTGTGTTTATTATTGTTTGCAAATTAAAACTATTTTCTCATCATTATGTACATATTTTCATTTGTAAAATTAATAATCGTTATTATTATAAAGAACTGTAAATATTGTTGTATTTTGTTTTAAATATGTTGAAAATATTATAATATAATTTAATGTTTTTATTAATAAAATATTTAATTTCAAATAATTAAATATTTACGGCGTTTTACATATGAAATTATTTGAAAATTATTTTATCTAAATTAATTGTAATAACATATGTCCTTTAACTATTGAGAAAAGTATAGAACACAATTTTATACATACATATGAAATAATTAACTCATTTTAAAAGTAATTTAGGTAACTTAATAAAATTTTGAACTTAGGTTTTATTTATTCGATTTTTTACAATTTGTGTTAGGCACTCTAAGCTTTTACAAATTAATTTAATAAGTTACATATATCATAAATAAAATTTTTTTTTATACAATGCATGGGGAAATAATATTAATTTTTGATATAATTAATATATATATTAATCAATTTTAAAATAAGCAATACTTTATTAAAATAATGTCCCAAAGATATTTTTTACTTTTCAACTAAAATTCAGTCTGTTGAAAATATCGTTTTTTAATATTTTTTAATTAAATTTTATTTTTTAGATTTATTAATTAGTTTTTTAACGGTATTAGATTATTATAAAAAATAGAAAAATAATGAATGTGCTTATTGCTTTTATTTTACAGAAGAAACGCTGAACTTCAATTTATTTTTTTAAATAATGTAGCAACAAATACTAATTTCTCAGATACATATTTTTTTATTTATTTAAATCTTTCTAATGATAATTCCTCAAATTTTCTCTAATATATAAACGTCGTTTAGTGCATTTTTAATATGCATTATAATTTTCTTTAACTACGTTGTTAAGATTGTTTTTATACTACTATATATATAATTTTTGATACGCTCGATTTATTAACGATTCTATTTTCAATTAATTAATAATAAAATATAATAATAATAATACAAATTAAAACAGATTTTATATACTCTCGTTGTTAGAAACGATGTTAGAAACACAAAAAACTTTTATTCTTATAATTTAAATTATGTTATAAGTAACAATCTCGCTTAAATGATAATAAATATGGTAAGTATGAAACATATTGTTATAAGATCTTTTATAATTAAAACATTTTTGCACACAAAAAATCATAGACTTCCTATTGAATAAATGCAGAGAGAAGTGTAGTTCCACTGTTCACCAAGCGAAAATTTCGCTTGCGATTAAGAAATTGATAAAATGTTTCTCGTTTTGCTTATTATTGTGTACTTATTTACTTTCTGATTATGGGAAAACAGGATATAAACGAAATCATTGGTAAATAATTGCTATTACAGTTCTGCGTTTATGAAGTTTGTATGTTAAAATGCTGTCACTATAACATATGAACTGTAGTTGGATCATATATGCGGATAATGACTGCATATATAAAATATGATTTATCTTTAACATATCTTAATTTTTTTTTTCGATTCCATGAAGGTGTTCACCAAAAGCAATTTAAAAACACAATTTTTTGTTGCAATTTATCTAAGCAATAACTTTATTATAATGTTCATTATAATTAACTCATTGATTAAGTAATTTTCAAAGGTGAATCTGTATGTCAGGCTCATCTTAGATCATGAGGAGTCTGACTTTAATCTATGAGTGTGTTATATCACTTTTTATCATAAACGGTGACTCTGTATGTGAGGCTCATCTTAGATCATGAGGAGTCTGACTTTAACCTATGAGTGTGTTATATCACTTTTTATCATAAACGGTTACTTTTACGATTAGTTAATTAATTATACCTAAAAAACATATTAGACTCGTTTTTCTGGGTCTCATGGATTATGCTCGCTGTTGTTGTTGTAACCCGCTGGGACCTGTAAGCAGGTAACGTGCAAGGATATCTAAGACGATTGCTTGAGTAGGAAGTGGTTGGGTAGAGGTTAGGGTAGATGAGAGGGGAGGGGGGAGAGGATGGAGGATGTGGGTGGGAGGTTTATATTGAACATTATGCCGGATCAAGATGGAGAAACCTGGCAACTTCAATGGAGTGAGTCCAAAGACTAATTGGACGAAGGTTAGTGTGTGCAGAAGGACATGCAAACAGATGGGCCGTTGATTAATATATATACTCGTTATACTCGTTGGTTAATGCGGTGTAGAAATACATTAAATGCAAAGTAAGACTACTCTAGATAAAATAACAGTATAGTACATTTCATTACGTTGTAAATTAATTATGTTTGAAAAGATGGTAAAATGAATCGGAATTGGAGTATCTATTAGAAATGATAGAAAAGTGTGCTGTGTTGTCTTCATCAATTAATAAAACAAACTATCGGCTATTACATAGGGAAAGCACAATGGACTTATTGATAAACAAAAATAGTTAAAATGATATTACTTTAAAAGAAAAATGTTTTTAATTCTATAAACAATTTGCTGCACTATTAACCACATTTAAATTTAAAATAAATATTTTGTCATTGGGCATAAAAATTTTAATTAAAAATTAATATTCTATGAATAAATATAGGTATATATGCCAAAGTTATTAAATAATATATTTTTGTGATATTAAAATTTTTCGATAAAATGTTAAACCATAAAAGCGAGATTGCAACTCTAAATAAAATTAATTTTTCTCGAAATATGGTTTTTTATAGTTTCATTTACACTATAAATGCAGTTTTGGTAGCGAGTTTTTAATTGTGAATTACAACTAACGATAACTATATAGTATAGTATATAAATATATTAAACTATTTTTACAACTTTTTTACATCGAAATATTCAGTTTAATTTTTCAGCTTAAATTTTATTTATTTTAATACTTTATATTTATTTTTATATATTCTAGCACTCAAATTGCAACTTTTGAATATATTTTAAATACATTTAATGTCGATTTATTTATTATATCTGTGTATTTGTTTTTTTTTTAATTTTAATGTTATTTAAAAATTATACTTTTATTGTTATTGTTGTGGTGCACTAAACCAATGCATTGTAGTATTAAATCCGGTTTCGGAGGCATTAATGTATTTGTTCAATCACACCGTAGTCTCATCATCATCAATATTCCTCCTAGATTAAATAAACGCATAGAAAAAAGGAAATTAGTTAAAAAATTTCAATTAAATTAACTAACCAATAAAAGAGTGGTTATGAAAATTGTTTTTATTGTTAATAAAAAAGATAGCTAAAAAGTATTTTAAGGATTAAAACGGCTAACTACGATTTACATATACAATAATCATGCTTTTTTTTTTAATTACCAGCGAATTAAGTCTAAAGCAATTGAAAATGCAAAAGTGAAAAGATAAAAAAAAACTATTTTAGTCATACACATAAAAACAAACTACTTTCATACGCATAGTTAAACAATGGAATTGTAAACAGAAATATTTAAATATAATATTGATAAGCTTTATTGAATTGTGCGATTTTAACAAAAAAAAAATCATAAAAAAAAGAAAACAATCTGAAATACACAAACAAACATAAAAGAAAGTAAAATGTTTTATATCATTTTACATAATTTATTTTATTCGTATTTTTATCAAATAAAAACATAATACCCAAATTGTTATAGTTGCATTGGGAATAAAATAATTATAAATGACAAATTTCTAAAATGTTTATATTTTAATTTAATTTTACTTTTTCCATGAATAATTCCAAGTATTTAATCGATAGTTATTTATTGTGTATGTAAAATTAATTGTTTGTAGTGAACGTTTACATATGAAACAGGGCACTCATGGCGTATGAGTGTTATTCTTTTCTTAATGAATTTTCCATAGTCTGTTAATCTTAAATATAATAAACATTGAGCAATTCTAGCAATATTTTTGCTAAAGGATTTTCGAAATGCAGATACAGATTAATTTTCATTAAATATCAACAAAATCACAGCATTAATTATTTGTGATTAATGTGGATATAAGAAATTGATTAGCATTATGAGAAAGAAATTAGGAATTATAGAATTAAGTTTAGATCTGTTCACTGAACATAACGTTTTTTCAATTTAGCGGCAACTTAAAAATTACTTTAAAAAATGTAGTACCACTACAAAACAACAGACTGTAATGTTTGAACTTATAGTGTCTTCAGAAATTATGCAGAAAATTCTGAAAATACCAATACTTTTAAAAGAGAGAATTTCTTTTTGAAAGAATTCTCTAAAACTTATTTAAAAAAACGAAAGTATTAGGGGAGTGTTTATCGCTAATACTCTGTTTCGTGTTTGATTTATTCCGATGCCTTTTTGTTACTCACTGTCGGTGATATGATATACTAAAAAATTATTGAAGAGATCTTGTCATTCAGTCAAAAGTCTGCTTATGAATGAAAACACTGTGAAAAATTGTCGAATATACAACTAAGATCGTGACGTTCTGACTGAAAATATGTTGCCATTTTCTATGATATAGAAGGGGAGGGAGTGAACATACAAAGTAAACTATCTGGTTGCAATTTATATGGTAAATGCCAGAGCGATACTTGTCATTCTTCTCTCCAAGTTGACACATAGCCTCCACGTGGCCTATGTGGATAACTTGGGGGTGCTCGGTACTACAACCGGCGACAGAAAGGAACTAATCGAGCTCGCTGGCGGAGGGTATTCGATGCAGCGAAGGTCGACATATGTCTGTAATGGCCAAATAAGTAAGTAAGTACATTCTATGATATGTTTTAAGATTTGGTTAATATTATAGATACTTGTCATAGAAACTGATAATTATTAAACTCAAACGAATGTTTTGCGAATTCAATCTATCAGTCTTACAGATGTACATACCAAAAACTATATATGAAATTGATATTGTATTCCTCATTTTTATAGAATATAATATAACAATGATTCTATATGCATCTCTAATTTATAAAATAGCTTAATAATTCAACTGAATATATAAAAAAAGTCCTCAAAAAGAGGCATCTATGCAAGGTATCTAGACAACCCTTGAAATATTTAGTTTATTGAGAGCTTAATGTATATAACTATCATAGGTATAGTAAATGGTTATAAAGTTTTTGAGGTTTTGATTTAGCAGCAATGTTTCAGTGACATGCTATTCCAAACTATCATTAACGGATTCATATTTTTAGTTTGAAGTTCGCTATTTTATGATATGTACCTATCCATAATCGCTAAACGTGTTAGAAGTTCAGGAAACTTAATACAAAAATTGTGCTGATTCTTTAAGATTGAATTATGTTGTGATAAAGCTCATTCCACACTTCGTGGATATGTCAACAAACAAAACTATCCAGAATCTATTACATCAATATGAAATCAACACTTACATTAGCGTGCATTTGGTCTAGAGGTATGATAGGCCCGACCTGCACTTTTTTCAAAATTTCGATGTCATAGAAACCTTCAATTCTGATCACTATAATCAAATGATTTTTAGTGTTTTCTACGTGAATTTAAAGATAAAGTTGAGATGATATATGGTTTTTACAAAACACTGTCTTGTTTTAGCTTTGCAAGGTTTAAAATTTTCCGGATCTGTAAGTTCTTGTTATAGTAATGTTCATCGCCCGATGCTTTGAAAACGATAATTCGTGAAGTTTGACTGAACTATTCTGAACTATTATCTCAGAAGCGTCAAGTACTGTAAGATATCAAGTGAAGGATATATGAATGATTTTGTATTTCTCACCTAATGACTAGGCTTGAACAATATTTTGTAATGAAATATTAATTGAAATTATAATAATTAGTGTGTTTAATTTACGATTACCTTCGGACTACAAAATTGAGAACCCCATATACGTAGTATTTTTCTCTTATTATATAAAATTGCAGTTTAATTTTAATTCTTAATTGTTTCTTAATAAATTATAATTTATGTAAAATTATTGGAAAAAATTAAATTTAAAATAATTTATGAAAAATGAATATTAATTGATTTGACGTAAAAAATATTTTAGAAGATAAATTATGCAAAATTGTGGTATTTAATATTAATAAATTGTGCCATGTGATGTGATAAAAAGTCATTTATGTTAAATACATTCATGTGTGCAATGTGAGTTTATTATCGGTAATTAAAATAAAATCTAAAAATTGAAAATCATAAGAGCAGAAAATTAAATTTTAAAATTGATAACAGAAAATTTAATTATTGAAAAAAAAAAAACAAATTATTAAATAAATTTTAAGAGTGATTGTCTGCAGTATAGTAGATATATAGATTGTGACTAATATTAAAGTGTGTGTGTGCGTGTGATTATATATGTAATTGTTAGTTTTTTGTTTTTTTTTTCAATAAAATAAAATACATATTTGTATTTCATTAATTTTGTAATACAAAATTGAATGCATTTTTCATTAAAAATTTTCTAATTTTTTATGACCTGAAATATACTTTAACTCTAGAGTTGTATGAGTTTAAATGGCAAACAAAATATCTCAAATATCAAAATTAAAAATTCATTTCAATTCGTTTAAAACTATTATGAATATTGTTGCAGATATTAGTTTTAAATTTATATTACAAGGACTTTTTCACAAGGCACTCAAATGCATGTGTAAGTGAATGATTGATGAATGATTATTTAACTTGGATTGGGAATTGGTAATGCAACTTGTCAGTTTGATATTTTCCACTAAAAATCCAATCAGTAGAAGCCTTGAGGCAGTACATTTATGTTATCCTTTCAACATTACTTCAGCATTACGATTGCTTCAATATAAACATAAATGTTTAATAGTTATTTTCATTTTGTACTGCATAATTAAATAAATTTTAATCAAAGTTTTTATGTTTCAATTTCTGTTCAAAGTAAGGCTGGTGTGTATTTTTTAGTAAACCTTTTATTTTTAATTTCTAAAAATATTAAAAAGATTAAATTTACAAACTGAGATTTGTAAATAAATTTAAAATTGTTAGTTTATATTTGACAATAAATTTATTACAGTTTAAATGGCTATATGATATATTGCCGTATAGTGCACAAAACAGTAAATATGAAAATAAACAATTTTATTTATATTTACATTTTCCCCTTGGAAATTTAATATATTTAAAATAATACAAAAATTTTTCTTTAAAATAAAGCAAATTTAATTTAAAACCTGAAGATTTTTGTGAAAGGTTTATAAATTGAAATTTTACATCAATTTTTACGGTAGTGACTGTTTTACTTAAGATAAACTAAATTGTATTTTGTTAGAGAGGAATCAAAACTTAGTTAATTACAACAGCAAAATTAATTTCTTATATTATTTTAATTAATAGAATTTTTGGTTGTATAGTCACAGCTGTTTCGAATATTGCCAAATACCCAACATTAGTGGTCTTGAAAATATTTCTTGTATTTAATTACTCATAAGTAATTTTTTTGAAACTGCAAATATCAAGGATTGAACTCGTACCCTGCCAAATTTGAAGCTCAGAGTCAGCACTCCTTAACCAATTGATCCAAAGCCGTACTTGACTTTTATGTTCGCACATTTTTCTAGAGTTCTGTTCATTTGCCATAAAAGTTTTATTAACAAATTCATTTGCTTATGTTTATGTTAGAACGAAATCATAAACCAGCTGTAGAATAATTGAAATAATTAAATATATTTTTATTTCTAATTGTTAAATTTCAATACTATTCTTATGTATTCTTTGAGTGTTAGGCAATACTCAAAATAGTTGCATGGTTAGCTGAAAATTCAATTAATTAATATAAAAAATAATTTTTTGTAGTAGTAGAAGATTTTTTAAATATACATTGTGACCGAAAAGCTTCCGGAAATTTTAAATAAAACGCAAAATTCTTAATCTTCATCAATATTTATTTTATCTCCTTCAAAATATGCTCCATTAGAAGCGATACATAAATGCCAACGTTTCTTCCAATCATCAAAACATTTTATAGGCGCTTTCCGGTATGGCTTTGAGTTCCCTCTGCGAATTCTGTTTTACGTCTTCTATGGATTCAAAACGCGTTCCTCTGAGTGGTAATTTGAGGTTGGGAAACAGGAAAAAGTCACACGGTGCAAGATCAGGTGAATACGGTGGCTGTTCGATGGTATTTATTGAATGTTTGGCCTTAAAATCGTTGATAATGTTGAACAAATTGAGGTGAATCGGAACAAGCCGGGCGTTGACACGTCGCATACACAAATTGTCCACCAAAATCAAACGAGCCATCTCACGACCGATGCCTAGCTCTCGTGCTATCTCTCTAACACTCACATGAGGATTTTGGAACACGATTTTCTTTGCCTTTTCAATGTTTTCGTCGGTGGTAGAGGTCGAAGGTCGTCCAGAACGCGGCATGTCTTCGACGGTCGTACGACCGTCCTGAAAGGCTTTGTACCACTCATAAACTTGAGTTTTCGATAAAACTGATTCCCCATAAGCCTTTTGTAGCATTCGCAACGATTCTGCACACGAAATTTCGTTCGAAAAACAAAATTTGATGCAAACTCTTTGTTCAATATTTTTTTCCATTGTTTTTTTCGCAACGCACTACTGAGGTGAACTGGTTTCAACAGCTGCCGTAAACGAACTGTCTGACAGATCGCGCTCATTTTTGGCATAGTAATTAAGGACAGTGCTGCCAAACTACATAAACTTAAAATATCGAAAAATATACAGCGCGCGAATTTTAAATGAGAACCTCCGAAAACTTTTCGGTCACAATGTACCATAATAAGTTTAAAAGTTATAGATTTTGTGGTTATTGAATTAATTAGTGTTTATATCCTTTTTACATAATGAAAGGAAGGGACCTATAATTTGTAATGACGGAGATCACACATTAAGGAGGCAATACATAAATCATATATTTCACATAGATATAGTCGCTTAGATATAGCACAGTGGTGAAAATCATCTAATTATCTGAGTTTATATTATGTTTAACTGCATCTAATTTAAATAATTTTTTAATATTTAGTTTAGGTACTACTTATATGCATTCACATTCACCATCAAAAGGATTCATAAGTGTTTTTATTCGGGTGTTAATTGAATCAGCTTGATGAGAATGCGTATACATTCCTAAGTAGAGGAGCATAAATGGCCATTGCTTTATAAATCATAGCAAATACTCGAGTAGTATGAACCAATGAATGTACTCATCGAAAATGAATGACTCGATCAAGCATTCATAAAAATTTTGTGTGACCACTGTTGTTTGCTAAGCAAAAATTTTGTATGTATTTAGATTTATGCTTTAGGTTTGTGTATTGTTAGGGCTGCAAATACATGTATTTTGTTTGCATTCTAAAATATTATGTATGCATTAAATTAGGGGTTGTTTTAATAGGAAATTATATGCACCGTAAATAGCAGGGAAATTTTTTCCAACTGTGACGTAGTAATCATGAATGATTCATAAATCATGTGCATAATTTATGTGTCGAGTGTTCACGAGTATCATATAAGAAGAGTATACATCAATACAAGTACTGTCAGCTGTATGTATGAATCGAGTGGAGTCGAATATAAAAAAAGAGAATTAGAATGGGTATAAATGAAACACAGTCAATGATTCGAGTATCACTTGAGTGTAAACTATTTATATTTATGTGTTGAATATAAATTTAGAATAGCAGTAGTAGTTTCCAGTGGAACAAAACATTGCGATATTATTAGATCTTTCATAAACTATTCAATTTCATTTAGAAGAATATTTAGTATTTTTTGACGAAATTTAGGAAGATATGATAAACTTAAGTTTAAGTTTTAAGTGTTTGATTTGATTAAGATCAAAGTCAGTTAGTGCACTGTGCCATGTCATCATTTGAAATTTTTGGCTAAATTCTTATATCTTATAGTATATAACTTGATATTATCAATAATATTTTTTATTATTATAAGAATAAGAATATGACTTTATTTTGTAATGTCAAATTAAGAGAAATTCTTGAACTATTTTAGATCAGCTTTTTAAAAATTTGATTAAGTTTTTCTTTCAACTTGAAGATAACATATGACTTAGTAGGAATAAATGAAAGTTAGTAAATGAGGTTTTGGTTTTATTTTAAAAATCAATTGTTGTCAAAAATGTTACATCAATTAATAAATAATTTTAATTAATTTTAATAGATTTTTTATAGTTTTTTACTTTAAAGTTATTTATATTCTTTTTTTTTATTTTTAATATTTATTTATTTTTTTTATTTATAATATTTTCAAAAACTAATTTATTATTTTATTTATTCTATATTTTTATCGGAAAATAGTATTCACTATATACGGTCTATTTTAGTGAGAGGCAATAATAACTCCTTTTTTAAATTATGTGCTAATTATGTGTTATAGAATATATTTGTAAAATTTCGATAATCTAATTTATAATTTAAACTACTTAGCACAGCTTAATTATATATTTTTTACTAATATTGCTAGGGATATTTTATAAAATGCTACCATATTGTTAAAGACCAAGGATAATGCCTTTGCCTGCTGCGATGCAACCAAATAATGTCGAACTGAAATTGTTAATGTTTGTTTAATTGTTATTTATTTACAAAAATGTTTTAATTGTTAATATTTGAATTAATTTGAGTTTAATGCATGTGTATGATGTGTGAGAAAAAATTAATAAAAAATACAATGTAAAAATAATTAAAAAATAATTATATAAATAACTGGAAATGAAAAATTAATTACGAGTTAATACAAACAAATAAATTCTAGGCGGAAATGATTATTTTTAATTTAAGGACTATAATTAAATAAGCCTTAAATAGCCAAGTAGGCCAAAGACTGTTACTTTGACTGGAGTTGTATCTTTCCTTGTATTGGACTGAAAATTACTATCAAATATTAATGGAATTTGAGAAGAGAATAACTAGCTCATTATTTAGTAGGACATTAGGACATGATATTTAATTTTTGCATATATTTCTAACTTATAGAATCATTCGTTTGTATATAAATAATATATTATACCTGACTACATGGTACTCTTTCCAAATATCTTATAAACAGTGACAGTGACAAGAATGACAGTTTTTAATTTCATGCCAAAAAAAAATAGAATTGATTAGGGTTTTTATGTAACACCATAAAGTGAATGTCTGTGAATGCATTGATCTTTCAAATGTTATTCATGTATTTTCACTGTCCCATACGTGCAAGTTTTCTTTATTTATATATCCACCAAGCGAGAACTGAACCTTATCTTTAAAGAAAATTCGATGCAATACGTATTACTACAGACCCATCATTTTTGTAGTAGCAACCGTTCAACGTTTGTTAAACGTTCTTTTTTGTAAAATGGCGATATTTTAACTAAACATATGATGTCTTTGATGACAGTTCTATTTGACATATAAGGAAATGTGTAAACTTATGTATCGAAAATATGTTCTCAAATTGAATTTTTTTTTTTTCAAACTGTAATTTTGCACTCTTTAAAAAAATATTATATAATACTTTTAAATATCTGTGCTTTATGAAGTACATAAAGCTTAAGCAAAAATACATCGAAAACATTTGTCTAATTTATTTGTAAGTATCATCAAAGACATTCATAAATATTGATCGATCGAATCGTTATACAAGTATTCATGTCTTTAAGACGTTTTCGAAGACCTTTCCAACTCGGAATTATAAAGCATATATTTTATTGTAATAATAAAAATATCTTTGAAGAACATAAGAAATATCTTATTGTCGAGCATTTATATATACATATTTATATATCATCATTGATCTTTACAAAAGCTTGAGATTACGTATAATCTATATAATGTAGGTTTGGGATGAGATATAATCTAAAATGTTAAAACTAGATTAAAGTTAGTATCATCTTAACGATAAAAATCAAGCAATTAAATATTTTATTTTAATAGGTGGGAACTCAAAAGAATTCTTATGCGGTTTGAGGCTAATAATGATACATTATCGATTCCCTAGAAACAGATATTCTTACTACATTTGTGTGTATTATTTTATGATGATAAGTTTAGTTTTTTTATTAATATCAAATAGCATAATTTGGATTACAAAAAAAAAAAACAAATAATATATTAATTTATTTACAGAAAAGAACAGAAACCAAATTAAAATGAAAAAATAAAAACAGAGCGTTTCATAAATAAAGTGCAAAAATTTCATATACCTTAATTTACATATTTACATAGGTTATGGATATATGCGCTCGTAGTCCAGAAGGACTACCGATTGCTCTATTCTCATTCTTGTTTGCGAGTTAAGTTCATGTGTGTATGCAAATTAAGGAACTCTCCTTGTCATTTACGAGTTTATTTACACAAACGAATTAAAATTATATAAAATTAATTAAATAAAAGTTTGTGGTTACCTCTGATCTGCTTGGATGATATGTACAGATTGTTGTTGTTAAAGTTGAATTGTTGTAGAATATGTAAAAGTGATAGTAGCGGCAGGATACGCAAGTACATTTTGTAGTAGAAGTTGTGAAAGTGAAGGGTGTTGTTTAGGTAAAGTTTAAATATTTACACCAGATCCGATTTGTTGTTGTTGTCGATTGTATATTATTTATATGTATATATTTTTTTTTATTTGATTTAAATTTAATTCATTATTTTTTTGGTTGAATTCATTAAAATATGTCATTGTGTCAATGTGTTAGTGAGTTGATTTGTGTGCGTGTTAAAGCCAAAGCCAAAGTTTGCATTTTGGTCAAAATATATCCAAAAAAGAGAATAAAATAGAATTTGTGATTAGATTTTCTTTAGACGTTCCCAGGAGAACCTGCAGTTTGATTTGCATGTTTGGTATGTGGGTGATTGCGGAGCGGTACGCACGTATATGAGATATGTATGAAAGGTTAGGTGTGTTCGTTTATTGTTCAATTTTGGCAAAAATTCACATTAAACAATGCATTTGTTATTTTAACATGATTCATACATACACACATACACATAGCAATATAATAGACATATACATATATATATTTATATAAATGTATGTGATTCAAGGTAATCGGATGTTCGGTAGGATTTGTTGATCAGGTTGTGTTGGTTACAGTTTTTCAAAATGGATTTGATGATTTTTATGGCATAAAAAGAAGAGAATGAAATACAAATAAACCAGATTATTAAATGAGATATATTGTTTTTTCTTTAATTTTAAAACAAAAGTAACAAATTGGATATGAAATTTAAGACACAAACTGATAAGTGTTGGTGGACATCGAGTTCATTTAACAAGCAAACTAAAGAACAAACATACGTATTTTTGAAAATTTTCTAAACAATAAAACGATTTATTTTGTTTGAGATTCGAAAAGCTTGAATAATTATTCTATTTATTTTTAGATTGTGTCTCGTAGAAACTGCTGCACTACCAAGTATATTTGGTAATATTGTCAGTACCCTTAAAATGTATCACATATATATCATATCGATGGAAAAAACAATGTATATACTTCATATTTGCACTCTTTTGAATTTTTACTAATATATGATATTGATTAGTAAAGTAATGTTTTAAAGTGTACGCACATTACGATGTTCGAAGCGCTCAAATTTACTCAAAATGTAACATTTGGATCAAACACTTTGAACACTCGAGGTTATCCAGATTCGAACATTTAAATCAATTGCTCGAACAGCTGGTTTTCTTCATATTTCATTTTATTTTCCGTTTGTTTCGCACAAATACTTATGACAACAAATATTCGAACATCATATGAAGTTCGATATGTATAGGTATATTCGAACATCATATAATGCTCGATGAGCTTGAGCCAAATTCATAAATACATTCGAACATCATGTGATGTTGAGCCAAATGTACAAGTATATTCGAACACAAATTGTCCATATTTATTTGCGCAGAACCTTTAGTATAAAGAATTAATTTAACCACGATTATAATGAAAAGGTGAATAATATTGATAATATTAATTGCAATAATTAATCATTATTGTTAATTAATATAAGTATTAAAAAATATAGATCTCAATATAGCAAATTTTTCAAAGCTAAAAAAGCATAGTCGTTAACATTATTCGTTCCTATGTTAGTTAAACACCATTACCAGCTAAAAGCCAAATAACCAACTAATTTTAAATTTTTGTTATATTTTCAGTAAATCAAACAAAATAAATCGTTTTTTTAAGCCAACACCGAAACAACAAAAAAGAAACAAAATTTTGGAATGAAGAACTTTCATCTACCAAACACCAAAATAACGTTACGAAAACTAAGTGATATATAACTTTATAATACTCACTCTGTATCCGTTATGCTGGTTAATGGAGCCAATGGTTGCATTGGTGCTACAATAGTGGAAGGCGGTGATGATGTGCGTGAGCCATGTCTAGAACTTGAGTTCAGTGTATGTCTCCCCAGGAAACCGGGATTATTTATATCATTGACTTGCTGATGATGACCGTTGAGAATTTGATGTGAGCTATGCAGTAAGGGTGAGTGATTGTGGCTTAATTTTCTACTGGCTGTGATGTGATCTTCCTCTGCAGTGTAGGGAAAGTGATAGCCATTTTTATCTGAACCATCCGACATACGGTCCGAATGATAGTCTGCATGTTGTTGTTGTAAATGATGACGTTGTTGTTGATAGTCATTTTTTAGTAATGAATGCACAGAATGTAGTGAATCAGCCCCATACATAGGTTGCTTCTTTAAACTATATTGATTTTCACGTGAACCATAGATATCAGGTGTTATTCTTTCTTTTGACATATATGGAGAATCAGTGTTAGTTCCTAAATATCCAACAGAATGTTGTTTATCATAGATACTATCACTTAGATACGCTGTATCTGGATGAAATGACCGCATGTGGTTAACAATATGCGAACCACCATTCGCACCAGAATAGTCCTTATCAGTTCCATAATGGCTTGGTGGCTTATAATTACCTGGTGTAGGAGGCAAACCATCAAATTGTCCATAATTATCTTGATAATCTTTACGACGACCTCCATATAAAGGATCACGACTATCCATTCCATCGTAGCAATTATCATTTCGTACATTCTGTAGGTCTTCTAAAATAGATGGTGGCATATTTATTTTATTGTGATGTTGTTGTAAATAAGACGTATCTGTTAGATCAGGATTGGGTAAAGGGTTCGGTGAAATTGTGATTTTTTGTCCATGCACATGTTCATTATCTGAGCCAGTTTCTTGAGACCACCGTCCCATATTAGGTTGAGGCGCTTGTAAATAAGAATCTGGTAATTGGCTAGACCAACGCGATGCATAAACTGTTTTGTTAATACTGGGAAATAGTTGTGGACTTTGCACTACGTTCAGCTCTGGTGGTGTTGTTGCCTGCACATGCTCAGTGATGTTTGGTAAATAAGATGGTGTTGCACTCACTCCAGTGCTACGATGAGTGTTTGTAGAGGAGCGTGCTGTTCTTGATTCTTCGTCGTCACTTGAATGGCTTGAGGCAAGCTCTAAAGAACGACCATCGGTTTCTGAACCAGAATCAGAGTCTTTTCGATGTCGTCTGGATTTTTCTTCTCTACGGCTACTGGTGGATGCATCGAAACCACGTAAGAAACTTGGTGCGTCACTTGCTGAATTATAATTGGAAGTGGATGTTGAAGTTTGCCGAAGTTGACCATCACTAAAATAAATAAAATAAATGTTCAAAAATAATAACCAAAATCTTTATTATTATTATTATTATTATTTTGATTATTTACCTATAAGGACTTGAACTTGTTTTAGCAGTACTACGGGATGTTGTGCTGGAAACACTTATACCAATATTTCGACGTGTTGTGTCAAAATTTCCTGCTAAAAAGTTATTTGGGCGTGCTGTAGCATTCACGTTATGTGAGCTGTTGCTGACTACCATTGATGAATCCAACAAAGGTACTTTACGACCCATACATCGCAGAAAAGTCCTCTGTAAGTTCTCACGTACTCTTTTATTTATAATGCAATAACCAATAAGGCAGAATATAGCATGTACTACAACTACGGCCGACAAAAGTATACTAAGTAACTGCGAACTCTCAGAGGCAGCCAACACTGCTAGCACCCACATAACACCCATTAATGGCAAAGAAACCACCGAAAGCCACAAGAGTGTGCGTAAATTACCAAAACCTAAAACGTGATCCTTAAGCGTAAAGGCGGCTTTGACAGAAATGAACAGAATCAACAAATTTACTATGGACATTCCAGCTATAGGTCCAACGAGCCACCATACAACGGGCTCATAAACTGAAAGCCAGCAGCTGGAAATTAATAAAATTTTAATTTATAATTGATTGTGATAATTAATAAATTTTAATCAATAATTAAAATGATTGTAAGGATTTTTAAGTAAAATACGATTACTTACAATAAACTGTTTCCATACTCATGTGCACGTACGCCAACTGATAATCCAACTACAATAGCTGGAGCACCGTAACCCATTGCAAAGTAAAAACCCATTGGACCATGATTGATATCACGCATCTCTGTCAGCATTCGGTAAAGATGTACACAATCCACAGTAGTCCATGCAAACGCTGCTAACCAAAAATAATGCAGGCATATAGCTATCAGCTTACAAGGAAACTCGTTCTCTAAAAGGTTACGCCGTGACTGCATTCCAACAAAAAACAATAATTCCGCAAAAAATACACAAAGCACAATATTTTGATGGATTGTGTTTGAGTTCGTTTGCTGTCCCCGAAGTAAGCCTAACGCAATCAATACACTCAAGAGCATTGGCAGCGATACCATAAAAGCAGAGTATGACGTGATTTGAACTAGTAAAGATGGCTCTGGTATATCTTCAGGATCTATTATATCCACAATGACAGCATAATTTGATATATGACTACATGTACAATTCACAATGATGGGTTCGTGTTCAGAAATAACATTATCAAACTCAGGAACTTCTGTTTGACAACCAAGGCGCGTCCATTGGTTAGTAAAAGAATTCCAACGCACGCATTGTGGATTAGAACGAGGTCCAAATGTGGAAATATCAACATCAAGCCAAATTTGTAATTTAATAGGTTGTGAAAGATGTGGAGAACCTAGTGAGCGGTAGGTGACATGTTTTGAAGATTGGCTTTGATCATTTGGGTATATTACTTCCACCTGTCTTTTCACTAAACGCCGATTACGATATATGGCATCGTTTTCAGTTTTTTCTGGTTGCATAATGGGACCATCAAAGTTTGGATTAAGTATTTCAGGTGAATCGATGATCTCTTCACCAGAGTTACCATGAAATTCAATATTATCGTCAAACCGAACATTTATATGTGGGTCTTCAGAATCTTCAACTTCAACTCCTTCGTTACTAGCTTCCAATAATTCATTAGATGCAGGAATTTCATGTGCAGTGATACGAATATTTTCAATAGCATGCTCTTCACTTCCACTTGCTCCAGATTTTGACACGTCGAACACTTCAACAAACTCTTTTTCTTGTGAAGCAGGTTTCTGAGATGAAATTTTGCGGAAAGGAATTTCCAAACGTTTTTCTTCATTTTCATTTGATGGTACTAAAATTGCAAGTGACAATATAGGTGATGCGACTTCTATATCAACACCCCAGCGACGAGTTATTGTTTCATCGTACATATCTGGTAGAAGCACTCCTACATCCTTAAACTGAGTATATGATATAATTGCTCTATAATCACTTGCTCCTTGTGTCACTTCATTGCTTTCTGGCGGTGTTATACCAAGCATATCAAGAGGAACTAACACTTTTGTGTACTTGTCAAACTTGGTGTTGTCTTGAATATAGTTGTTGTATTTCGGAAATGTGATAACTGGCTTTTGTTTGGAAGAGTGCTGCAGAAAACCACTTGTGTCAGGCAATATAACACTTTCTGTAGTAAACGCGTTTGGTTTTAAGTATCTAGTCTTATGATACTCGCTCAATTGCTCTGGCTCATATCCAAAAAGTGATTCTTTTGTTACAATGTCCAGCCCGAAAACCATATTAGGTTGCACGATTTCAAATGGACTTGTGTATGTATCATGCTGTGATCGTGCCAGTACGACCATATACTTATTAAATGCATCTACTAAATCATCAGGTCCACGTTGAATCAAGTCCATTATTCTTTTCCATTCATTTGCATATTTTTTATCCAAGATCACACTAGCAGCATCAACAAGGTTTTTAATAAAGTACTTATCCTGGCTATGCGATAAATTCAGACCACTTTGCATAAGTTCATAACTTATTAATTCTTGCAATATGCCTTCAGTGACTAACAAATCTGCACCATATAACCGATCGTGCGAAAACTTTAATTCGTCAGATAAATAGTCCATTTCAATTTCCTGTGACCAAACGTTTTTGCCTTCATTTAATAGAAATGATGATTCCATCTTATACCGTTTATTGTCTTTTACAGCACGTTTCTTGGAGATTGCAGTACGGTCCACAGTTTCACAAGCGTGTTGCAAGTTTTCTGCCATTTTGATTGCAACAAATGCATTTAATTCCAACTCTTGTTTCTCTAGCTGTGACAAATGCTTTCTTAGCTCTATAAATGGTTCTGAAGTGCAATTAAACATGTCAGGTTGATTCCAACCACCAGTAGTGCCATCACATGTTCGCTGTCCTTTTCCTTTTGCAGGGTGTGGACAATTTTCAACAGTTGTGCTTCCAATTGGAGTACGCGGCCACCAAATACCAGCAGCAAATGAACGTGGACAGGCATCGTATACCACTTCACAACCACTCAGTGTTACTTCAGCATAGGGATTTGAACAGGAATCACATCGTCGTCCAATAACTCCTTCTCGACATTCACATTGACCAGTAAGGCGATTGCAAGCGCTATTAAATGAACCAATCGAATAACAGTCACACGGAATACAGGCTGTTTCATTAATAGGTTGATAGTGGTTTGTTTTACAATAGCATTGGCCTGTTGTTTTATTGCAATCTGGATGATAACCTTGTTGTAAATTACATTTACATGGACCGCAAACCTTTTCACCCCACCAACCCCCAGGACAGGGTTGTTGTACAGTTCTTTCGCAATAATCCCCATGTTGCATTGTGTTATTGCATTCGCATCTGTAGCCACGTGGTTCGCTAACATTGGCTCTACAAATACCTGCAGTGCAAGGCTTCACAGTACAAATGGGTAAGCAATCTGGTCCTACGTATCCAGGAAGACACTCACAATGTGCTTCATCCCAAGAAGTTGTACAGCTTGAATGTAGTGGACAGGACTCTGGACATTCAGCTCTCGATAAGCAGCCGTCATCGACATTTTCGCGTATAGTTGGACGTGAGAGTGCTGACTGTGAAGCACCGATTCGTACATTTTGTATACAACCTTCATAAGGAAGCAGATCTCCTGTTGAACCTATTGAACTATCTGCATTACCTATCACGATTTTTCCAACGTAAAGTCCTTGTATTTTTTGAGACATAGGAACTACTCCAGTTCGTTGACCATAATCTACGGAAAATTGAATTTCAGAACCCAACCATTTCACTTCTATTCGATGCCAAACACCATCGGACAAATAAGCGCCTGACAAAAACATTGGTTCGTTGTCATATATGTAATAAAGAATACCATCCCTTAAGCATATAACTGCGGAACTGTTTTGTCCGATTTGTATTTGAATAAGAAAAGCATTTTTTTGTAAGGTGCGAATGGAGAGTGAAGTTAACCAGGGCAATTGTATAGGTCGCAGCAATGGATTGAAACTTAAACTGCCATCACCAGTAAAACGCCAAGGTGCTGGTATGTTGTCCTGACATGCATTGCCAGCGAATCCTTCCTGGCATTCACATATATATGTGTTCCAGCCTTCATGGCAAACACCACCGTTAAAGCATGGTTCTGAAGAACAAAGTGGTGCCTTTTGCGGGCAACCTGATATTGTTCCATTATCTGCAACGTAAGAATTTAAGTCAATATATCGCTCATCAATGCGCAGGTCAGATATGCATCCAATGAAATCGTGATTTTTTACTGGAAAGTGTGCTGGTATGCGTGGAAGACCACCTATTTGTAATGGACCAGTCAAGTCTAAAAATCTGTGACAGGTCTCAGTAAGCAAAGAGCAACGTTTATCCAATTGCAATGTTGTTTGGTTAGCACAGCTCCAACGATCCCCAAGGTTGCCGGCTAAAGCAATGGCAGTATCGCATTCATCTAAGGCTAGAATAACTGTGCGATTGATATAATTTACCTCCACTTCGTGCCATTTTCCATCAGATATTTTTGAATTCTGTATTAGAGATACACTTTGGATACTATCTCCTAGTGAGTATGAAAAACTGATGTATCCTTGTAATATTTCCAATGCTATGAAGTCATGTAGTTCGTTGTATCGGCCATTATAGAGCAGCAAACCATTCTCGTGCACTGTGGCAAAGCGTAATTTTAGACTAAACCGATGCCTTTGCTTTAAGCTTTCAAAAGTAAGGAAAGAGTTCTTTGAAAATGAACGGGAGCGGAGTTCACACGTAGCTGTATATGGTGGGGGTTGTGAGCTTAAAAAGTTATTAACGCATGAATGTCCACCATCACAAGCATCGGAAGTGCATTGCTTTAGTTTTGTTATGTCAGTTTCACAGTTACTACCGGTGTGCGAAGAAGGACACACGCATGTGTGACCGCCTTCTCGGCGAATGCAAGTTCCTCCGTTTTGGCAAGGATCGGAATAGCAGAGATCTACTTCAGTGTCACATAAGTAATGTTCTTTACTTCCAGTAAAGCCTTCCGGGCAAGAGCAGGCAAAGGTGTTCACAGGATATATAGGTCGAAAAAGTACTGTGTCACTATGAATAAATTCTGATGCGTTGCCGAACTTCAGAACAGTAAGACACTCCTCAAAGTTAAGACATGGTTCACGAACACAAAGATTGTCATCAAATGGAAGCACTTCTACTGTTGCCAGTCTAGCTAAAATCGCACGGTTTAAATACACCCGCTCTTGCAAGTACTGCGGTGTATAAAACTCTTCGTGAGACACATCAGGCCGCTTTGCAGAAAAACTTATGTTTAGAATACGTGTTGTTACGTCAGTGTCGTCCTGAATTGAGAATATAAAAATATGTTCTTTCGGGCAAGGTATTATAGCTGCTAAGCCATCCAGAAAAAAATTCAGTAAAGGTGACAGAAAAGCTTCTTCTGTCATTTCGTTTAGACGTACAGTTACCGAATTGAAAAGCATGTCCTCCGTAATAAGGCGAACTGCCAGTTGCATTACTGCTTTCGCCTCATTTATGCCATCAGTGACAGAAACTTCCATTGTTGCAAATTTAGGCACATTTGTGTTTAGTTGAGGGCTTAATATTAATCCACCGGACGATGTATTTAAACGCAACAAATTTGCATTATTCCCCGAAAGAATACGATATGTTAATTTATCACTGACGTCAGCATCAAAGGCAGGTATTCGACCTATTTCTCCGCTTGGAAAATGATCTTTATAATTATTGAAAATAACTTGAAAATCTCGTAAGACGGGTGCATTATCATTTACATCAGTGACCAAAATTTCCACATGAGCATCGTTACGCAGTGGAGGACTTGCAGCTCTTATAACTAATTCAAAACGCTTGCGTGGTGACTCATAATCCAGCTCAGTCATAGTAAGTAATTGAGCACGTTCGGAGCCTGGACGAGTCACTAACGAAAATGAATTCGAGTCATCGCCACCAATAATGGAATAATGTACTACTGCATTTACTCCTTCATCTGGATCATGTGCATGTATTTCGCCTACAACTGAACCGACTGGTGAGTTTTCTGGTACATACAATGTGATTTTGTCGGACGGAAATGTTGGAGGCGAATCATTGACATCCTCTAAGCGTATCTGCACTTCAACTGTACTTGAAAGTGGGGGAGATCCTTTATCGACTGCTATAGCGGTTAAATGATAAGTTGCAATACTTTCACGATCCAACCCTTTATTTGTACGAATTGTACCTGATGTCGGATCTATTACAAAAGAACCATCTTCAATATCACGATCACTTAGTAAATATTTGATTCGACCATTGAGACCGATATCAGGATCAGAAGCTGAAACTTGCAAAACTGAAGTACCAACTAAGGCATCTTCAAGTATAGAAGCTTGATATAAAGGATTTTTAAAAGCTGGTGGATTATCATTTACATCAGTAACACTAATTTCCACATCGGTGGTATCGCTTAGGGAAGGATTTCCTCCATCTTTTGCAGTAACAGTCAGTAGGTAACCACTGGTTGTTTCTCGATCTAACAACGCATTAGTAACAATTGCTCCGGTTTGTGGATTAATAGAAAACGGATCAGGATTAACTAACCCATTTATGCTTTCCTCGTTTAAAGAATATGTTATCTGTGCATTGATGCCAACGTCACTATCTGTCGCGGAAACAACCAATACAGTAGTGCCGATGGGTGCATCTTCAAACACTGAAGCACTGTATGGCGCGTTTTCGAAAATTGGAGCAAAGTTGTTGGCATCGGTTATATTAATGTTAACGGTTGCTGTATCTGAGCGGCCTCCAGAATCTGTTGCAGTGACTGTCAACATAAAGCGTTTTTCTTGTTTGTAGTCTAGTGTCTGTGCTATAGTAATCAGTCCGCGACCATTTTGAGATGTAATTGCGAATCTGCCACGTGTATTACCGGTGGTGATTTCGTAGTGTAAACGCGAGTCTTCGTCTGGATCTGTTGCTGTAACTGTTGTCACTGGCGTACCAGGTGGCTGATCCTCTCCGACGTTTGCCTCATAATATTTTGGATTAAATGTAGGGTCGTTATCATTAACGTCTTGCACTGTTATTACAACTGTTGAGCTTGCAGATTTTGGTGGAACACCACCATCTTTAGCAACAACTTGAAATGTGTACCGACTCTGCTCTTCTCTGTCTAACTGCTTGATAGTTTGTACCCAGCCTGTTCGAGGATCAACGGCTAATGGAAAGTTATCATCACGTTCTGAGATGCTATAAGTGATTTCAGCGTTTGATCCCTCATCAGCATCGTAAGCCTGCACTCGTATTATATTGTAACCAATAGGTACATTTTCTAAAACAGATTCTTGGAATTGTGAGGTGTAGAAACGCGGAGCATTATCATTGGTGTCAATTACATTTACCAACAACTGTGTAGTATTACTTCGCGACGGACTTCCTCCATCTTGTGCGCGTATAACTAAACGATAACTGCGCACATTCTCATAGTCAAGTGGCTTAACCAAACTCACATCACCACTCATGGAGTCAATAGAGAACTGTGATTGTGTGTTTCCGCCAATAATAGCGTACCGAATAACGGCATTATTTCCTTGATCTGCATCAGTTGCACGTATGTGAGCTACTACATTGTCATCGCCCCACTGATCTTCTGGAACTTGCACAGTATAAGTACGTTCGCTAAATTGCGGATAGTTATCATTGTCATCTAATATTTTTACCAATACAGTGGCTGTGGCTGTTTTACGTTCACTTTGTGCGGAAGCCATATCGGAAGCTGTAACGATAATACTGTAACTATCGGATGTTTCCCGATCTAAAGAACTTCGTGTTGATATAACACCAGAACGTGAATCAATTCTAAAGATTGGAGCTTCTTGATCCTGCACGGTACCTGTGCCATCTATAAGTTTAAATATATGTTATAATTGTGAAAGAAACCATTAACAAAAAACTTTTTTTATAACAAAAAAAAAAAAATACTTACCAGTAGTACTTTCAATTCCATATTCTATTTCGGCATTTTTGCCAATATCTTGATCAGTTGCTCGAAGTGTTATCACAGTTGAACCTACTGTAGCACCTTCTCTTATACTAGCTTCAAACTGTTCAGCCTCAAAAGTAGGGCTATGATCGTTGCAATCCAAAACATTGACCTGTAGCGTGGTAGTACCAGAACGCGGTGGAAAACTGTCATCAGTAGCAACAACTCTGAAGTAATGCACATCCATTAGCTCACGGTCTAAGCTGGCGGAAGTTGTAACGACACCAGTACGAGAATCCACCTTGAAATAGGATTGTGAACGTGAGTCTAGCAATGATACCATGGAATATACAACAGGAGAGTCTTCAGGATCACGTGCACGCACTGTAGTCACAGCAGCGCCTGATGGCTGCTCTTCCAGAACAGAAGCTACATATAGTGCTTGTTCAAAATAAGGACTCTGGTTTCGCAATTCACGACGTACTCGTTTCGCAATGTCAGTGTCATTAAACTCCTGATGGTGATAAACAATTTTAAGTCTATGATCCGAGTCGACAATATCATTTCGACTGCATCGAATGTTAAACGTGATGCTGACTTTCCAAATGGACTCTTGTATACAGACATCTCCACTAGCTACTAAATCATTGTTGTGGTGCTCGATTGCGAAGCGTTCGTCGTTCACATCGAGAAAATTTACTTTGCAGTTTTGGCAAATAGATTTCGGAAGAAATGCATTCAAATTATTAATAAACTGAGACTTTCGCAAGCATATCTGATTCCAACGATCAGTAGTATGTATAGCGTATGAAGCGTACGTTTCTGAAATCCACTGTTTTGCTTCTGAAATGCGCCTGTGAATAGCTGGTTCGATTTCAAACACAACCGAACGTCGTTTACGACTAAGTATGCGGTGTCGCATTTCATTATCGAAATCATTTCCAAATATCAGATCTCCATCTCTGAAGTCTATGCGGCTGTTGTTGTGATTATAGATTCCCAATTGATTACTGCTCAAAACATCAATTGATCTTTTTGAGCTTCCCAAATATTCGCCATAATAACGAATATCGTCGTCGGTAGCTTCAATAAAACGTTTTCGTCTGCGTCTTGAATAGCCAGTGTCTTCTTCCTCATATTGACGACCGTGTATTTCCTCTTCAACTTTTCGATCTTCATTACAGTTGTGTCCAGTTATGAATATACGAACTGGCAAACTGTAGTAGTCAATGCTACGCAAACGGTTAGATGTTGAATCTACATAAAATGTGAAAAGGTTTGGATAGTAGATACCATCACATTTAAGAGATTTTTTAAGCTTAATTTGACCATCCTTGTGACTAACAGCAACTAGATGATGCACAAAATGTGCTGACTTGTGAGCGTTGATCTTGTAATGTCGCTCAGAGCCCAGCTTGTAGACTGATGCATTAAATATCACAGTATTTGGGATAGTGTCCTCATGCACTATTATCAAGTAAGCACTTGAAAAATGAACTGTGGCAAGGAGCAGAAGAAGTGCTTTTGAAAAAAATAATTGAATATTTACACTGCCATTCCAATGTAAGAAATGCATGCTGCAGTTTTTGCTGGCCTGCCTTTTTGATATTTAAATGAGTATTGGTTTTGTATGTGGTTTAAGGTTCACGGTAATTGAATCAACCACAAACACTGCGATAGTCATAAATTTATCATTTGTTGCATTTGCTGCTCTTAAAGAGGCTGCGTATTGAAATCTGCAAAAAAAATAATTAAAAAGTCAAAATTAATTTTCTTGTCAAAAACTTTTAGTGTTTGAAGAAATTCTTTTATTGAGTTTTGAAATAACTTTCGTAGAATTGTTTAAATTATTTCCTGAATTAAAACGATTATTGATATTATAATGAAATCTGACTTCTTAATTAACTTCAAAATATAATAAACACCTGAGAGTTTCCTTAACTGAAGTTTTCTTAACAAACGGCATTTTAATTGGATTCAAACACGGTATGATTTTCAACTCAAACTTCATAGCGATGAATATTTATAAAGCACACAGGATAATTAAAACAATAGCACTGCAATTAAAGGAATATCCGGTATACCACAGTTCCTAGGTGACAATTGTGCGATGTCTGCTTTTGTTTTATGTAAATTTTAGTATATGCAAATTGTGATTGTGATTATTTCACCATTTATGTGCAAGTAAAAATCCTTCTAACAAACGTTCTAGAAACCACATTATGTATATTCCTTCAATCAAAATTATTTTAAGGCAGAATATCACGCTTTATTTAACATTTCATTAAGTTGTATAAAACGCTAAGTTTTATAAGTATTAATGAATCAAGTATTAGATTTCTTATATTGATAATATCAAATAATATATACTCAATAAAAATTATATTTCTTCATAGGCAAAACAATACATCAAAGTTATATCAATTTCAAAAAAATAATACAAGATACATAATACTCAAGGCATAGACCTCTTAGCTATATTTTTGACCGATCCATTATTTATTTCATCAAGTTGGATTGATTGGTCAGTGGACAATGGTCAAAAAAATAGATATTTTCTTTAAAATATCTTTTATAACATTCTCTTGTAATATTGTCGCTTTTACATAGAATGTTACATCTAATCAACCTAGATTTTATAAGAAGTACCAGCGTATATAGCTTCGGTAATAAAATAAATGTATAAGTTATAATGTTACGAAGTACCACTGCAATATAAATGTAAAACTATATAAAGCTTCCTTATAATGTCAAGCTCTGAGAAGGTTCACAGCGTATTTTTTTTTTGGGTACATAAGAAAGTAGAGTAGTGTCTTTGGCTCTTTGGTGTCCAATATAGCATTTTGAAAATGACCTCTACGGAACATCCTACAGTATGTTCATAACCCCACATTCCTCCTCTTCATAACCCCACAAAAAAAGTTCAAGAAATGTCAAATTAGTAGATTTTAGAAGTAATTTCTCATCATTAAAGTATAAAGTTTCAAATATGAAATGCAATAATTTTTCTTCCAATGGTATTCCGATAGTTACTTGTGAATTTTTACTGTCACAGTTGCAACGATTTTGATTGTTGGTATATCTGCTAAGCAATAATTGAGCCTTATTATTGAAGAAAACTCGATTATTGGAATTACTTATTACAATTTTAATACAATTTTAATAGAGGGCGTAAACGATCCATTTTGCAAAATGTAGATCCTAAACTAAACACTTTAGTTCTGCTAGATACAAAATTTGTCACTGAAATAGCGCAACTAATACTGGACCCCAAAACGTAAAATTTAATTAGAAATTATAATATAAATCTTATTACAAGTTTTTTTTTGAAATGAGTTTTATATTTGATGGTGCGATTTTTTAAGATTTGAATTTTATATGTAACAATTCTTCAAATATTGTAAGATATGTAATACAATCATCTTATACTTATATATTGTGTTATTACCTAGCACTTTTTGTACCGATTTTGGTGCCATTATAGTATTTTTAAACAGACGTATTGATCCAGATTAACTCCTTGGAACAGGTTCAAGTGCTTAAACATGTTTAACAACATGTATAAGTTTACACAATTGTTAGTATAAAAGTTTTTCTTTTTAATACTTCATAGACAGAATTTTATAATAATAAAAAAAAAAAACAATAAACTAATATTAATTTTAAAATATTTTAATTATATATGTACAGCATATATCTACATTGCATGTTTGGTTAACAACTTTTCGAGGCTTTTATTAAATGCTTATCTCAGGTGAAGAAGTCTTTTAATGGTGCATAAGCGCATGCGTGCGTGCGATATGCCGCTGTCTTATTACAGACCTGTACGAATTAAATGTTAAAAATATTAACTATTGAAATGCAGGGGGAATTATAATTGATATGTTAACACGATACCGTTTTCATGGTCTATAGAGCCTAACATTTGCTTCGCTTGTTTAAAGTGCTTTAATTGTTTTCACACTTTAAGCTCAATTGATATTAAGTTATTTTAAATTAGTAAAAAATTTATTATTAATATATAAATTTTAGAATTAATAAACTACTTTACAAATTATAAATATATAATTGTAAATATCACATGATTTACTACAGTTGATGTGATTTACATAAAAAGCATCAGAAAGTTTAATTGATTTTATTAAGACGTACAATGCTTATCCTTATCCATCATATCACGACAGCCAAAACCTTACAATAATTTATTCATTCTATGAATCATATCAAGATGTATTCCTACTAATATCAGTTTTCATTTCCTAGTGTGGCTAACATTATAGACAACGTTAGTGCTTGGAAATCGCTTTATGAGTCTTAGAAAATTGACTAAAATCTCATTTTAAAAACAATTTTTGGTTATAAACTTAGTCAGTTTAACAGTTTTAATATTAGAAATGTTATTTTAAAACAAAATAATTAAGAAAATTTGAATAAACAATTTCATTTAAGTGGTAGCATTGTTCGATGTTTGACAAGAAGATACAGTTCGGCAATAAAAAATAATAACAATTATGAGTTAAAATATGAACCAATGCCTAATATTAAATAAAATTTGCATACGTGAATAGAATCTCTATTATTGTTTTTAAAAGAGGGGATGCGAACAGTAGTAAACTACAATAACAAAAATTTTTAATATTTTATTTAATTGAATTATTGGCCGACCATACAGCTGTTTAGTGTATTACAAAAAAATAGGTTTGAAATTAAACAATTAAAAAAAAAATAACTATAATTAATTAATTCAATTATGGTATTCTACAACTGGTTTATGATTTCGTTCTAATATAACACAGTAAGCGAATTCTTTAATGAACTTTAACATTAAATTAGGAACACTCCAAGTTTAACTACAAGTCTGAGCATCAAATTTGGCTCAACCCTTGGTACTTGCAATTTTAAAAAATTTTTACGAATAATTAAATACAAGAAATAATTACATGACCACTGATGATGAATACTTGAAACAGCTGTATGGTCAGTCAAAAATTCAATTAAATAATATATTAAAATTGTTGTTGTTTGAGTGTACTTCTGTTCGAAAGCAATCTGAAAAACAACAAACAAAAAAAAAATAATAAATATTACAGGCTTTAAAAAGTTTTAAAGAATAATTAAGTTTCATCTAATCAATGCAATCTCTTCTGTCTAAATGGAAAGAATCCGTTTATATGAGCAGAAGTTTCTTCGAAATTGCATCAACTACAAGCGCAAACCTGACGGTAAGCACTTCTCCGTCTCTGTTCTTTATGACAATGCCAAGATCACTGACGAGTTGTTCACGAGTACCTTTTGTCATTCACCCGTAGGTACTTCACCCGGCTCCACGACCTCACCCTTGACTTCGCTATTCCTAATACCACCCTGAAGACCTTGTCCAAGACTTGCGCTTTAAACCCCCTAATACTTGTCCCGTTACTTTAATGAGTAGGGACCGAAATCCCCACGTCATCCCCCTTTGTAACCATTGCTTTTGTAACCCTGGTCAAAAAGTTTGCCGCTAATCTCACTCCTGCGCTTGCGCTATAACCCCATCCTCTTCGTTATCACCCACTCTCCCTAAATCATGCTCTTGCTTTCTGGCTTAGATGGATCTAGCCCATTAGGTATTAAGCCTATCTGTTCCCACCTCTCCCCCATGATTACTGGAATGTGGCTTTTGATACTTCCCACCTACTGTAAAAAAAAAATTGATTCCATTTCGTTCCATTTTTAACAAAAATAATCCTATAAAAACAAATTATTTATTTATATCATTAATTTATAATTTTACTAATTAATTTTAACTTGCAGTTAATGGCTATAAACTTTAATGACGTACACAGTAACATTAAATTCGTTTAATAGTAATCCAATAAAGAATCGTAATAGCTTTGCATTGAGTTGCTTTCGCTCGAGTCCTGATGAGTGGCACGTAGAATGTCCTGTGTTCTGCTACACATTTAATTAATTATCTGTAAGTTGGGAAAAGTACTCAACACAATAAATTACCATTTTGGTCTCAATTTTTAAATTCATTTTGTTTTAATTTATGTCGAAACTTTTTGTGCAGTTTATGTTTTATATGTAAAAGAAGCCAGCAAAATGTTTAGTCCAAGCAATAAATTTATTATATGTGACCAATTGAATATATATATACTTTCACAGTTAAAATATAATTAAATGAAGTTAATATTATCATATAAAAAATTTATCGTTTATTGAAAAAGTTGTATTTATAAATAAAAAATCAAATCAAATTAATATCAAAGTCAGCGATAGTTGGGTAAAGTATCTTTTCATCTATAAAAAATGTTACTTAAAAACTAAAATAGGGAGTTCTGGTTGGATCCCATGCAAAATAGCATGCTGTCAAATGATGAAATTCAGCTAATATCTTGTATCAACATAACCGTACTATGGATTTGCACAGTCACACATACAAGTATATGGTATATACTCATATATCATTTTCTACTTCAATAATGTTCAGCTCCAGGCATTTTTGGCTTAACAATTTTCCTTTGCTGTCTTGTATGTTATCATTGCAGGTTTTTGTGAAAGGATTCCGCAGTTTCTTTCAAGAAAATTACATAAAATTCAACGACACACTATCAAATGTAACACATTGCAAGACTGCATGTAAGGATAAAATGGTGAACATTTTACTGATTTCATGGAAGTGAATGTGGAGTGCACGTACGCCTTTGTTGCCTTGTCATGGATGCAACTTCAGCTGTAGTACAAAATTACTAATTTAACTATAGTAATAATTATAATGACTATAAACTCAAACAACAGAAGTACAAGTTTTCTGTTTTAGCTCTTGTAATACTTTGCGATTTATATAGAGTTTCTACGTATAATCCAGCACTGAGAAAACTGCCAGAATCACTGTTACTTAAGAATTGTTTAGGATAAATTGTCATAATAAATTATTTTTATATTACACTTTTCCTTAGAAGTTTGCAATGAGAAAAGCCGATTTTGAATACATTAAACAAAATCTTAATCGCTTTTTTAAGATTTCATAAAAACAAAATTTATTTCGATCTCAGCTTGTAGTATTCCTACAATCCAAAACATCTGAGAATATTTTCAATCCTATTACCATACATCAGATTAAAATAGCTAACTCACAATTTATACTCACTAACTCACTAATAAAAATATTTCATTATTCCAATTTAAATAATTTCTTATCATTTAGATTTTTTCATAGATATTGTTTTTAATTTAGATAAAATACCACTATACTCTTATAGAGAATTAGTAAAATTCACTATCTTTTTAGTAACAAGCTTGGTAAGAGTTTAAAGCGGCAACAACAAAACACATTCAGTTCCAACTTATGATCAAGTTGGAAGTCTTATGCATCATAGCTATAGAGGTATTAGTACGGCTAATGTGTACATAATCCCCTTGATATAACTGTCAATAGTTGTAGTTCCATTTACGAAAATGATAATTGCAACATGCTGGATATCTTTTTAGGATATGTGGTCTACATCAACATGTGGAGGACGTTTCATCCGCTTTTGAGGCGTGCTCTAAATTGATGTCATTTTCTTAGTGTAGTTGCAGTTCTCAATCAATGTTAATGTTAGTTATGTACCATACACATTAATAATTGTTCAAAGAATCTTCCATTGTTGCCTTTGAAAAATTGTGTTTATTTTGTTTGCTATTTCTCAGTTCTCAAAATCTGACTATTTTAAAGATTGGTAGTTTGGCTTTCATGGATAACGTATATTTCGGATATAGCAGCCAGTACAGATAAACAGATATAAATTTAAATTCATTACGTTTTACAATTATATGTTTTCATTTTCATAAAATTAAATATTGTCTAGTGTAATACGAAAATATGTTGCTCTTGTATTAACAGCGGTTTTACCATTACTAACAGTTTTCAGTGTTAGTGACTTGCAAAGTTTTCTGAATATTTCACCACTCTAGTAGGAAAGTATTTCCGAATCGGATTCGGAAAAAAACCTGTCGTAAAAGGTATGCCACCCTATTCTGTTTGGAGTATAAATCATAGTGAATGAGTTTCACTTGCAGCACCCGACCAGTGGTATAGTAAATTTGGTACAACGGGAATGAGTGCCTATATCTTCGGCTGTCCTGAACAATGGAGGTTGGTCCCTTTAATGGAAGTACTGTGGTGACTATAGTTAAAATTCAAAATTGCGTGGATAGAATGACTATATTCACTTACTTTCTTGCGATGTGGAGTTGCAGTTTCCAACCGGGTGATGTGACCCAACTAACAGAAGAGGTGTTAGGATATAGTATCCTCCTTGGACCAATTGAATAGCTTCAGTTGGTATTCAATTGAAATTTCAAAGACTCTTGATGTGAGCATTTATGTGCATAGTATATTGATGCGTGTATTGAGAGTGCCGTAGTATTAAGGTTTCACGACAGGTAATTACATTAAAGAACTACGTATTTTGTATACTTCACTGGATAAACCAATTGTACACAAAATTTAGAAGCTGTTGCAGGCTTTATCTAAATCTATCAATAGGCGTTTTTTGTGACATACTTTCAAAAGAACCACTGCTTATTTTAAAAATAATATATAAAATAACCACAATGCTGGCTTATTTAGACCAACCTTTTTGAAATTGCTTAACTAATAAGCAGCTCAAATCACATGGTTGCCAACACTGAAAATTCGTCCATTGTGAACGATTTTTGGAAGTACATACGATATTTCCAGTTATCTGTCAACGAATGATTTCGTTAATTATTCGTATTTTGTGTCGTCATTGTTTGTAACAAATATGTTATTTTTCTATGTATTATTTTACTGGTAAAAGATACGAAAAATTATATTTCATTTATAATCATGTAAAAAAAATATTCTCATCAATATTATTATGTTAAAGCTATTTGAGCCAGTGCACTTTAGCACTTTTACTCTTTCTTAACTCGAGGTATTTTTAGAACCCCTCTTTATGCCTTGAATAATTGACCTCAGATCTGCATACCTCCCCGAGGAGCCTGTAACCATTCTGAGATTTGATAGCGTGGTGTTGGTAAGTCTGTCAGTTTTCAGTGCTCTATCTTTTATGTATTTTTTGATGGGATCAATTTTGAGGTCCCTAAGGATGTCATTCGTCCTAATGTACCATGGTAGTTTGAAAAGACTACAGAGCCTGGCTTTGTGCAATTTCTAGCTGGCGGATAGTAGTGTTTGAAGCTTTGCTAAACGCTACGCAACATTCTCATCAATAATTACAAAGAATTGTTATTCATTTTCGAGATTTCAACTTTAAATTTTATTATACATTTATTGCTCATATAAGCCTAACAAAATCTCCATTTTACCCAGAGTTGCCATCGAAAGTAGTGCTTATTTCATTGGTGCTTTTCTGACATGCTTACGAAGGAAAATGCCTTATGTTGTTATCGGAAACTAGCAAAACAGTATCTGCCCCCAGTATGGTTACTGTTTAATTGATGTGCGTAGGCGATTGAATATCGATAGTATAAAATAACTACTAAGATCGACCAATATATAAATACTATACATTCAAATCAATATATTATAACGAAATATATATAAAAGTAAAAAAACTAGTGGCATTAATTTAAAATGTATATACGAGTATTTATAATTGCTTATACAGTAAATTATTTTAAAGATAATTTATTCATCGAGGGAAAGTAAACATTTTTCACCTTTTTATTTAGTCTTTTGCTCTTCCTTATTCATTTCCTGTATCTAATTCTTGCGGAACAATTCTTATTGTCTCTTTTTTATTTACTGGAAAATAACTTAAAAGGACAATAGGACGTCGTGATTTATTATAAGTAAATATTTATTATAATTCATAAAACGTTTATACATTCTGAAGTAAATTAAAAACGGATAACTGAAATAACATTAAGCATAAAGTTTTAAATGAAGTCTCGGGCAAAATTTTCTTTTTTTTAGAACTGCGTTTTAGTACACAAATAATTCAAAAGCGCTTAAATTTTCATGAAAATGTCTTGTTTTTATGTTCAGCAGAAAATAGTTTCCTGCAGAAAATGTTCACAAAATCAACAGGCTTAAAAACACATTTATTTAATATTAAAGGACAAAAAGCTCGTCGCCATTTTGGCACGTCATGTTCGCGTGCCGGAAGTATAATTGTCTCTGGTCTAGACAAAATATTTTGGGTTTGTTTAATAAAAACAGTATAAAAATATTTGCGAAATAAAGAAAAGCCATTTCTACTCAAGTAGTAAAATTATACTTTATGTTCGTCTTATGATAATACTTTCAACTTAAACTAACAACAAAAGCAATTATTATTTGTGTGCGAAGTGTGATAATGCCACATAAATTTAGATAAATTAACTGAAATTAGACTTTTTAATTTGACACAATATTAAATAAAATCTCTAATTTTTGATATATAAAAATCATTTTATTATTTGCTCTCATAAATTAGCAAAATGAAATTCAACTAAACATTTACTGAACGTTTTTTAAAGAGGTTTGTTTGAACAGTAGTGCACTACAACAACAAAAATTTTATTTTTTATATTATTTTAATTAATTGAATTTTTGGCTGACCATACAGCTGTTTCGATTATTGCCAAATACCCATCATCAGTGGTCTTGGAAATAATTCTTGTATTTAATTATTCGTAAATAATTATTTTTTGAGACTGCAAGTACCACGAATCGAATTCGTGCCCTGCCAAATTTGAAGTTCAGAGTCAGCGCCCGTTAACAAACTGACCCAAAATCCTACTTGACTTTTATGTTCGTACATTTTTCTGGAGTTTTGTTATTTTTGCTATGAAAGTTTTTTATTAACAATTTTACTTGCTGTGTTTATATAAATTAGAATGAAATCATAAACCAGCTGTAGAATAATTAAATTAATTAATTAATTTTTAAAGAGGTTTTATTTTTTATTTTTAATTGTTAAATTTCAATACTATTCTTTTCGTAAAGGCATTATTTAAAAATTTTGACGTTAAATTACAACTTATATTCACTAAACGTTTTTTTAAAATGAATTAAATTATTTTATCTTTCACATGGCTACGAATTCAGAAATCCATGTGTGGAATTCTGTCAAGTTATCAGACTTGTTTTTATCTACTATTATGGGTAAACAAAATATATTATAATTGCTTGCAGAGTATGAATTTCTCATCACATGAAGAAAGGATTTAAAGTTATGGTGTACAATATTATAGAATGCATATAAGCACATCTCGCACTACAATTGATTTTTAAATTTCAATTTAATATAATCACACCTCACGTTATAGTTAAATATCAATAAGATATATCTTATATAGTTCTTATAGAACTTTTAAGTTCCTTAAAAACCATTGGGTTTTCACATACATTTTAATGGAATATGTTTAGTGCTTAATGCTCCCACTCGTTCTAAGAGCGCCCCCTTCTTTTGTCTCTCTCTTTCTCTCTCTCTCTCTCTTTCTCTTTCTCTCTCTTTCTCTTTCTCTCCCTCTCTCTTTATAGTACGGCGCTACATAACCTTTGGTTTTTCTCTTTTTCAATTTTCTTGTGAGTTTCAGCCAAGTGACTGTAAAAAATTTTGTAAGGTGTCTGTTATAAAGTATATTCAGTCTATCCTAATTGTATTTTCAATTTATCGCCCAAAAAAATCAAGATTACTTATTATATTTTGTTACCAAACTTTGAGAATGCACCGAAGATAATAAATGAATGTTGTTCATTTACTGACTATGGACTATGTAATTCTTTAGTCATTTCTCTTTAACTTCTCCCACAATAGTACGGTGCTACACAACTTTTGGTTTTTCTTTTCTGCTATTGTTTTTAAGATTTTATTTATATGCCCGTTGGTAAATTTTATGAAGTATGTCCAAGACATCCCCATTTCCGGCTATTTAATAAGAGGGGTACTATTTTCGTTTCACAACGAAAATATTGGACGAACATAAATAGCCTGTCTACAAATGCTTGTGGTTTTCGAAAAATTGTATCTGAGCACAATTAGGTCTTATACTTTTAGAAAACCACAGATAGCACATTTGATTAAAATATCTGCATTTCCGTTGTTATTGAGAGAAAGCCAAAGTTTCAGATATTTTTTGAAGTTGCGAAAAGGCAGTTGATTTAAGGCTAATATGACTTAAGCCAGTCCAGCTTTTAAGTTTGCCGTGGCAGGAAAAGGAATCTGCCAAATCAATGCACACGTTATAGGTCTTTATTTTTTCTACATTTACTTTAAGACTATGTTTAGTTAATTGTGCAACTAGATGGTTTAATATGTCTTTCATATTGTTATGGCGAAAGGATAGTAAACAGAAGGCGTTAATATACTTAATATCCTCCAAGTGATTCATAAACATCCAAGGATCTTCATTGCTTTTTAAATCTATTGCTGCACAGAAAATGTAATTGACAAAAATCGAGAATGGAATATAGTGTGGGTAAAAAATTTTTGGATTTATATCTATTGTGTAGAATCCTATATTGAATACTCTAATGCTGTGTCTTTATTACACTGATGAGTTTCGATCAAAGTTTGAATTTGAATAAATAAGCGAATTACGTTGTTGAAGATTGTAAAATAATTTAATTTAATTTGTAGAATGATTATTCAAAAAAACAGTGACATTCTTTAACTTGGACAACAAAAATGCTCAACGTTTAAAACAAGTCTACACACGAACGAATTCCTTTGAAGCCCAAAAGCCTATTTGTTCTTTACAGATGAAGCTGCCTAGCATGAATTAGATGCTTTCTAATATAATAGCGAAGAGAATATTCTAAGATATGAATAGCACAGTGATGTCTTGTAGTTATTTCACATTGACAACTTTTCAATAACATACCCTTCGACATTCTTATGCAAAAGTACATTCAAAAATTATGAGATTAAATTAAATCAAATATTAGTAATAATTGAATTGGTAACTCATCATTTGGGCTGTTTAATAATACACCTTTTGATATAAAACAATTCTCATGCAAAATTGCATTCAAAAATTATAAGATCTGCATTAATTAAATTCAGTAATTTAATACATTGCTTATAAATGATTGATATTGAATTTATTAGTAATAATTGAATTGGTGTAATTAATAATTTAGAGTTCTACGATAACATCCAATATTGATATGCTATAAATACATAAACATAAATATATTAATAACAGAATAGTTATTGAGTGTTCTCAGGGAAGCTCAATATCTATCATTTATTTACTGCGTTTCTCAAGCAACAGAAATGTATATACGTACTATTCAATTCCATTTCGCTAAATCTAAGAAATAAATCATATATTAAATTTTATATGAACTCTGCAGTCCAATATTACGAGTGAATAATGGAACTGTAACTTAAGTCACATTTGGATATCACTCCACTTTAAAATTTTTCTTCAACTGCAAACAAAATTTTATTTGTAATTCATCACGAATGACAGACAAAGTTCGGATAGAGGTATCGTTTGAAAGGATATAATAAAGAGTACGAAAAAGCAGGGTGAGTGAAGTGGAGGCACTTTCCTCGAGTACAATGCAATGAACTATTGTACACCAGGAAAGCGTAGTGAATGCAACCATTTGCGTATTTTTCCATATTTAGTATAAATTTTAAGGTAAGCCCCCAGCGAATTACACTTGGAGCAAATTGTACTACAAGCAGAAAAGCAATTTAATTGTATCTACTATGTTTATTCATATACTCGTAAATACATATAAACGTCTACGATTTTCCGTTGAAGATAAAAAGATTTTATTGCTTTTAGCTGGAAGTGAAATGCGCACAGACGCTTCTACAAGTTGGAAAACACAAGAACATTAGGAAAATGTGTGCATGAAAAATGTTATAATTACAGTGAATTTATGAGGACTGCATTTAAATTCAAGTATTTCATTTGAATATAATAACATTTAAAACTTTAAAAATCCTGAAGTATTAAATTTTTTAAAAATATACTTTATGGCTGTGAGCTAATTGAGTGATTTCAAGAAACGTCAAAATGTCTGCAATTAATTAGGTTTATATTAAATTTACATTAAGGTAAATATTCTTCTAATATTTTAAAACTACTACACCAATATTCATGAATTATATTATAAGCAATTTTAAGACATTTTATTAATTGGAAACGCTTTCAACTTCAATCGAATACATAATTCCTATTATATATAATTCTTACTTGATGACTAAGTTTTGGAAATAAAGCAATGGCAAAATGGTCACAATGTGCTATAAAAAAATATTCTATCTATAACTTTATGGGCATAACTTTTGGTTTCTACCCCCTTTCCATCAGATATTAAGCCTAACGCTCATATCTCTCTCCCCTACTTACTGGAATAAAGTATCCACACTGCGGTGAAAATCTTCTCCATTCATTTCTAAGAGGTGGTTTTAGTGGGTAAAAGTCTCACACTGCGGCTGTCAACGCTTTTCTTGTACTGGTAGTCCCACTTCCCTAAGGATTGATCGTTACAAGTTAATCATTTTTTAACTAACTGATGACTCTTCTTAACCATTGGTATTGCTTGTTGACCAATCAACGAGTTGGCTTCTGGAGATTATGTGATCATGTATTTCTTTCTGTAATAAATTAATAGTTGCCTTCGATATATACTGCACAGAATTACCGCGCTGAAAACAAAAATTTTCAGACTATCTTTCCACATAAGAAGAAGATAGTCTGATTCTTCTTCTTCTGATAAGAATAACATTCGCATTTTCTTTGTTTTTGAAGAAGAATAGCTAGGTAATGACATAAGCCCATAAGTCGCACCAAATAGTGCAATGGATAGCAATTTTTTTTATTCTAAATGCGAAATCAAACTTTATAGTTGAAAAAAATTTCTAAATAAAAAACTGGATCGACTTTCAACCCTTTTAGCGTTCATTCATTAAAATTACAATGGAAATCGTCTGACTTCAACTTTTCCGCTAATTGAATCTTGTACAAATGCAAGTCAAGTTCTTTGTGCAAGATCTTTCACAGCATTGGTGGGTAAATACTACGTGCTTGTAGACGATTATAATATAAAAGGATCATTGGTTTCAACGGTGGCGATAGATTTATCTATTTATCTGTGTTCTCTCAGCGCAGGCTTGAACAGTAAACTTACAGAGATAGTTTCTGTCTTTTTCGAATCTATTACTCAGTTGGATGATCATAGTTAGCATAAAATAGTCTAAACAATTAGTGTGCAAGTTTTTATTAAACAATGATTTTGAAAATATATTTCAATAACTTGTAAAGCTTGGTTGGACGTGAATCTTTGTATCTTATGTATAAAATTTTTGATAAATGACAGCTGCCAGAAACCCAAGTTTTTTTACTTTTTTAAAATAAAATGCAAATTTAGGTTTATTTCTCTTAGATTCAAGGTTAAAACCAATAATTATTTATCCAACTAGTTCACAACAATTACAAATATATTGAAAAGTGTTGACTTTCTATTAGACATTAATAAGTCTATAATGAATGTATGTATTTCGACTGTAGTATATGAAGAGCCCGTCATGTTATTGGTAGTGAAAGTTATGGAGTTTCTTGTGAATACCGACCACTTCCAAATTCTAATATTAATTGATTTTGCCTAAAACAGTAAAACGCATTTATTTAAATTTTGCAGCTTTTAGTAACTTGTAGTATTAGTTCAGCAGTCTTACAGGAAACTTTAAAATTCCCTTTCATTTTTTTGGCTTCCATTGAATGAAATTGTTCACTTGCTGTCCATGTCAGTGTTCTATGCGGTCAATAGCTGTACAAACAAAGCCTTATCAATACTGCTTTTTCATCCGTTTTTGTAGATAGAGAGAGAAGTGGGCTCTGCACTTATGGGGTATTTGCACATATGTAAGTTGTGTTTAAACTGTTAGTCAAGATATCAAAGTTGAATGGCTGACACTTGGATGAACTAGCAACAAAAGTAAAACCAGTAGAACACAGAATTTTTTAAGACATATAAAAATAAAGTAAAAAATGATTCGTTTGAGAATTTAATTTAGTTTTCATAGCACTTTTCTCTTCCATGAAAAGTAACCCAAGCTGTCCACTTGGTGCGGCAATTGGAAAACTTCTCCATTAATTGAGCTGACTCCTAAGTTTCTATAATGATTATAACTTTATTGAACTTTGGTCGACTTCGTGCTACTTTTAACATTCTATTTAAAGAAAATGAAGTTTCCTGGGCTTTGCAAGCATTTCTATACTTTGGCTTACATTTTGTTTAATTGCCTTTTATTTCGCCCAAAGTGTCAATTAAAAGTTAAGTTTTTCAATTTTTTAACGCTTCGAAAATTTTACTAATGACTTGTCAAACGAGACTTAAATTAACGATTCCTGAATAAATATTCACTGTGTTGACTATAGCAGATTTGTGCTTAAAATATGAATTGTTTAGAATAGAAAATTTGCAAAAAATATTTTGTGATGTGTTGAGAATAATGGAAGATTAATTGTATAGAAGAAGTTTACGGTTGGTACGCAATAATGTTATGTATATAAGTCTATTGATTAATTTGTTCAAAAATGAGCAAAGGAAGCCACTTACTAATACTGTTAACTTTAACTAAAAACGAATATTTTTTTCCCTCTTCAGAAATGGAGACGAATATTTTCTTGTTTGTGTTGAAATATTATGTCCTGAGTCCTGAAAAGTAAATTTTTTGCTGAATACATAAGTAGTTTATCACAACAATAAAAAATAAATAAATTTAAAAAATCCACTACTGAAATAAGTGATTCCATGTACAAATGTCTTTTTATATCGCAACTCTTGAACGGATCGAGTGAAGCAGAAAAGTATATTTTATAAGCACACATGGTGTGCACCACAACTTACTTCCGTTTAAATGAATCATGATGGGATTATATGCAGCTTTGCAAACTCTTACGAAAATATGTTTATTTGCAGGAAAATGTGTAAATGTGTAAAGGACTTTATGCTCATAAGTATGAAAATGTTTAAACATAAACGCAAGAGTCCTGGTGCCGGGTTAGGTAGGAAAGAAATGAATGCGAATCTCGTGCACAGCACTTTTTCACAGCACAGAAATGAACGAGGCAAACTGTGAAAAGAGAAAATTACACATCGGGCTTACCCGTAGTATTAACTTCACCAGGAATTGCTTCCGCAAATTGAATTAGTCAATGAAAATGTTAGAAATGAAATTATTATGCACTCATAAGTTTTAATAAAACAATTTAACATACATTAGTAAATAACTATATGACATCGTAAGCATTTATTTATTATTTATTTTATTTTAATAACAAATTCAAGACTCGACGTTGACAGGATAATGAAATTCAAAAATAAATATTGAAACTGTAAAAAATATTCTCTGATACACTGCACTTTGCCCAGAGGAATGTATACGAGCAGATAGATTCCTCTTCTGTCGACAGCATTGTTCCTTATGCATAATAAAAGTTGGAAGCAATTAACTTAAATCTTTAACTGCAGTTTGCTTTTATTTGTTATTTATTTTTTATTACCATTGAGTACTTTGCACTGAAATTACACTGAACCTTACACCTTCATGCCTCGTAAGCACGAGCAGGGAAACTAAAATAAATGTTTGATTTGCAGCATAAGAATAAAGGTAAAACAACGTGAATCCTTTTCCGATTCAGTGGACAATATTTAGTTGGAGTCATTTCTGTTGAATTGACTGAGACAATTGGGTCGTAAGGAAAACAAGTAAAAATAAAATAAATCATTGAGTTCGGAGAGGCACAGGAGACAACAACAAAAACTAGTTTAGATAGCAAGGAAGCGTTGAATTGTCTGACAATAAATTAAAATCAAACGCTGCAAAAACAATTTTTATCCGGCATTCAGAACAAATCCATAGCTTTCCGGGGAAGAATGCAAATCGATTTCCAAATGGAAAATGGCAAGTGCAAAATCGAATTGGTGCGAATATTCAAATTTAAAGAAAAACAATTGAGTTTGAATGGACAGAGAATCATAAATTAAAATAAAGCAAAATGAACTTGCATACATTTTTTTTATATTTTATTTGGTAAGATTGAGTATTTGACTTGTTAACCTGATTTTACAACAAAAACATTTTTACTAGGTTTTCAAAATTATATATAGAATTTTTTGTCTGTAAAGTAAAATTTACTTTAAAGCACAGTGAACCAGAGCGGAAAACATAACAATAGAAAACTGATAAAAAAATTTATTTAAATAACTAATAATAACTTTAAAAACTGCAATTATTATATTTTTTTATTATTTTTGGTTTTAAAAACATCCAACTTTAAGGCAAATCTAGAGGAATAAGCTAAAATTAACATTTTGCTCAAGCCTTGATACAGTTTATTATCACATATGAAGCAATTTCTTGATGGCCAACTATTAAGAAACTAAGAGGTCAAACATAACTAACTAAATTGCACGAACTTGCACATTAAGATCTACAAGATGCAATAAAAACATTACCTACAAATGCGAAACATGCATTTTTAAATATACGTAGTATTGAGTCATAGATAAATTTAGACTGTATTTTCGAAATTTTAAAATCTACACATAGTTTATAAATTTGAATCAGGGACGGAAATAACAGATATTTCAAAAATTTTTATAAAAAAGCAGCTACAAAAAGTTGTCTAAACTCATATTTAAGTATATAGTTATCATTCTAACAATTTTTATCCTTAATATTATGTGTGCTTTTTATATATGAGCATTTTAAAACAAAACTTAGAAATAATCGGCAGATCAGTGCGAGTTATTCATAATTTTTATATTTATAACGCAAAAATAACAGTTATTTGTGCGTTTTAAAATAAAAAGCAGAATTTTAAGAGTTATTTCTCTGCGAAAAAATTAAAGGCACATAAAATAATTATTTTTAAGGAACATAAAATAAAGCAAATTTAATTATTATTTTTTGAGTTTTATTTTAAAATGTGAATGATAATAGTTATAAGGTGATCTTTATTTTGGTATGATTACTATTACGGTCCCCGATTTGTTAGTTAATAATAAGTGCTTAACGGGACATATTTAAAATTTAAAAACCTTTAGATTTTAATTTTCAGATATGCTACGAGAAATCGTTTTTTCTCTGCTACTTTTATATAGTAATTCCAGAAAAATTGAAGAGAACGAATTTCACTTTATACTATCCCTTATTGTTTGTTTTTTTTATCGATGCATTAAAATTTCGATGCTTGTCTTACAGAAAGAAATGCTCTTATCAACTATTTAAGTTTAGCCAAATTAATCATAGAAACGATTTTACAACTATATTCTTTAAAGAGATGTGTGATAGACATTTGCAGTGACTTTAATAAGAAAGAAAAAATATTGTATTTAAATACAAAAATTCATGCATATAGTTTTTAATTAAGTTTTTTAAAAAACACTTGATACGCCAAAGAATTAAGAAGGCCAAGTAAACATGTCGAGCACGCCAACGGTACTGGGATATATTAATGAATTTACAGATATCTGTTAAGATGTTCAAATTTGAAGAAAAAGTCATAATGAGGAAATTAAATATTTTGCTGATATAAACACAAGCAATATTAATGATATGAGGTGCATAATAATTACTGATATCAAGGATTTATTGTATAATCTTAATGAGGTATATACAAAATCAGGTTCACAATATTAAGTAGTTGACCTTATCATCCAAGTAGTAAGATATTGGTTATATTTTTTTTATTTTAAGAGCTAATAAAAATATTTCAAAAATATTTATCGAAAATTAACAGTTACAATTTTATTCATGAATTCTAAATTTCCTTTCTAGAATAACAGGATAACGTAAGTCAAAGTGCATTTTTTATATCATATCAATGGAAAAATGTTTTAGAGCACACTATAATTTATACGAATTTTAATAAATTAATTCTATAGATTCATGTTAATCTAATTTTATATATGTATAATGAAAAATATATAAGTTTCAAGTAAACTGCTCATCTCCTTGATAGAATAATATCAGTCTGGTGTGAATTGTGTGTTTAACCCGATTCTTTGCCCGTTGTGAATCAAGATCAAATGAATCATCCAATCGTATTAGAAGTTTTGAATTAAGAATATCTAAAACATGTAAAATTTTGAGTTAAGAATATCATTTAAGATATGATCGGTCATAATACAAAATAAGGTTCAGAAATAAGGCTAGTAGTATATAATCGAATTATCGAGGTTAGCCATTGTTAAATACGGGAAATACTTCTCTAAAGCTTAGTGCTATTTTTTTAAATAAATTTTTTCCACTTAATCTTTTACAACAATATTAAATTTTTTTATTTAATTTTTGTGAATTAAATGTAAATTTGAGAAGTGCTTAAATGTGTTTATATACTAACCTTTTTATTCATAATAATGTTGCTTGAATTTTCAAAATTATCTTTAACATATCTTAGAAACTTCATTTCATATAAACTGCAAGAAAAGAAAAAAATATAATAAATAAAAATGCGAAATCTTTTTAAAATAAATAAGTTATTATGACTTTTGTAAATTATATTTATAAATAATAAAAGCGTAAAACATGTTAAAAAAGCATGTCCAATTAATTTCAGTTCAAAAAAGTTATAGGTTTTAAGATAAGTACCTTTAACTTTTAACTGTCCAAAGTTAAAGTAAATTAATATAAGTTTTAAATAATATTCTAATTACTGGAGAATAAATATTCTAACTTGCAACTACAGTAAGAATGAAATGATCGGTAATAAATTTAAGAAATAGTTTAAAAATAGAACAAAATGTTAATATGTTTTTGGTACTTATAAAATATTATTGGTTATTATTTTTACTAATAGCTCAAGATCTTAAACATAAACTTTACTGATAATTATATTATTTTAAAATTATGATATTAACAGATTTTTAGTTTTATTTCAGATAGTCTTCTGTATAAAAAGAACACCCAACCAAAGTATACTTTTTTCAGGCTATAAAAAAATTTGGCATCTTTTTATATTCAATATAATAAACCGTATTATAATCTAAATCAAACTCCGACAAGGGATTGATCTGGCATGTTTTCTTTGAACTGCAGTTGCAGCAAAAAATCTCTTGAACACACAACAAACCAACTTGAATACTTAAACTGAAATATACAGGCGATACTGATATTGTCGTAGGATCTAAATCATTTTAATAGAAAATTCTCTGGATCTACGAGTATCAAAAGGCACAAAGAATGGTACATATGGTATATTGTTTGCTAAAGAATCACCTACAATAATTGTCGTTGTACAGAATAAGTCATAAAGAACTTAGTACTTAGCGATAAATGGATGTAAAAATGGAATTTGTTTAATTCTAAGAAATCTCACCATAACTTTCAAGATACTGCTGTATGAGACTATGGTTTTGTCAACACTTATGCTTGGATTCATGACTTTAGTGCTCAGCAAAAGGAACTCTAAATGGCAATGTAGGATGCACTACTACCAGAAACTGTATATTAACTACATTGAAGTAAATAACTAATTTAATTAATAATCAGTATACCTAGGTGGGAGAAAGTCTAGTTCGTATTAACTGCAGCTTGCTTAAAAAACCATTAGTACTAGATTTTAATGATAGACATCAGCTAAGTAGAACCCGCATTTATGAATAGAATGGCATAGCTAAAAACGTTTAGAGTTTAGAGATGCCCAATTGAAGATAAATGAAATCTGAAGAGAAATTTTTAAATTTCTTGTAGATTTCTATCAAATGTTTAAGTGGAATTATGAAAAAGGTTAATTTCTTTTCAACTAAAGAATTTGAAAAATAAAAATTATATTTTTATATTTTTTCAAGGTTCATTTCCTGAATGGATACAAAAGTAATTCATTTTAAGTATTTATTTAACGTAAATAAGTTTGCAATTTGGTGAAAAATTATTGGTAAACGATCTCAACAATTAATTTCTGATTTACGGAAAATATAAAATAAAATTAAACGTTATTACATTCCGAAGGAGCTGTAACCTTTTAAGTAGTTATCGCTGATGAGAGGAATGTGTAATATACACATATGTACATGTTTATATTAATTATTAATAAAATATTTGCCAGAGAAATATCTCTCCTTTCAATATTTTCAATCCTTCAATCTGCACGCTTCAGTGTACAGCAATCGTTAAGCATTTTTTTAAAAATATTCAATTTGGCTTACGTCCTCTTGCATTCTTCTGGATGTAATCCCTCCTACATAAAAAATAAATTAATTTCATTCTGCACATGTAAATATATTGAAAAAGTATTTAAGAAAAGAATTTTAAGTTCTTTTAAAATATTAAATAATTTCACACACAAAATACTGGTTAAAAAATTAATACGAAAATATATTTTGTACGTTCTTTCAAAAATCAATCAATATTTTCATAAGATATAATTGTGTGCAATACTGGAAGGAAGTCAATATGTACAGAGTTGCAAAATCATTGCTGAAGTGAAAATTAATTACTTTTTCGAATAATAAAATTTATTTTAATTTTTTTTAAAAAAAAATAATTTTTTTCTGTTCAGAAAGTACAGCTATTGTCCTATATGTACCCTAAGTGTGTTATATGTGATTGGATCAGATCTATTTACTTATAAAGATTGTGAATAAATAATAAAATTCATAAATATAGTATTTATTATGTATCGATCTACCTGTAAAAATAATTAACTTATATAGTTTTTATTCCATTTTGAACCTTCACGAAGGAATTCGAGGAAGTTATTAGTTTAGACAGGATTTTAATTGAAAGCCTCTAGATTTTTATCTATAAGTATAACTACAATGTACTGCAAAAGGTAGTACCATACAGGGTGACATTTTATTGTCATACAATTAATCAAATGAATATTTTTAAAAATTGCTTATTGTTTACAAAAACTAAATGAAGATAAATACTCTTTTTATGCGTAAGGCTTGTGAGAAATTTACATTTACGGCTGGAAAATAGCAAGAATATTAATATATTCCCTATAGAGTTTTTTTTTCGAAAAGTAGTGAACTACAACAACAAAAATTCATTTCATATTATTTTAATTAATTGAATTTTTGGCTGACCATACAGCTGTTTCGAGTATTGCCAAATACCCATCAACAGTGGTCTTGGATTTATTTCTTGTATTTAATTATTCGTAAATAATTTTTTGAGGCTGCAAGTATCAGAAATCAAACTGATACTTGCAGTCTCGAACCAACTGACCCAAGGCCTTACTTGACTTTTATGTTCGCATATTTTTCTGGATTCTTTTTTGTTAATTTGCCATGAAAGTTCATTAATAAATACATTTGCTGTGTTTATATTAAAACGAAATCATAAACCAGTTGTGGAATAATTGAATTAATTAATTATATATATATTTTTGTTTAATTGTTAAATTTCAATACTATTCTGTTTGTAGAAGCATTATTTTTTGCATGATTTATACATTCTTTCTTATGTATTCCCTATAGTACTTTTAACTTAAATTTTACGTAAAGTCAAATATTATTCATGCGTTTCTGAATTTTGGTTAAAAGTTTAATTAATTAAAAATAAAATTTCGTTGCAATTCACAGCTCTTCAAAACCTTTTAATTTGAAAAAATTGATTATAGCATCATTATTGACTTAAAATTAAATATAAATTCCAACTTTGGTTTTTATTTTTTACATAACGTTTGTTTATATAAACTATTATTTACTTAAAAATAAATTTTTGTTTTTATTTTACTATTACTAAAATTAATCAATTTTTTTTTACAACTAGTACAACCCAATATATACCAACAAGCAATTTTATTTCATGAAATTATTACTTTTTAACTTAACAATAATAAATAATGAACACAAAAAAATCCACGAAGTATATTAATGAATTTTTAAATTGTTATAAATTTTTAAATATATTAAAATTATTTTAAAATTTAAATACTTAAATTTCATACTTATTGAAAAATTATTTATAACTGAAACTTTGACGCTACTTTAATATTTGTTCTCTCATAAAAACGTAGAGAAAACATCATTTTTTTTCATTTTTTGCGCTGTTCCATCATTATAGATGAGGCTTCGTTTATCCTTTCTTACTCTAAATCAAAACACAGAGTTAAGGAGTGATGCAAATCAGGTAGTTCAGCTTTAAATTAAGTTTAAATCAATTAATCGAACAAGAAGGTGTTAGCTCAATTTCTTTTCTTTTTAATAGAGAAGAAACTTTATTAGTAGATTACGAGTACTTCAAAAATAATAATACCATAAACTCAAACCACTATCACAACTATTTCCATCAATTGGGATCAATTTGATGGAAAAATCAATTTTCCTTCAAGAAAATTCGTCTGCTGATGTAATTCATAAATCTATTACTGAAGTTTAAAGAGTTTTGCAGGTACCGAGGCAAATGGTAGTCAGGTAGTGCTAAATCCAGGCTATATGAAAGCTGCATCAAAACTTCCAACCAAGTTATGAAAATTTGTTCTGAATCACTAAAAATAAGTGTGGACTGGCGTTGTCATGATAAAACAACATTTTTGTTTGTTGGTCAATTATGGTCGCTTTTCCTTGATTATTGTGTTTAAGCAATCTAGTTTGCAGATGCACTACTAACATAAGCATTATCCAGGCTAGAGAAGTACATAATGAACAATTTGCTTCCAATACCACAGCACAAAATATAACATTGTTTGCTGTCAATTCAGGTTTTAAAGTTGTTTGTAGAGGGATCTCAGCTTTTAGCCATGATCGTTTACGATGGTCATTATCGTTGAAAATTTAAATTTAATCCATTTTTCATTGCTCGTAATGATTCGCTTTATAAATGGTTGCGTTTTAACAGTGTTTGACTCATCTTAATTTGGTCAATCAAATTTCTTTGGGTTAATTCGTTGAACGTCGAGCGTCATTGAGGAACCTGTCCTTATTAAATGATTAAAAACTGTCATGTGGTTGATTTTAAAGTGCCTCCGATATTTCCTGACAGCTTGTGTGTCGATTTTGATACACCGTACAGAGCGATGTCCATATTTGATCTACAAAACGAATTCCACCAAACAAATTTTGATTTGTAAACAAGCGTTCGTTTGACATAATTGGATTTATGTTGTTAGATATATGATTATCAACACTAGTAATAAAAAACGCCTAATATATATACCTAATATTATATAAATTGAATGATCGCTGAAGTGTATTGAAGTTGAGAGTATACCGAAAAATGAATCCAGAAAATAATTTTTGGATTTATGGAATTCTATGTGCAAATTTTACAAGACTAAAAAATAATTAACATTAATTGTTTAACATATTTTTCATGAATAAATATTTTTTATGAATAAATATTTTTCATGAATAAATATTTTTCATAAAAAATCTATAATAAATTATTGGAGGTAGTATAACATTTACATTTTTCATTTAAAACTCGATGTAATGAATAATTTGACTGCATATTATTTGTACTTGTATACATTATTCATAAAATTGCTTTTTTTATAATATTGATAAGTTCCATTTAACAATTTACCTTTTCGATTCATTTTTTTTCTAAAAATGTTATCATCTACATTAGTAGAAGCGAAATATTTAGCATAATATGAATAACTTTTTCTTTAAGACCGTAATAGTCTTAGAATTTCAAAGGACTTTGAAGAATGAAAGTTCTATTTCTTAGAATTTTTTTATTATAATTATGCAAATAGAAAATAAGTGTTTAGACAATATTTATAAAATTTTCTTTTAAAGTTAGAATTAGTATATCCATTTGATAGAAACCTATTTAGGTTAAAATTATAATTCCAAATATTTTGGTTTTTTAAATCAAGTGAAATAAAAAATAATTAATTTGGTGTGCATTGCAAAATAACACCGAAACGGACTCATGATGTTATTACTTTTTATTTAGTTGTAAACTTTTCACTTTTGGATAAAAATATTTATTTAATATTCATTGAAATATTCACTTCAAAAAGTTTAAAATGATTAAAAAGTTTTCAAAATATGAAAAAAATGATTTATCATAAAATAAAAAAGTTACTGTGTTCAAAATATTTTAATAAAATATTGTGATCAGCATTACTGCAATATGGTTGTATATTTGGCAATCATACTTATAAAGTATGAAAAAAACTCTACCTTAATTAAATTCAATAACCGATTGTAATTGTATATACTTATAATTGTATCGGAATACACTATACAATAATAGAAAAGGAATACACTATTGATTCAAAACTAAAAATTACTTTTTAAAATATGTGTGTATTTAAAGAGAGTCCATCTTTTGGCAATTACTTGAAGGTCAAACACTCTCCGTTTTTACTTAATCATATCATGAATCTTTATCTAAGAACCTCATAAGAACACATTTGCCGATAGAAAAAAGTTGTGTGGACATAAAAGACATTTAAACGGCTGGTATCAATATCTTAAAGAACATTTCTGTAAACGATCTAAAACACTTATTAAACTTATTATCGAAGCTTGTAAATGCAGTGTAACAGTATAGTATTTTCTGTTGTTATAGAGTAGATTGCAATACATATTATTTTAAATGGAGTAGTACAGAATAAATGTACAGAAATATTAGTTCAATCTGCTTATTGTCACTACAGGTTAAGAAAGTTATTATTCTAAAAATTCATATAAAAGAGCAGGTCTCAAAAAATATATTTCATTATTTACTCTACATATATTCTAGACTTATTCTGTAGAAAAAAGAGTAAATAGACTCTTAAATTTATTTGTTAGCAGTTAAGTTATCATTTCTTATATAACTTACTTCATATAAATTTTGTATTAATATAAACAGGGATTATTTTAGATTAGTTATATGTTAAATACGCATAAGTTTAAAAATTTATTTATATTTATTATAGACTTGTATAGAATATTGCAAATAAATAAAATAGTTTAATAGAAGAGAGAAAGTTTCAAAAGCAAAATATTGTATCAATGAAAAAGTGATACAAAGGAAATGATGTGATAGGTACATGATATTCTGATTCATATTGCTGTTTTCAATTAAATCAAAATATAACCATTTCTTAGAACAAAATATTTATTATTGTAGTATTCTATTTATAAACCGTTCATACTATTTTCACTGCAACGTGTATTAAGTTTGTCAAGATAGTAGAATTGCTGTACAAATTATGTTGGACATTATACAAACCTTAAGTATTCTTGTTTGAAAGAATAATGCCCATCTGTCAGTGTTAGGTGACAAGTCTACCTCTTAATTTTACAGAGCTAATCGAATAAAATTTTGCGCTTAAAGTAATTCCTAAACCGAGTAGATTTGCAATAAACCAAAAAAAAAAAACAAAAAATAAATAAAATTGGTTTACTGTACCTTAACTTATGTATTTAAATACGTATATACATAGATTAAGAATTATAGGTATACACAATATACCAAGAAATGTAAGAAGAATATGTATATAAATGTTAAATAAATGATTTTGTCTTTATACTTATCTGTGTACAGACAAAGATATTTATGTTTTGTTTAAGTCTTGCTTTTCTCAATTTCTTATAAAATTTGAATTTACATTTCATCTTATTTTATATTTACTTTAATTTAATTTACATTACAGCATTAAATTATTAAAATACGAAAATTACGAAATAAGTTATAAAGTAGTAAAATCCATCAACAATCCATCGTTGACAAATGGAAAATAAATGTCTTACTTCAATACAGACAAAAAAATATGGATTATTAATGATGGAAAGCGAAAGTTCTAATTACTGTCATTGTATTTTGATTTTTCTAAAATATTTTATCCCTAAAAAAATAATTTTAAATGAACATTGAAAGAAACAACACAAAAAAAAAAAGAAGAAGTCTATGTAAATACACATACATTGTAAATACATAATTCCGCAACCCTCTTCTACAGATACACAGATACTGGCTACATACTCGTATAATAAAATTCGATTACTTTTGATCCCATTAATGACTCAGTCTCAGCATTTGTGCGATATTTCAGAACAGAGAAGAAAAATTGTAATCCTGCATATGCCATTTTGAAAATTCTGACACAATCATCATCATCGTCGTCAATAGCGAAGGGTAGTACGGAAATAGGTTGGTAGTGGGTGTTATAAGGAGTACATAACGTCACTTGTGGATATAAAATTTTAGAGTACGAAACTCTCAGAAATGTGCACAATAACGGAAATACTGTGTATCAGTGAAATGGAATGGGAGTAAAGTGCTTGGTAAGTGCAACGAGCCAAAGGTACAAACAACCCTTTTACAAATAAGCAGTATTTGACAGTAACTTTACAAGTCCTTACACGTTTAACTGCGGGTGGAAAATGTTCAGTCTGCTTTCAGGTGATTTTTTTATTTGTTGGAATAACAAAAGCACATGTCTCAAGAGGATGAAATGACGAATATTGTTCGTTCTCGTACATATGAAATTAATATATAAACAGTATGTAATTGCAAAGAAACAACAATTATTTGACATTAAAAAAAAATTAATTTTAAAATTAAAACAAATTATGGGTGAATATTGCAAAAATGCTTCTAATTAAAATTAAGGAAATTTGAAAATTGCACTGCATAACCGTTTATTTGTATGGATGCTTGGTAACACCTGGTATATATATATGGTATTGTGGATTGCACATTACTGAGAGCAGTCATTATTAAACAGCATACAAAAAGAATAATGGAAAAGGACATAACTGCTATTTATGTGTAGCAATTATTTCGATAAGGATTGCGGACTTATAAATGGCGATATGAAGGAGCAACAAAATGGTTAAGCACTGCTTGAGCTTATATGACTTTCATTTAAGCATCCTTTGATGTCATTATACAAAAATGAAAGGAATTTGATGTTTGATTTAAATTTTATTTTACACAAGAATGTTTAATCTGTGAAAAAATAAATAAAAGTGAAAACTCCTTAAAGCAGTGATTTACACGAAGGATATACGCATGTATATAATACGTCAATTTTACTGTATTTGCCAGCACGAGGATAACCCACATTCTGAATAAAACTGGAAAATATTTATTTTAAAAAGTTTTGTGCATGTGATTTTACATGCTAAGCATAGCTCGGTTTTAATTAAACTTTATTTCATTTTAATACCTTCATTTGAACCGAATTTACACCTAAATTTTAGTATTTCACATCAATTTTACCAAAGCACTTTTATCTCGGTAATTTTAATTAATTTTTAAACTTTTCTTAAAAGTTTTCTGTGGTTTTAAATCAAACGCAGCATTCTAAAATTTGCTCTGATGTTTTATACCTACATAGTAATAGTAAAAATATTTAAAACATATTTTGAGATAGAAGTTCAAAACTAATTTATTTGCTTTTCATTTAGTCGTTACTTTGCCAATTTAATTGGGGAACAACTTATTTAATTAATTGTACTCTCTATTTTCTGCTTAAAGGCAATTTTGCGTAATATACAAAATTGAAATTTAGAAATAAAAATTACTTTTCAAAGAGCAGTTTTCATTCCATTGCCTTTAATCAATAAATTTCAATTAATTTTTTGAAATATCTCATTTTTTATACAGTGAAAGAAAATTTTTCCTATACTATATTATATATATTCAGAACAGAATCAAAGACTTAATAAATGTTTAATTTTGGGCTCTAGGTTGATTTAAGAACTTAGGATAAATTATTAATCTTTTTATTTTAATTTCCTGAAAAGAAATTAAAATAAATCTTTAATTATTTCAATGATTTCAAAAATTTTTAAAATACTTTTTACTAGTTAATAATTAAAAACTTCAAAATTTTTGCGTTTTTATTTTACCTCTAAATATATATTAAATTTTTTTTTTAATATAACATAAATTAAATTTATTTTAAATTAATATTTATTATTAATATTAGCATATATTTTCTATAAAATTAAAAATGACTTTATTTAATAGAATATAATAATATATTTAATTAGTTAATTTAATTAATATATTAATTGGTTAAATTCTGAAAAAATATTACTCACAAATATTAATATAAAAATGTACCTACAAATAATTTGTTAATATTAATAAATTATAAAACAATAATTTTTCCATCCAAAAAAATACATTTGCAACTATTAGACTTTAATGAAAGTTTTAATAAATTTTTATAAAGACCTTCACCTTTATTTGACATTTGAAATTAAATGACACTGAGGTCAGACCAACTATTTTATATTGTTAAGTAATTTCATAATTCATTTTTCAATTAATTATTTTATTAATGTATGTACATTAAAATCCATTATTAAAAAGTATTTTTTTCCTTTATTAAAAAGGATTTTAAGTAATTAAAAATCATTAAAATATCCTTTATTTGAGATTCTATGGAAGCATACACTAAAAAGGTTCCAATAAAGAAAAAAATCAGAGTTGTGATATCATGTAAAATCAGAATTAATGATATTGGATTCTACAAGTAGAAAAAATAGTTTAGCCTTTTATATATTTTTAGTTTAATGTGAATAAATCGAATAAGAAATGATGTATAGTAGTTTTTTAAACCTTGCTGCTAGGCATTCACTAAATATTCCTTGTAAATACTGGATAATAAATTAAAGCAAAGAAAAAATATAACATATATATATTATACATATAAGTATAACAGATACTTATAGACGTTTATGTTAGAAGAGGGAGTAATTATAATGAATTAGATTTTGGAGTCTACAGAAAATACTGTATTATTACGATTTAATACAATGAAGTAAGATGCACTCTGCGACTGTGAAGGAAAACAATTGATGCAAAAGTAATAAATATGTTTCCTGATAGTTATATATGTCCTCTTCATCAAAGTGAAAGAATAAAATTAATGTATTGGAAATTATAAAACTCATATTGAAATTCACTTAAAACCTATGACTTTAAAAAGTCTGAACTTTAAACTTAATATTATTACTATTACTTTTGCTAAGAAGGCTTAGCTTAATATTAGTACTATTTTCAAGTTTATGTTTCATCAATTATGCCATAATCTCAATAGATCAATACTAGCATCACCTATTCATATGACAAAGTTTTTTTGTAAAAAATGACTTGAAGCTAGATAAATAAGTGTTATAATTGAGTATTATGTGTCCATTTGGAGACGGATCAATATGTCAAAGAAATATTTAGTACATGTACACATACCTGAAGACCGAACTAAATGTTTGACGGTCTCTGAGTAAAATGGATGCTATGATAATTTGCGTAAGTTTATAAAAGACTATATATTTACTGCATAGCAGCCGCGTTATATGGCAAATTTATCATAGGTGCTGCTGCTTATTTAATTTTTAATTTTTCTTTACTGTTTATTATTACCTTACGTCGGTGTTTGTGTAATTGTCTACTGGTACCGACGTTAAGCGTGGACCGTTCTGAAGATAATGTCTTTAAGCACTGGACGTCATCTGTGCGTCTGTGTTTCGTGTTTCGAAGGCAAAGTTTATTAAGATAGAATGCTATCTGCAGATAGTTTAAATGTCTTCTACAGTATCCAGTATTTGAAGACAACATCTTTAAAATCTTTAAAAACACTATTTGCGAGCAGTATTCAAGACAATGCTTTCAAGGACAATTTGGGCACTGTGAATAATATATGTGTATATACTATAATAGCATTCGAACCTTTTTACTTTTTACGTTTAATTTGTTAGGTTGTTTGTAATATATTAAAGCATTATATTTGCCTTACATGAAGCCACATTTATAATATTCTAGTATTAGCCTCTAGTAAAACAGTGGCAATGTTAAATGGAGCTGATTACAATAATCACCTGATTTAGGGCCTTTACGTGTATTAGATTATGAGCGACAATAAAAAGATAACAATAACTTCAATGTTTATACAGTATATAATTTATACTCGTACTTGTATTTAACTTTTTTTATTTATTAGCAAGTCAGAATCAAAGGTACTTCACCAAGGTTTTAAAAATATACATACTAAGCTTTTTCTTGACCAATACAACAATTTTATTGTACCTTTAAGAAGAAACAGAAGTAATTGTTAATTAGGTTTTGTCAAGATTTTCATGATGTAATGACATATGTTATTATATGTATTTTTGTTTAGCAGGACGAATTAATTTATTAATTAAGTTTCTCAGTTTTTCAGATAATTACATGAATTTCCTTAACTACTAATCAATATAACTAAAAAAATCAAATAGTATTGAAAAATATTTGTAAAATCCAAAAAATGAGTAGCAAAAAAATTGATTTTCAACAAAAGTATCCCTGTAAAGGATATGGATTTGGCTCAATAGAGCCAAAGCAAATTTTTTCTCCTTATCACAAAGCGCTCAGAGTTGAAAAATTCCATTCAGTTTGTTCATCAATTTAATTTAAAATGAAATAGCACAAAGCAAGGATGTTCAAATATGTTAAAGTATTCTTTTCTAAATTTCTAGTTTTTGTTTTATAAAAGTGTTGCAGTAATCAACAAAATGCACTGGTCAAACGTTGTGTATAATAAGTGTTTTCAGCGTACGAAACCCATTAGAAAAATCTATAAAGCATTGAATTATCTCACCTTCTTCCCCAATAGTAAAACTTTAACCCTCCATTGAGACCATTACTGTAGTGTTTGTACTCATTTCTGGAATCACTTTGGAAGAATTAAATTGATTGGAATTGTGTTGTTCCTGGCAACCCCATTTTAAATGTTGCAATTTATGCTTAGCTTTTGTTTTTATTTTTTACAGTTGTTTTTCTTGGCAGTTGATGCCGTCCTCCATTTTGTTTCACTTTATAAAAAGCTTTGGATCTCTTCAGGGATTTCAATTGTGTGTACAATTTATTGCTTTTAATGCAGCTGCTAACATTAAAAAATGAGGCAAGATAGATTTGCTAACTCACTATCAGCGCCACTTTAAGAATTTATTAGGTGCTATAAAAGAGACCTGAATTTCAATTTGAATTTGAATTTTTTCCGTTTTTTAATATCTTAAAATGTTTTCAAACGAAACCAACAGAAATTTTCAACAATATAGATAAACTTGATTTTCGTCTATGCAACAACACGGCTGCCACTCCTTCAGAATGTTGGTATGTATCTGGTCTTTGATCTTTTAAATTTTCTTTGTTTAGTATTAATTTGAATCAATTTGTGGTTCTTATGCTTGCTTTAGTATTTATAAATAAACTAAGTGGCTATTTCCATATAAAATTGAAAGGTATGGAAATTTTATAAATAAAACAAAAAGTGAATGTTAGAATAAAACTTATTAAACTTGTATATTTATTGAAATACAAAAAAATAAATATTTAAAAGTTACAGTCATAAATATATTCAGAAACATTTGAAGTAATCTGTAATAATAAACTTAAATTATATCTGAAACTCTACTACAATCCCACATGAATCTATGATAGCACTAACAAAAGTAGTGAAATGGAATAATAAAATAAATAATAAATAAATAAAACTACAATAATAAACAATGTTGATGTAAAGCATCAATATTCATAGCAGCACCAATACTTTTTAAATCCAAAATAAATACCATAAGCGCTTTATCGGTGATAGATATTGGAGTGATATATCAAATCCAATAGAATTTATAAATATTATCAGTGTTATGACTCTAAATTGAGTATATACATTAAAATATGTTTTATTATTTTTTTATATTCTGTTATTGCAGCAATGATACTATAATAATATTGATTGATACGTTATATAAAACTTAATATATCATATTAACATTATATTTGTATAACTTTTCGATTTATTATTTTATAATTTTCAGTGAAACTAGATTTCTAACAATCGTTCCGTTATTTTGGAGTTTGTTTTATTGGTTTTTCATTTGTAGCAATTTGACTGAGTAGTGGTTTTATAGTGTTCATTACGTGCTCATCGAGTCGTTGACAGAAGATAATGATGAATATATTAAATATAATGTCTATAAACATATGAAACCAAATGACCAATTTACATTATGTGATTATATGAAAAGATGAATGTCATCTTTTGTGATGAATATGTAAACTGTAAGAAAGATTCATTTTTCATACTCATCGACATTATGTCAGAAACAATAATTCAAATTAAAGAAAGACACTTCAAATATTGGAGTGCTTTATTAGAACCGGAAATTACATTCCGGAAAAGATTTTAAAAAATATAAAATATACGCTCAGAAAAATATGTTCCAATGACACACTAGTTAAATGAATCTGATCATTTTGTGAGAGAAATTTTAGCTCATGTGGTACAGAAGTTATGAATACCAAGTAAGAATATTTTGATCTGAGATTTAGTTAAAATCTGATTAAATCAATTAAGTTATTTTTCTGAGTGTATATATTCTTAAATTCCGAGTTTTATTATATATAATTTTTATAATAATTCTAAACTGTTTTGTTTTTAAGTGTAACTTATTTCAATTAATAACAATTGTACGAGTCTCTATTGGATATTGCTAGATCTATACAATTATTACTGGTATAAATTTAAAAAATATTTTAAAAAATTCTATATATTATTTTTTTGCAAAATTGTAAAACAGTTTCTTATATCGAAGTGGTTTAAAAATAAACATTTTTATTTAAAAATTTTCGTTTTTAATTTAAAAATTTTAGTTCTTAATTTAAAAATGTTCGCTGTTAAAGTTAAACGTTAATTTTTACAAAATTTTGCATCCCCTTTTACATTCTTTAATGTAAAGAATACAATATCCATATGTTCTATTATCCTGGGTGATATTATATGGATCACGATATATATCTCTCAATGTCATATTGGTATTTAAAGAACTTATCGAACTAATTAGATTGAGTCGGTATTAGTTAAAATTCGATATTAGTTTAGAACTACCTTACCATATGCCTGACGGTGACTAAACCCTTAAAAAATTTATTAAAAAATTTTAAGCGAAGGATACAGTTGAGAAGCTAAATGACAATTTACTCAATATGTTAGAGAAATATATGTTCAAATAAATTAAATTCGAAAAAGACATCACATATCATTACTTTTTGCAGCAACCTTCCGTTTTTCAGCTTTTCTAGTAATAGGCTCATGTCTAATGTATTTCAGTGAGAGAGACATAATGAAGCAGTATGCCGAATTAATAGTCTGTTTCTGTAACAAAAAAGTGAATATCAACTATATGTGTATTGTTATTTCTCAAATCTGTTTTTTTAGAAGGCAACTGATGCAAAAGATCCCAAAAAGAAAATGGAGTTTCTTGGAGAAAGGGTAAGTATATATAGATTCAAATATATGCTGCATATGGAATTTGTGGTAAACTTCTTAATTAACACATTACTCTAAGTAACAATTGTAAATATGTATTATTTTTGTAGTAAACTTCTCAATTAACACATTACTATACAACTGCAATATCAAAAATAGATATGTCTCTATCTACGCCCTTCTGACAGCTGTCATTATCTTCGTTCTAGCCTTGTACAATGTCCGTTTACTACAGAATTCATATAATATAATTTAAAGTTTTAATCACAAAAATAACAAAAAATCTTTTTAAATATAAAATTTTTGTTTTTAATTGAATAGTTTGTGATTTCAGCGCAAAAAGAGAGAAGAGAAACCCTTTACCCAACTTACAAAAGATAGTTTGCAGCAGTCATATTAACATGAAAATAATTTAATTAAAAATATTATTAAATTTAGAAGGAAAAGCTGGAGTTTTTCATTATTTCTTTATTACTCGATTTTCATTTGATATTTGTAATGCAATGGTATATTTATGAAGTATCTTTAGTGCTATTATTTATTGCTTATGATGCGGTCATCAAGAATAATAATATTCTTCTGAGTTCCTTCAGAGCAGAAAACCAAATGGTTTAAAAGTCAACTTATCTAGAAAGTAAAGTTTAACACTAAGTACAGCATTTTTATTATTTAAACAAAATTTTTACTTATTCTAGAAAAAAAAGGGAGTAGTGGGAATAAGAATAAAAATATATTATTTAGTATTAAAAGTTACTTTAAGATATTCAAGGAAAAATGAATTGTAATAAAATAACTAAGAAAAGTTAAGAAAGTTGTAAAAAATATAAACAATTTTACATTTTTTCCATTTTGTTTAGGTCATTATATTGAGCTTTTTGCGCACATTCACACAAACAGAAACAAAGGAAGACTGAAAAAATACTACAAAGTTTAACTTTTGTTGCAAATGTGCTTCAAACATTTCTTAGATACTTTAGAGCAAAAGCAGCGCAATAGAGGAAAGGATAGGAACTTGGTCATGTATAAATTGTGTTAGAGCGTTTTTTATTTCAGTAGAGAAATATGCGAAACTGTAATAAAAATGAAAATAAAAAGAAAAAGAAAAATAAAAATAAAAAGAAAAACAATACTCAAAGTCAACTGGAAAAACAAGTTTTTCTTTTGAACTATAAAGGTAACTGCGAAAACTGCATTTGCTGCAGTGAATGGTGTGCTGAATGCAACACCAATAGTATTTGCATAAATTTTCTTGCCTTTTATTGCTGAAAAAGGCCATTTCAGCGCTAAAATGAGAAGTTTTAGCATAAACTGATTGCAGATACATTACAAATAGTATTTAAACGTTTGTATGTCATTAATGGCTACTATATATGATTGAATATCCAAAATACACTACAAAGTATTAATACTGTGAAGAGGTCATTTTCATTTTAGTCAATTCCGTCACGGAATTATTAACGGATTTCGAAATAGATTTTTCTAAAATGCATATATGGATTATATTTTAAAAATATTACTCTTTTATATTGACATATTAATGTGTTTACTGCACTTTGATATGTGGGTTGAAATGACTGCATTAAGATATACGGTTTTATTGGAAAACACTCTTTCTGCTATTAACCTGACACCAAACAACGGAACCCAAATTCTTAATACTGTAGCTTCATGGCGTTTGTAAAGGAAGACGATTATATTTTACTTATAATAAATAAAGTTTTTACTGTTCGAAAAAAGCAAAGGATGTAATTATAGGAGTAACAGTAAACATATAAACTGATTTGGATTCACTCATGCAATTACATTCAACTAATGATAATAAATGTTTAGATAAAATAGGTCTAAATTTTACCACATTTCCATGTGGTAAAATTAAATGTTGTTAAGGTAGTAAATACCTTTCACTCGTTTGAATCTTAAGGTATTCAAAGCCCATAGAGTAGAGAGAGAAAATTCAGAAGAAGCATTCAAATTGTTTATGTACACATGGCAACTGCCAATTGTGATAAATGATGTCAAATATGTCTTCATTACTCACTGGTTAAATACCAGAAAATAAACCAACAGATACTCTTTAAAATCACTGTTGTTTTTAGTAAATGTGAAAATACGAGTTTCTGGGTTCATTGTTTTTGTTTTATTTTATTTTCTTTTAATTTTGCAATTATCTTTAAATAATTACAAAGATAAGATATACATACAAAACAGATATATTTAAATAAGTTTATTTTTTTAATTTCTTATTTAAAAATTATTTAGTTGAGTTTAAAATTAAAATAAAGATTATTAATTTTAAATTTATTTTATTTTCATAAAAAAGAAATTTTAATATACAAAAAAGGATTGAAATAAAACAAAAAAAGAATTAGATATATGATTTTGATATCACTGTGATATGAACACACGGATAAATATGTTATAGATTAACTATTTACTAATTTTTAAATTAGTTAAAATTTATTAATATTTTATTTTTGATTCTTTTTACTAATTTCACAAATAAATTTTATTTTTGATATAATATCCAATGTAATATGCTTATAATGGTAATTATAAATATGTTACTTATAATTACCAAATATGCTCATTTTACTTTACATGATCTCATTCACAATTTTATCCATTCTATGAATTCTATGTCTGAATTTTCGATAAGTACATCTACAAATTTTAATTCGAAGATCTCAAAAATTAATGAACTATTTTATAAAGTAGCCAAACAAATAGTTGAACTTACAGACAGATCAATTCCGCGTTAACTAGAGAGACAAAAGTAGTAGTGGTTTCAGGTGCTCTGAATGTGTGAGACCATACAAATAGAAATTAAATAAATGTTAGAACAATTAAAAATAAATATATTTCAGTTTTAAAGAGAGTCGTTCATCTGGCACATATATAATAAAGAGTCGCCGTAAAATTTCTAGCTAAATGTTTGAAACAAGGTTTCAATTTATATACCAAGAAACGTTTGTAAAAAATACCAAAAAAACAATGTGGACTCAAAATATCAAGAATCATAAACTGGGTATTAAAATAAAAGAATACATAAAAGTGTTCCAAGAAAAAGGGACACCGCTATATTAGTTTAGTTGGTTTTGACATGCTTATTAAAATATATATGGTCTATATATTCACTGATATCTCCTGTACCTCTACTTCCTAGACTATATTTATAACAAAATGTATAATATATTATATTTCATATCATCCTTTCAAAATTTAATTTAGAATAAGTTAGTAATGCTCAGCATAAGATATTCAATGAACAAAACCCATGACTTCCAAATCAAAGAATGTGATATTTGAATGAACTCAAACTATATATATGTTACATTGCTAACAGTTTCTGCAAGGCTGAACAGAAATCGTTTGATGGTCCACAGGAATTTCACTGGTAAACTGCTGCATATGTCACACTGTGATATTGAAAGCAGTGAAAGCAATTGCAAATTTGAAAAGGGAAAGATTGATCAGTTGGTCGGTTTTTAAAAATCCGGAGATTTATATTTTAATAACAAAACTATCAGTGTTAGTGAGAGCGTCTGAAACTTTCTTTTCATTAATTATCAATTTTTTTAACGCTTTCAGAATAAGTATAAAAATCATTTCATTCCCAGTATAGTTAACAATATGTATATGAATATGTATCTGTTTCTTGAGCAAAAAAAAATATATTATTTTCATTACTGAGAAGGCCATCTGATGTACTTATTTCAGATTTGAAAGTTTTGTGCAAAAATATTTAATGAATAATTCTTTGCGAAAAAAGTGATAATGGTGTTTTATTAAATCTCTCCGATGGAATTAAGACTTTTATGTTCCATTATTAGGAAGGCACTTTCAGTTCTTAACCATCCTTGTTATTAGTTTCTTCTTATTAATTTTGTTGTTTTCTAAATTTATGTAATTGTTTTATTTCCGTCGTTGTATGAAATTGTACGATTTTTTATAGAGTTTTCTTGGAGTTTGAAGGAAGCGAGTTTCCTAGATTTGAAAATAAATTTTCACTTCATGCTTCCACAATTTTATTATAATCCTCCATTTACAATTTTGCATATATACAAGTATTATGTTGACTGCCACTGCGGAAAGGAATAAAATGCAAATGTGTAACTGTTCCGAGCAGTGCTCTTAACGAGTTTTCCGAGCACAGCGCAGAAAGTAGAAGGGAGAAAGGAGTCAGCAGAGCTGCAGAATATTCGCATTTAGTAAATTGATTTTTATGATGCAGAAATAAAAACAAACGATTTTGCTGCTCCTTTTGTTGCATGCAGCATCCAGCATCCAGCATGCAGCATATGGCAGCACACTTTTTCATCTGATTTACAATGTTTCACATGCAGTCGAAATGCTTTTTGACTGTTGGTGTCGGCGGCTGTGTTGGTGTCGATGTTGGTGTTGGTGGCGTTGTCTACTGGTATTGAGGCATGCAACAAATTACCAACGTATATGTATTTTTTAGATAAACTAACTAGAGGGCTTGAAAAAGTACCAACAAAAACTGCCAAAATACTTTTTCACTGAAGGTAAACAAAAAAGTGGCACAGATGCAAAACTACTCCAAAAGTTTCACGTGTACTTAATTTGACAAATGCAATTCAATATTTGATTTGGTACATAATATGGAGTTGAAATTAGGTGAAAGTAAGTATGGAGACCTTAAGATTATACATAGACGAATGCACTTAAAAGGTTTATACAAAGTGTTACAACGAATAATACTCAATTAAAATGAAGTATTTTAATTTAAAAAGCAGATATAAGATAAATTAGAAACTAACATTCATTTAGCATAAAATACATATGTCCTAGACACAGTCTATAGGAGTAATTTAAGTTTGCCAAACTATAAGTAATGAAGTGAAGGAAGTAAAATTTTACTTATTAATATGTTCATTTCACCACAACGGCGTCACGAAAGCAAATGATCTGAAATAAATGTGAATAAAACAAATTAATATTTTATTTTCATTATAAATTTCAATTATTTATAATTCAATTAATTAACTCAATTAATGAATTCATAACAATTAAATCTTGTACACGGTTTAGATTTCTCAATGTCACCTATTTGTTTTAACCTTGAGCTTTATATGAATATAGCTTAGTTTTTCATACAATGGGCTTTGAACTAGGACATTTTCACATAAAAACGACCAACAAGTTTACTCTGTAGATGGTGATGAATGTTTACATTCAATGTACTAATTGGCACTAGTCTCCTGGCATATGGAATTATTGTTAGTGTAAAATATATAATAAAAAACAATGCAACTACTTTAAACATCATTATCACTAAACAGTGATTTATATCGACATAGTGGAAAAAGTTGATTCAAATATCTAGCTCCACCAAAATTCATTGCTAAATCTTCTTTGTTCTTTGTTCTTCAAACAAACCAATTTGTTAGTTTTCAGACTTTTAAGATCTTAAACACCTATTAAAATGATGAAGCTTCGAGGTATATAACTTTTTGCTACCATATAAATGAACAGCATACATGAACAACAATACATCTGAATATATTAGATTAAATATGCTCGTTAAATTTTGTTTTGTGTTTATCTAAAAAATCACACAGAAACTAAAGTGGTCATAAGGAATTTAAATTTGAGGTCCAGCATCTTTGACTAGATAGAGGTTTCAGTCAAAAGATCAATATAATTATGCAAATGCAACGCAATATGACACCATGATCTAAAAGTAGCAAGAATATACAAAGAAATCAATGATATAAATCACAGATTTCATAAGCACGGACATAAGACATAAGTAATACCACATGTATTACTTACACAGATTGCAAATACGAAAAGTAAAAAAAAATTTTTAATCGGTACTTTTACAGACCTTGGATGTTCACAACGACAACTTTTATTTGACATAAATATTAAGATCAATCAGAAGGAATCTGATGGAAACCACTTAAGTTATTTAATCTGATAGCCAAACAGCTTATAAAGCATTAAACTTAATGACTACAAAATCACTCGTCTATAATACAAATATTTAAGTAACATAGCTCAGTAATTCGACGTAGATATTGTTTGGACACCTGATCACAGCGACCACCACTCAATTTCTTACAGAAAAATAATAGATTGGTGTCTCTTTAGCAATAAGAAAGTTTGTAAATATGGTTTTAAAATAGTTAGTTCAATCATGAAATCGAAAAAAACTATATTCACACACGACACCCATTTGTTCAGAATGGGACAGAAGAGAACAAAAAGTTCCACAGGGTTTTTCAGTGCGAAGAAATACCGCCAGAACTATATAATAAGCGATATGTCGCAAGCATAGGCATTATGTCAATAACGACTACAGCAGGTATGGTGCTGAGGACATAGAGGACATCCTCACTGTTCCTTTCCAGCGTATAACAAAAAGATATCAGTTTCATCAGACAAAAAGATTTAAGACATTCCCAGTTTAACACATACCGGCAATATATTGACTGCCAGTTTAAGTAGATGATACGTGATTATAATTATATATGAATAAAAGTGTAGATGTTAATATGTTTTCCCTTAAATTGTCATGTGTTTAACTTATATATAATTGTTTAACTTTTATATAATTGTTGATAAATTATGGTTGTTATATATCAACTAATTCATATTTGATATAATTGCTATAATTGTAAGTATTTATGTTTTTATATGTAAAATATTTTGTTTTTTAAGATGACTTAATCAAATTCAACTGTTGAAAATCAAAAAGATTTGATTTTTATATAAGAACCATATAAACTGATAGGTCTAGAAACTTAGAGGTCTCTCAGTAATGTTAAGAATTTTTCACTTATATATTTACATAAATATTATTTAATGAAATGTTATATTTACATGTTGAAGTATATAATTATTATATATAAAAAGCAACAAAAGCAAAATAGGAACACATATTTTAAAAATACAGTAACAATATTTGAAAATATTTCACAGATAACTAGATAAAAACTTTCACGTTTCATCAAGGCTGCGGTAAGGTTAGAAAACTTTAACTTCGATTAAAAGTAGAAAATTTGTTTATTTTAATTTTTATAGGTTTATACAAGTTTTAGTAAATTAATAAAGTTTCAAAAACGCACTCTAATGCATCTACAATATTTAGGCATAACTTGAGGTTGTAACTACTAAAAGTTCTGAAAATTTAGGTTTCTTATCACTTTTAATAACAATTTTTGACTGTATTTTTTACCGCACTTTTAACCTAAAGACGTCAGTGTAATCAACAGATACTCGTACATATTGTAAAACAAAAACTAACAAATCAGTTTAAGATTTGTTACAAGTCATAAGTAAAGCTAAAAATTCTCTTAAATATCATTAAAATATTTTTATTTAATATAATTTTGAAAAATCTTTGATGCCGAAAAATACAGAAATTTTCTAAATATTACACCAAATTTTACACTAAATTTAGGTTCAATAATTATGAGCTTATTTGGGTGCTCACCACCCGCAATGAATGCCTGTGGTTTTATGGCTTACGTATCAGTAATAATCATAACTGCGGCTAACACCTAAAATTTGTTCTTTGTGTGTAACTTATTCGAGTTTATGTGAAAATATTGTAAAATTAATTAATCAAAGTAACAATTCAATTCGGATTATGGACAGTGACTTATAAAGTAATTAAGAGATTATTGAAAATATATGTATCTCTGTTCAGTTTCTCACCCAACGAACGGAGGGTGCTGAGGTGTTTGTAGTGTGAAACTATAAATCAGGGGATTAGGAATAGAAAGTTTTATGTTTTCAATATATGTTAAAATAAGATCATATGTATATAAAGTTTTATAAATGTTTTTGTTATTTAAATTATCAATAAAAATGCACAAATTTCACATTAAAGATAAATATATGATTTTAAGTGCTTACACTTAATTAATTTTTTTGCACATTACTTATAGTTTATGTTATAGTTAACTTCTCTAACTTATTAACGAATTACTATATCGATTTTTGTTTTAATTTCAATAATTTCCCTTAAATTAAATCTGTATTATTAAAATTAATCATCATTATGTAAAATTTGATGTGTTTTCCAGAAACACGAGATTTCATTATATCAACAAAATTGCGAAAATTTCAGTTAAACTTTTAGATTATTAAATAATATTTAGATTTCATGTTAGTTCAAGAGTTTTAGCATTGCTTTCTCTACTAATTAAAAATTATAAATACTTTGAAAATTTTGATATCTTTTGTTGTTCTTTTTTGAATGATATCTAATGTCACTGCATTATTGCAAAAACGTGTGCTTTTGTTCAAATATTTTTTTATTAATTTAAAAATTGTAGTTTTTCTGTTATTATTATCATTCGATGTAATTGAATCTGTGAGTATGTCACATTGTGCAACTGCACTTTGACAATTGACAATTTTTTAATGTAATTATCGTTATCATTGACGATATCCCATCAGGGCCTAATTAAAACCATTACTTCGAAGGTTTCATTATGTAAACGTCAAAAAAGGTAATGTGCACAACAAAAGATAAAGTTTATGTTTCTCTATGGAATGGTCTGATAACGGATAATACGGTTGCTGTGATACAAAATAGTGTAGAAAAGAAGTTTTTCTCAGTTAATTTTGTATCTGATATTCAAATATGACAATTGTGACATAATAATGCAGAGTGAAATATGAGATACATACTCGTATATAGACAATTATATAGTAAAAGCAACAATAACTTGTGGAAAAGTTACACATTTTTTATTTACATAATGTAAATATATGAATGTTAAAAATATATATCTGTATAATACATTATTATTATAGTTTGATGTTTAAATGTTGTACAAGAAATGGAGTGTCAGAATAATCATTACATTTTATTAAAATTTCACAAATAAACATCACAATAGATGTGAAATTAGATCAAAAATTAATATTTCATTGCTGATTGTTTCAGAAAATTTTCATAGAGAAAAATAATTACAGAGTAAATTAATTTAATTTATTGAATGTATATATTTTGGTTTCGAAACACAAATTATAAAATAACACATTTGAATCCATAAATTTTGAAACATAGATTTTAAACCTTAACGAAAACTATTTTTGTATTATGCAGATACTATTATTTTTGTAGTGTTAAAAATAAATACCTTAGTCTAAAAACCAAAAGTTAATAATCAGCTCCTATATGAAACCGACGAGTGTACAAAATCTCTATATTATAATCTATAATGCGACTGATACGTATCCAGCCAGAAGAATGTCGTAACACAGTTCTATCTTATTGAGATGGTAACACATACCATTCCAACATTTCAAATAAGAAGAATGTCGTAACACAGTTCTATCTTATTGAGATGGTAACATATACCATTCCAACCTATCAAATAATCTGTAAATAATCTCACTATTTAACTGAGAAGGAGCGACTTAAAGTAGTTGTCAGGATGAACTAGCTCTTTAGTCTGCCAGTTAGTTGAAAAATCACACTAATACGCTTATAAATACTGTAAAGGTAATTCAAATAAGATATTTGAAATTCGGTTTAATGTATTAAGCTATCGTGTTGACTTTTCACACAAATAATAAGATTTAAAAAAATTCAATGCTTATCATATAGTTTTCATATTATATAGTTTCCTTAATTTCAAAATACAATACAGTACTTCTGTTGAATTTTCAACAGCATTGGACATATATCGCTACCAGATATTGCTTCAGGGACTATACATTAACTACTACTGCATATAAATTCACCTGTTAAAACCTGCTATCGTAAATTCCTTCATTTTGCAGCAACTTCATCATTTTCTTTACGTGGAAAAGATCTGAAGACAGCACAAGCTGATAAATTGTCGGTAAAGCGGACTGTCTCTTTATAAGTTATAAGATTTCACCATCTTAGATCTAACATAATGAGTTAGATAACACACGACACTAATAAAATACTTATAAGTTTAATTAAATAACTAATTTTGCTTTTTTTTAGCATTTTCGATTTACAATATTATCGACCATATAAAAAGTTTGATTGTAAATATATCTATTAGGTACTGCATGCCATAAAGAAATTAGATACTATATAAAAAGTTCAATTGAAACTATTGCATATCTATCAAGTACTGTATGCCATAAAGGCTTGCTATGAAGAGCCATCCATGTTTGATGTTTTGCAGCTGATATGCTTTTTCCCGATGCTGCGTTTACCTTCCATTTTCACTCTTAAAATAAAATGATGAGTGCAGAAGTAGGTTAATATTTTCAATTCCTTCAAATATGAACGTAGTACGCTGCTTTTTGATGTTTGGTCGTAACGTTCATTAAATCAAAAGTATAAAAGTATAGCTTTTTCAGTAGCTCTATTTTTTTAAATCGTTTTCATATTTATTTATTATTAGATTAAAAAAAAGGTGTGTTCGAAATTTGTTTTTAAAGAATGGCCTTCGGTGCGATATCTAAAGCCATGTTACACGTTAGTTTGAACTTTATTTAAAATTCTTTACCACTGAACTATTAGGAAAGCAACTGAAAATTGTTAATTGCTTACATGGAAACCATAACCATGGAACACAAAAAGTTAAGATTAATACGCCATAAATTACCGTTCAAGTGTTCGACCAACTTGTTTCCTATGGAAAACATGAAAAATCATCATTAATAAAAAGAAATATTAGGAAAAGCATGCGAAGAGAAATGCAAACACGAAAACCTTACATCGAGACACGAGCAGCAAAAATTCCAGCAGCACTTTTCCAAACAAAAAATAAACAACGTCAAGAATTAAAAACCTGCTGTTCGCTGGCTGTCCGGAATCCAGCAAACTGTTGCCTACTAACACTCTAAACCAGCGTGAGGCCAAGCCAAGCCATTCCATTCCAAACTGCCAGTGGTCGGACAGTACAAACATTGGCCTGCTTGTGTGCTGAATTGCTTAACTCTTTGCCAGTACCAGTGTTTGAGAGTTTGTCGGCCAGTTTATTTCACTAACTGTATTTTGGATGTAACCGTGGTCAGTGACCCATGTAAATGAGCATACAAAATATGATAAAAATGCTACTATGCTACTTGCACTGGAGAGTTGTGTACGCCAACGTTGATTCTGGTGCTGATGCTGATGTTGATGATGATGACGCTGGTACTTAACTTGATGTACGAATTAATGATGCTAACTATTTTGCTGAGAGTTTACAGATGTATATTAGCTTTTATAATTGGGCGATGCAAAAAATATTCCCCATATATGCAAAACTCGAAAACTTGTTGTCTAATGCAATGAATGTTTAAATAATTCAATTTTTAATTGTGTTAAGTAACCGGAATTGGCTAGGGAAAAAATATTTAAAACTGCTATAACTTCGAGGAGGAAATCTTCTCAATTAGTGCGCTGTGACTTTAATTACGAAAATTCAAAATAGTGTCACTGAGGTTGGAGAAATGTCACAAATTCAATAGTTCTCGAGGAATGCAATGAAGACTAATAATTTATTTTAATAT
>NC_051847.1:93801704-93805570 GCF_002237135.1 Teleopsis dalmanni | reverse complement strand
GAAAAACCCTGTGGAACTTTTGGTTCTCTTCTGTCCCATTCTGAACAAATAGGTGTCGTGTGTGAATATAGTTTTTTTCGATTTCACGATTGAACTAACTATTTTAAAACCATATTTACAAACTTTCTTATTGCTAAAGAGTCACCAATCTGTTATTTTTCTGTAAGAAATTGAGTGGTTGTCGCTGTGATCAGGTGTCCAAACAATATCTACGTCGAATTACTGAGCTATGTTACTTAAATATTTGTATTATAGACGAGTGATTTTATACTCATTAAGTTTAATGCTTTATAAGCTGTTTGGCTATCAGATTAAATAAGTTAAGTGGTTTCCATTAGATTCCTTCTGATTGATCTTAATATTTATGTCAAATAATAGTTGTCGTTGTGAACATCCGTCTGTAAAAGTACCGATTAAAAATTTTTTTTTACTTTTCGTATTTGCCATCTGTGTAAGTAATACATGTGGTATTACTTATGTCTTATGTCCGTGCTTATGATATCTGTGATTTATAACATTGATTTCTTTGTATATTCTTGCTACTTTTAGATCATGGTGTCATATTGCGTTGCATTTGCATAATTATATTGATCTTTTGACTGGAACCTCTATCTAGTCAAAGATGCTGGACCTCAAATTTAAATTCCTTATGACCACTTTAGTTTCTGTGTGATTTTTTAGATAAACACAAAACAAAATTTAACGTGCATATTTAATCTAATATATTCAGATGTATGGTTGTTCATGTATGCTGTTCATTTATATGGTAGCAAAAAATTATATACCTCGAAGCTTCATCATTTTAATAGGTGTTTAAGATCTTAAAAGGCTGAAAACTAACAAATTGGTTTGTTTGAAAAAAACATGCAAACGTATTTGTACTTGTAGAGATTGATAACGTTTTCGATTTCCCGAGCAGTCGGATTTAACAATAAATTTTGGTGGAGCTAGATATTTGAAGTAACTTTTTCCACTATGTCGATATAAATCACTGTTTTGTGATAATGATGTTTAAAGTAGTTGCATTGTTTTTTTATTATATATTTTACATTAACAAAAAATTCATATGCCAGGAGACTAGTGCCAATTAGTACATTGAATGTAAACATTCATCACCATCTACAGAGTAAACTTGTTGGTCGTTTTTATGTGAAAATGTCCTAGTTCAAAGCCCATTGTATGAAAAACTAAGCTATATTCATATAAAGCTCAAGGTTAAAACAAATAGGTGACATTGAGAAATCTAAACCGTGTACAAGATTGAATTGTTATGAATTCATTAATTGAGTTAATTAATTGAATTATAAATAATTGAAATTTATAATGAAAATAAAATATTAATTTGTTTTATTCACATTTATTTCAGATCATTTGCTTTCGTGACGCCGTTGTGGTGAAATGAACATATTAATAAGTAAAATTTTACTTCCTTCACTTCATTACTTATAGTTTGGCAAACTTAAATTACTCCTATAGACTGTGTCTAGGACATATGTATTTTATGCTAAATGAATGTTAGTTTCTAATTTATCTTATATCTGCTTTTTAAATTAAAATACTTCATTTTAATTGAGTATTATTCGTTGTAACACTTTGTATAAACCTTTTAAGTGCATTCGTCTATGTATAATCTTAAGGTCTCCATACTTACTTTCACCTAATTTCAACTCCATATTATGTACCAAATCAAATATTGAATTGCATTTGTCAAATTAAGTACACGTGAAACTTTTGGAGTAGTTTTGCATCTGTGCCACTTTTTTGTTTACCTTCAGTGAAAAAGTATTTTGGCAGTTTTTGTTGGTACTTTTTCAAGCCCTTTAGTTAGTTTATCTAAAAAATACATATACGTTGGTAATTTGTTGCATGCCTCAATACCAGTAGACAACGCCACCAACACCAACATCGACACCAACACAGCCGCCGACACCAACAGTCAAAAAGCATTTCGACTGCATGTGAAACATTGTAAATCAGATGAAAAAGTGTGCTGCCATATGCTGCATGCTGGATGCTGGATGCTGCATGCAACAAAAGGAGCAGCAAAATCGTTTGTTTTTATTTCTGCATCATAAAAATCAATTTACTAAATGCGAATATTCTGCAGCTCTGCTGACTCCTTTCTCCCTTCTACTTTCTGCGCTGTGTTCGGAAAACTCGTTAAGAGCACTGCTCGGAACAGTTACACATTTGCATTTTATTCCTTTCCGCAGTGGCAGTCAACATAATACTTGTATATATGCAAAATTGTAAATGGAGGATTATAATAAAATTGTGGAAGCATGAAGTGAAAATTTATTTTCAAATCTAGGAAACTCGCTTCCTTCAAACTCCAAGAAAACTCTATAAAAAATCGTACAATTTCATACAACGACGGAAATAAAACAATTACATAAATTTAGAAAACAACAAAATTAATAAGAAGAAACTAATAACAAGGATGGTTAAGAACTGAAAGTGCCTTCCTAATAATGGAACATAAAAGTCTTAATTCCATCGGAGAGATTTAATAAAACACCATTATCACTTTTTTCGCAAAGAATTATTCATTAAATATTTTTGCACAAAACTTTCAAATCTGAAATAAGTACATCAGATGGCCTTCTCAGTAATGAAAATAATATATTTTTTTTTGCTCAAGAAACAGATACATATTCATATACATATTGTTAACTATACTGGGAATGAAATGATTTTTATACTTATTCTGAAAGCGTTAAAAAAATTGATAATTAATGAAAAGAAAGTTTCAGACGCTCTCACTAACACTGATAGTTTTGTTATTAAAATATAAATCTCCGGATTTTTAAAAACCGACCAACTGATCAATCTTTCCCTTTTCAAATTTGCAATTGCTTTCACTGCTTTCAATATCACAGTGTGACATATGCAGCAGTTTACCAGTGAAATTCCTGTGGACCATCAAACGATTTCTGTTCAGCCTTGCAGAAACTGTTAGCAATGTAACATACATTAAGACTGAAAAGTTTTCGGAAATTCTCATTTAAAATTCGCGCGCTGTATATTTTTCGATATTTTGAAGGATGGTAGCGTGTTGGCGGCGACCGCCTGTTTGGTCACGCAACTTAATACTATGCCAAAAACTGAGCGCGATCTGTGCAGACAGTTTGCGTTTTAACGCAGCTTTGTGTGAAAAATTACCAGTCTCACCCGTCCGGAGGTAGTAGGCGTTGCGAGAAGGGCTCTCGACGTCGTAGAACCGAAAGAACGAACCGTCAGCTGGATAAGGCTGTGGTTAGCGCACTAAAAACTTGGAAGTAGTTTTCTATTAAAATTGATCTCCAAACCATAAAGCCTTCCTTAGTCGACATGTGCGCAGAACGCCCATATTCTGCGACACGAAATTATCCTGTCTAATACAAAACACAAAATTTGATGGCAACATCTCTTGTTGCCTCTCAATATGGCTTATTTCCTCATTGCGTTTTTGCGCAGACCACAACTGATAAGGGTAGAACTGAGGTTCAACACAAGAAATAAAGCCAGTAAACGAAGCTGGGGGTCTGAGGACAGATCGCCAGCTGGCGACAAGGATGGTTGGTGTGCCACGGCGACAATCGCGGTGCAGGTGTAGGATGTCGATTACCGCGTCTAGTTGTGCTTGCAAAACGGCAAACTACATAACCCAACCTGGTAAAAATAATATAAGAAAGATACTGCAGCGCGCGCGAATTTTAAATGAGAATTTCCGAAAACTTTTCGGTCTTAATGTATATATAGTTTGAGTTCATTCAAATATCACATTCTTTGATTTGGAAGTCATGGGTTTTGTTCATTGAATATCTTATGCTGAGCATTACTAACTTATTCTAAATTAAATTTTGAAAGGATGATATGAAATATAA
>NC_051847.1:93795393-93801604 GCF_002237135.1 Teleopsis dalmanni | reverse complement strand
ACAATTGACTTCCCTCAGTTTACCTCAGTTTCGGCAAACCACTAATTGTTTCAATAGTCGCTAGGGACTCAATATAAAGAATATGGTGGGTGCGAAGGCAATTCGAAACCTGATTCATTTAATTTAACCATTTTGCTCTACAGCTTGGGACTTGTTTTTGGTCCAGTGTATGCTAAGGTGGCACGTACTTTGAAAGCAACTTGAATTTTGATAAAATTGTATAGATACTAATTTCTGATATCTTTAAGTACTTTTTTAACAATTTCTAAACTTAAGATATCGTGCAGCATGTTGAAAAATCATGGATCTACTCCATGCAACCAAACTCAAGATAAATCAAAATAAGTAATATCCTATATGTCATTAAAATAATTAATTAAACTGTCATTAGGGATTTCAAAAACTAGATTACTGTGGTTAGGCAGTCTGGTAAACATATAGAGCAACGAACATGATAACTGACTAGGAATTATCACACTTCCAAACTCTCACTACTGCAGACTAATTACATATTTAATAGTATGACTTTTTATGTCGCTGAAGTGCCATTAATATGTACCTAGGATTATTATTCGGCTATTATAAAAAATTCAAATTCAGTATTTTAAAAAAGTTCACCAAAATTTCCTGATGGATCCTTCAACTATCAAAAAATATCTTATGGGAATTCGGAAAAAATTAAAAAAATTTATTTTATTTGATTAATTTAAAAGTGTTACTCTTTTTTAATATATCAAAAAACTAAAGTAAACTGGGAATACCTACTGTCTACGTGAATAATTTGGAAAGGGAAACACAGAAAATAAGTGAAACTCTTTCATGTTGAAAATTTTAATAAAAATTTTTTAAATATATTACCATGACCTTGGCATTTGTATTTCATACTTTAATAAGAAATTCCAGATAGAAATGATATCTTGTGAATATTACTTATACATTTGCTCTAGCGGAATCAAATAAAGGCCAAGATTAGCATAAAACAAAATAATTTAACAATTACGATTTAACAGTATTGCAGTCCGACTCTATCACGCATGAGCAGAAATAATTTCTCACGCCAGTTTCTTAACGATTAACTTTAGTGGATTTGTAAAGACCCTCCTTTAGCTGTTTTATAATTTTAACCAAGAAAAGTAACATTTTGAGATGGTAATTGTGTTTTTGTTCAAAATTCATACTCTTAAGGTTTAGGCGCAACAGTTCATGGTTCAATGCACATTCCCACATTTTTTTCAGAAAAACCAAGGAAAAAATATACGAACATTTTGTTCTATATATGTGCTTTTAAAAATATTTACTCATTGTTTAAAGGATATTTATTTGAACTAAGTTTATTTAAAATATATATTACAAATTAACAATAAAACATGATTAAGATTCTAAATTGCATAAAAGACCTGTTAAGTTTCATATGTACTTCGTGTCAGACAATAAAAAGTTTGGTTTAGAATTATTTAAATTATATTTTGCATAATTTAATAGAAAACTTGTGAATTATTTATAATTACTTAAAAATTAGAACTTAACTTTTCAAAATTAAAATGGTTAAATTTACTTTTTGAGTAAATAAATGAGAAAGGATTTCTTGAAAACTCAATCCTTTCAAGAAGTTATACTGCATTTGTGATTTTATCCGGAGAATTGTTCAGATACTTTCAACTAATTGAATAAGAAGTAAAGATGTACATATATACATAAAAGATAATACTCATAATAAAAGATAATAATAATCAGTGAAAATCTTCACAATCTTTATGCTGAATAAATTATACGGTATTATCAAAATTAGATATGATTATTGAGTAACTACTTTTTTGATCTTATGCATTGTATATTATTTGTGAAAGAAACTTTTGATTTTCATATATTATAAATTTAAACTTATACTATAAATTTATTAAAATTATTCGAGAAATGTCAAAGAATGTTCTTTACACAGGTTTAAAATAACTTTTTGTTTAAGTATACATAGGCGCACATGGCACAATATCTGCTCTCTGATTATATATGGTTTAGTGTATTATTTGCGTTTGAACTAATTTCATCAGCAATCATTCAGTACGATAAAGTATTTAGTATACCCCTAAAGGTAATCTTTTCAAGGCTATGCATTTATATACTCATTTGTGTACTGTTAAATCCGTGCCCCTCTTGCTATTGATCATTTTTTATCGGCTTCCTTGGCTTAAACTTATGCTTAAACTTTTTGCCTTCTAATAAAAGTGTTTTTAGTCCTAACTTCGTTAAGTATTATATAGGTATAATCATCGTTGGATCTTATTTTCTATTTTTTTTTTAAATATATGTCCAACATTTTCCATGTCTTTTCGTAGATTTATATATTCTTCAATTTTTTGTAGAATGCTTCATGGAGAAATCATCTGCAAATAAAGACAGGAAGAAACCTTCCTGCCTTAAAAAGTTGGCCGCATATAAAGAGAGTATGTTATCTTCCTGTCTTGAAATGTCAGCTAATAACAGTGCTGTAGAGAGTGATAATACCTGTAATACGTATACTACTGCACCTTTCTGCATTTCAGTCAAAATTGGTCACTTATTTTGAGCTCAAACCGTTTTATAAAAATTGTTTTCCACTAATCCTAATTATTTTTGTTAGAACTGTTGATTTTTTATTTTAAAGATTAAAGAAAAACGACTAACTTTGACGAATGCTTTGTTATATTAAATTTAACTATACCTGTCGATTTTCTTTCTTTTAGTGCATTTATTATGAGATTATTTGTGAAACTTTGGTTAGTTAAAGTATAGTTGGGTGGTTTTTGTTCAAACCAAATTGTATTTTTAAAATACACTTATTCAGCTGGTTTCTCTATAGTTGGAAGTAAACTCATTGTCTTCCAGTTTAAATCTAAGCTTTATCATAGTATTTATTATTGTTTTTTTTATTATTGACTGACACATAGCATAAATTAATTTAACATAAATTATTTATTTTTAATAATTTAGTGTCTTATTGACAAGGTATATATATTCACATGAAGAATAGGATTCATTGTGAAGAAACATTAATTATAAAACCTTTATTTTATAACCATATACCATAGTTCCATAGTACAGGTACTATGGTATCCTAAAGTTTTTCTTTTTTTTAGAACTCCTGGATAGTTATTTATCTTACTATTAATTTATTAACATATTTTGATGATGATGAATTGTAATGACATATATTCAATTATATTGCGATTATACTGTGACTCATAGTATTTGAGTCCCTTTATTTTCTATTATTAAACAAAATGGTCAAGAAGAACTTGATCATATTTCGTAAAACTGTTTGAATTCACAAAGTTTTTACTGCAATTTAAAAGTTTATGTTAATTCACTTTAAATAATTTAATTAAAATAATTTTTGGAATTACTTAAGAAAAGTTATCCCAACATATGTTCGGTTTGAGGTTATGGCAGTTACAGATAAACTTTCTGTGTGTATAGCTAAGCTATGTGGACAAACAAGTTATAATCAAATTTATTTTTATTCATGTATGCAAGTCCACATACGAGAACTCAATCCAAGACCGAAATGCATGTTTAGAAGAACTTCAAAATCTACCGACTTATGTCCTGTGGCACAAAATTCATATTTTCAACTTTACTCCATTATTTTTATGCCATGCTGCAGTAAGTTCCAATCCAACCTCATCAATTTTATCCCCTCCCACTTTTTCTTCATCTTTTTCACAGCAATCAGCAGTTTTAAACGTAGTTCAACATCTTCTGGTAGCTTTATTTAAATTTTTATGTTGAATCAGTTTAATTTAATTTAATTTCATTTAATTTTCTTTTTTCCTTACTTAATATTGAGGTGTAATTTTGCCTTGCGTGCAGTTAATAGGACAGTTGAGTTTAATTTGCCTTTTGCTCTCGATGAGGATAGTTGCCTTGTTGCCTTTTGTTTGTTTTTTTTTTAAATGCGATACATTATGAATACTCAATAGCCGACTTTCGATTGCAGAAAAACGTATCAGATTTAAAAATTATAATATTAAGTCAAATTATGCAATTTACCTTTTATTTATAAGCGAATGATTTTAATTATAAAAGTATTTACGAACGTAAACATTTTTAAATAAAAGATACAATACTGTGTATGCAAATCAACTTGCTTGCGAGATAATGATTAAAAAAATGCGTATACTATAGCCGATGTGTTACAAATACCTGATTTATTATTAAAAACTTTTTAAGAATAATTTAAAAAAATAAACAATAAATTTGTTAAAATTATAATAGTTTGAGAAGCAACTGAAATGCAGAAGCACCTCATCTATAACAATTCAAAAATATTAATATTTTAAGTCAGTTAATTTACTGAACCATAACTTGTGATATAATAAAATGATACACCATGATCAATGATTTGACTAAATCATTCAGACTTTCAGTGTCAATGTGCTTCGATCAATATACTAAAGAAAAGAAATTAAAAATCACAGCTGTCATTTAGTTCAGTGCTTGAAAATAGTTTCATTTACAGGTTTTTGAAAACAGTTTAATTGAGGATTAGTTTAGTTTAGTTTATTATGGTGATCTAAGAAATCCACTTAGTTGTTATAGTTCAAGGTGCAACTAAATAATACTAGAAGTATTTAGAACCATTATAAATTCTTATTTGTGCCTAAAAAACTTTTGTTAGAAATATAGTTGCAGATTAATAAACGAAAAATATATATAACATATTTGCCAATATCGACGTTTGTTTCTTTGTTTCTAGGCAATGAACTTGATTTTAAATAAATCTAGAATACCACTTTTAAAATTGTGGGATTATAATAACCTCTTTTCACTTCTATAAACTAAACAATATGAATAAGCTGTGATTTGCCAAAGAGATTAAGTACTTGGTATCATTTCCAAGCATAAAACGAAAAGTTAATAAATTTGATTCCAGAATTCAAAAATTAAATATCATGACCACACAAATAACAACTTCTTGATGGAACGACGAAGTTCACAGTAATATGATGAAAATTAAAAATTTTAACTTAATTTTAATTTTATGAAATAAGCATTGAATTAAATTAAATCCGTAATGTCTAACCTGATAGTAAAAATGATCAAGAAAAATTAAATCAAAACTAGATGTGTTCAAAACAGTGAATATATGTTTTAAATTAAATAGATTTTATATTACAGATACTACTATCACTATATAACGTCAATTCAACTTTCAAAAGCATTTTGTAGAAATTTTTTATTTCTGAATCCGGAAGATTACAGATCAGATCAGAAGATTACAGAATGTTAAAATCACATATATATTGTTGAATATGAAAGAGTATGTATGAATATAGCGGAGATTGATGTGAGAAGTTCAAATGGTACAGAGCTCCCCTAGTTAGATATAAGTAAATATAAACACACATATTTATCATATATTAATTCTATAAAGTTTAGTACTTACGTGGTGAACATGGATTGATTTGCATCAAAATCACATGTGTGAAAAGTGCTGACACGTCGTTAAAGCCAAACCTAACATATTTCTAGCTTTAGATTTTAACTTAAATTTATTTTTATTTCAAGTTTCTAATAATTTTCTCGTTTATTTTTTAGGAATTTCGATGTGTTGTAAACAAAACTGTAAGTACCCAACAATAATTCATTAAATAATTATACATAATTCTAAAAATTAAATTATAATTCTACATGAAAGCTTGACTACACAAAAAATTATTTAAATTTTCCCACAAATATTAATTGAAGAATTACAAGTGAAAAAATTTGAAAAACATTTGACCCAAAAATGCTCAAAATTTATAGAAAATATTATATTTAACCATTTAATTGGCCCAAAAGTCGAAAAAATTTCTCATCGCACTATTTTTTTTTTTATTTTTTTTTTTTTTTTTTTTCTTTTTTTTTTTTTTTTCTTTCTTTTTTTTTTTGTTAATTTTTTTTTTTTTTTTTAATAGAAGAACTTTTTATGAGCGTAATTTCAATGCAACAATTTTTGTTGTGGAAAACTATCTAACGCACTAATGCCCGGGGGCAATTATGTACGTAACCGTGCTGAATATAGATATCTGAATTATGCTATAAAACAAAGACAAAACAAAGCAGGAAGTAGAGGAATCTATTATTAAAACAATTAAACTGAAATTATCATTAAAGAAGACAAAAGTTGAAGAAATAATAAGCATTAAATTTATGTGTTCTAAGCAAACTTTACCGATATTAAAATAAATTATTA
>NC_051847.1:93757922-93795293 GCF_002237135.1 Teleopsis dalmanni | reverse complement strand
TTTGAGCTCAAAATAAGTGACCAATTTTGACTGAAATGCAGAAAGGTGCAGTAGTATACGTATTACAGGTATTATCACTCTCTACAGCACTGTTATTAGCTGACATTTCAAGACAGGAAGATAACATACTCTCTTTATATGCGGCCAACTTTTTAAGGCAGGAAGGTTTCTTCCTGTCTTTATTTGCAGATGATTTCTCCATGAAGCATTCTACAAAAAATTGAAGAATATATAAATCTACGAAAAGACATGGAAAATGTTGGACATATATTTAAAAAAAAAATAGAAAATAAGATCCAACGATGATTATACCTATATAATACTTAACGAAGTTAGGACTAAAAACACTTTTATTAGAAGGCAAAAAGTTTAAGCATAAGTTTAAGCCAAGGAAGCGCCGTAAATAAAAAATCGAACTTAAAAGTACATATAAGCAAGAAAAGGGGAGCCCGCTTAATATATAAACATATTATAACCAAAATGAGTATATAAATGCATAGCCTTGAAAAGATTACCTTTAGGGGTATACTAAATACTTTATCGTACTGAATGATTGCTGATGAAATTAGTTCAAACGCAAATAATACACTAAACCATATATAATCAGAGAGCAGATATTGTGCCATGTGCGCCTATGTATACTTAAACAAAAAGTTATTTTAAACCTGTGTAAAGAACATTCTTTGACATTTCTCGAATAATTTTAATAAATTTATAGTATAAGTTTAAATTTATAATATATGAAAATCAAAAGTTTCTTTCACAAATAATATACAATGCATAAGATCAAAAAAGTAGTTACTCAATAATCATATCTAATTTTGATAATACCGTATAATTTATTCAGCATAAAGATTGTGAAGATTTTCACTGATTATTATTATCTTTTATTATGAGTATTATCTTTTATGTATATATGTACATCTTTACTTCTTATTCAATTAGTTGAAAGTATCTGAACAATTCTCCGGATAAAATCACAAATGCAGTATAACTTCTTGAAAGGATTGAGTTTTCAAGAAATCCTTTCTCATTTATTTACTCAAAAAGTAAATTTAACCATTTTAATTTTGAAAAGTTAAGTTCTAATTTTTAAGTAATTATAAATAATTCACAAGTTTTCTATTAAATTATGCAAAATATAATTTAAATAATTCTAAACCAAACTTTTTATTGTCTGACACGAAGTACATATGAAACTTAACAGGTCTTTTATGCAATTTAGAATCTTAATCATGTTTTATTGTTAATTTGTAATATATATTTTAAATAAACTTAGTTCAAATAAATATCCTTTAAACAATGAGTAAATATTTTTAAAAGCACATATATAGAACAAAATGTTCGTATATTTTTTCCTTGGTTTTTCTGAAAAAAATGTGGGAATGTGCATTGAACCATGAACTGTTGCGCCTAAACCTTAAGAGTATGAATTTTGAACAAAAACACAATTACCATCTCAAAATGTTACTTTTCTTGGTTAAAATTATAAAACAGCTAAAGGAGGGTCTTTACAAATCCACTAAAGTTAATCGTTAAGAAACTGGCGTGAGAAATTATTTCTGCTCATGCGTGATAGAGTCGGACTGCAATACTGTTAAATCGTAATTGTTAAATTATTTTGTTTTATGCTAATCTTGGCCTTTATTTGATTCCGCTAGAGCAAATGTATAAGTAATATTCACAAGATATCATTTCTATCTGGAATTTCTTATTAAAGTATGAAATACAAATGCCAAGGTCATGGTAATATATTTAAAAAATTTTTATTAAAATTTTCAACATGAAAGAGTTTCACTTATTTTCTGTGTTTCCCTTTCCAAATTATTCACGTAGACAGTAGGTATTCCCAGTTTACTTTAGTTTTTTGATATATTAAAAAAGAGTAACACTTTTAAATTAATCAAATAAAATAAATTTTTTTAATTTTTTCCGAATTCCCATAAGATATTTTTTGATAGTTGAAGGATCCATCAGGAAATTTTGGTGAACTTTTTTAAAATACTGAATTTGAATTTTTTATAATAGCCGAATAATAATCCTAGGTACATATTAATGGCACTTCAGCGACATAAAAAGTCATACTATTAAATATGTAATTAGTCTGCAGTAGTGAGAGTTTGGAAGTGTGATAATTCCTAGTCAGTTATCATGTTCGTTGCTCTATATGTTTACCAGACTGCCTAACCACAGTAATCTAGTTTTTGAAATCCCTAATGACAGTTTAATTAATTATTTTAATGACATATAGGATATTACTTATTTTGATTTATCTTGAGTTTGGTTGCATGGAGTAGATCCATGATTTTTCAACATGCTGCACGATATCTTAAGTTTAGAAATTGTTAAAAAAGTACTTAAAGATATCAGAAATTAGTATCTATACAATTTTATCAAAATTCAAGTTGCTTTCAAAGTACGTGCCACCTTAGCATACACTGGACCAAAAACAAGTCCCAAGCTGTAGAGCAAAATGGTTAAATTAAATGAATCAGGTTTCGAATTGCCTTCGCACCCACCATATTCTTTATATTGAGTCCCTAGCGACTATTGAAACAATTAGTGGTTTGCCGAAACTGAGGTAAACTGAGGGAAGTCAATTGTTCTACAAAGAAGACATCTAAAATTTAAAGAAGAGTTGGAACAAATGTATCATACATAAGGTGAGTACGTTGACGACTGAAATTTAATTTCTAAAAATTCTTTTTTAGCTTGACCGGATATTAATTGATTCATTGATAAGATATTTTTTTCAAGACATATAATATAATAAAGATTTCAATTCACAGACAAATTATATTTTAAAAGAATATATATTCTGATTATTGTTTATATATCACACACTATTACTTTGCTTCCCATAAACGAATTAAAAACTACTCACACACTACTCGCAAATATGAGATCATTTATCCATTAATAAATTGAAAACTTTCCTCCATATTTTCAGTAAATTCAGATACTGTGTTTATACTCACAACTAAGTGAAGGTGTTTTGGTTACCAACTGGAAAATACATCGACTATAATACTATGTACTGTAACATAGTAGTAAGTTCTCATAAGAGATAATAAATAAAACAGCACAAAGAAAGAATAAAATATACAGCAATTTTGTGGAACTGTAATGTACCATATATATAAAAACATATATATATATATATATACCATATATATATATATAAAAACAATCTAACAAAATATATATAGATGTACTTTAGATTAAGAAAAAATAATCTAAAGTACATATTACATGTACCATATATATTATGGTTAATATTAATTTCATTAATATTTTAATAATAGTAGTCTCGTTTCTTGGTGATGAATTCCAGATAAAGCAAACAAAAAAGTATTCGTTAATTTATTAAAAACCAAAAATTAATTTAATGTAATTAATTCATTTAATAATGTTTTCGTTTATTTTCGACATCTTAATATTTATTTTAGAGATATTAAAATGCTTCGGGTCATTGAAAATATTTAAAATTTTTGTTTTGTCAACTTAATTAAATAAATCCGAAAAATTTTTAAAGAAATGTAATTAACATGTAATATTTCTATTCAAACACTAATATTTACTTTAAATTGTTGTTAAACTTTGATATGTTTGTCTAATATTGTCAATATTTTTTGAGTTTTATAGAAGAGTTGACGATGTTCAACGTAATCAAGGATATGAACCAAAATGTAAACGTAATAAGAAACTTGCTCTCATTGTAGTTCAATTTGCACTTCTTATTGCTATGCAAATAGAAAATATCTTATCTAATTCTAAATCAATCAACTGTCAAAACTTCCTTCCTGGAGCAATGAATGAGATATATTGATTGCATTGTTGATTTGTAATAAAGTAGATATGAGTACTTACTACCATTTTATGTAGATATTTTGTGTGCATTCGATTTCGCGATATGTGTTGGCAAGGGAGCTTTTTATATGAAATGGAAGATATGTAACCTCAATATTGACATCTCCTAAAAAATTTCTTTCACTGGCACTATTAAATTTTATATATATCTTTCTTCAAAAAAGCCACGTGTAAGTATAATATATGTAAGTTATCTTTAAAGGACATGATGAGTGACGTTTGGTAAATTGTAAACACATAGGTACAATACAAAGAAAAAAAGGAGTTTTGTGATAACTGATTCTGAAATTTTAATTTAGTAGAGCAATTCTTGCCATGCAATGCCTCTACAAAAAAAAGTATTGATATTTTACAATTAAAAACAAATATAATTAATATATTTAATTCTTCTAAAGCTGGTTTATGATTTCGTTCAAATATAACACAGCAAGTGAATTTGTTATTGAACTGTCATAGCAAATTAACAAAACTCCAAAGTAAGAACATACAACTAAAGTACGACTTTGGGTCAGTTGGCTAATGTACACTGACTCTGAGCTTCAAATTTGACAGGGCACGAGTTCAACCCTTGGTACTTATTATTTACGAATAATTAAATACAAGAAATAATTTCAAGACCACTTATATTGAGTTTTTGATAATATTCGAAACAGCTGTATGGTCAGCCAAAAATTCAGTTATTTAAAATAATACAAAAAGAATTTTTGTTATTGTAGTTCATTAGTTTTCAAAACCTCCCTTTCACCTCCCTTACTGGTTTGTATTTAATATATAAAATCACTTTCGTCATAACTGACGTTTAATTACATATTCAAATCAAATCATATTTAATATACGATTGAATAACATTATCAAATAATCTACAGGATTATTCAATTCGAGGATATAATACTCTTTATACATCGTTCAACACATCAGACCACCTTATTTATAGTCAATTCCACTTATGACACTGTTTGTAGAGAGTTAAATCCGGAATAAATTGTGCCATTAGTCTTATCATAGACTTTCAAATTCGTTTTCTTTTAATAATAATGTTCTGATTGAAATTTGGTTTAGTAAATTGGTTTTCATTTAATTCGTGGGTTATTCAAATAAAGTTACTTGTGTGTGACTAGTATTTTACATAAGATTTTGATTGGCGATATGTTGATTGCACACACAACAGATCTCTTAAAACTTAAACATATTTTCATTGAGTTCTTCATTAGCCCACCACGGCAAGGAGCATTTTTTAGAACGAAAATGGGGGAATCTTTTTTTCGTGGTCTCGTAGTACTTGCATCAAGTAAATAGCACAAATCTTGTCAAACGTTTGGGCCAATCTATAGTAATATTGTAAAAAATTCAGAATTTTTAGTAAATTAAAACTTCATTTATTAACACAGAATGTCAAAATGATCAATTACTTCTTACTACTAATCTTAAAGAAATATAATTAGTTAATAATAATCATATAATAATTTAATAATATATATTGAATATTATAATATTTAATTTTAAATAAACTTATCGTTTTGAACTTAGACACTTTAATATAAATCCAACTATTTAAATGCCGAATACATTTCGCCCAGCACAATTTTTGCTTTACGTTTAGTATGTGAAATTCCGAAAACTGAATAGCAAGTAAACTTCAAAATAAAAGAATGAATGTAAGATTGTTTTGTAAAAGTTGGCATAAATTATAACAATATCCTTGGATAAAATACTATTTAAGAAATTAAACTCTGGCTTTTGTCAAAATAATTTTAAAAATTTAATATTTAAGGACTTGATATTTTATTCACTAAAACTTTGCAAATTTTACGTTGTTGCAAAAAAAAATGAAATATTTTTTGGTTAAACATTTTTCAACAAAAAAAAAAACAAAAAATCATACACTTTACGATTTACTTTCATAAAACCCATATGTGCAGATTGGACCGATAAAGTGTTGAAGTCTTAATTCATGAATAAACCAAAAGCAATATAAGCGCAAATTGCCAAATTTTGTGCAGTTAAGTGCATACAAATACATGAATAAAGCACATTTTTTTTGAGTTTGAATTTATTTCTCATAACTTGTTTTACTGAAATATTGAAATACAAAAATACTGAAAACTGAAAACTGAAATTCGTAGTACTTTTTCAATAACCACATATTTTCCGAATAGAATATCCATAAAATAAAAAATGATGTAAAAAGTTTGACGTTCGTATGTGTTTAGTTCTTCTGTGAGTTCTGTGAGCTCTGCGAGTCCTGAGTTGAGAGTTGTGTGAATAATAGGAATAAAAACGGATAGCCAGCCAAGTATTATTGCATTTGGAATTTGATATTTTTTACGATTTTGTTAAGTCTCTTAAGAATTGTTGCCAAGAAATTTACAGTTGAAGACAACAAATGTAATCCCCTTACACTTGCACTTCTTCGACCACAAAATGGAGCGCTTAAGATGCATTTTGAACTCTTTTGTTGTTATTTGGTTTTCTAATCGAGTAGGAAAAAAATAAAATTACATAAATAAAATCAAAATCTTCCTCTTTACACTCCACTCGTACTTTAGCAGTGTTGCCAAAATTGATTGAATTGAGTTTCTGCTTTTTGAATTTGGATAAAGATTTCTAAGTAGGATTGCCTTGGAGTTCGTCCTTGCATACTCGTACAATACAACGTTACAAAAACTAAGCACGAATTGTTATTGGTTTTGAACTTTTCCTCAGCAAATAATTTGATATGTTTTAAAACAAAAGTTTTTATTGGATTTTCTTTGCAAATCCGCAAAAGTATACACACAAAAAAAAACGTTAACACAAACAGAACACATAAGAGAGATACGAGTACCGAAGTATCTGAAACATGAGAAAACAATTTTGTATCGCAAACATTTACTTTGAATTGGTTTCGGTTTTAAATGAAATTTAGCATAAATATCTTATTTACTTTTTGGGGCACTTGGGTACTGAGTTAGAGAAAATGTTAAAACAGAAAAAAGTGATTAAAATATCATCAAATAAAAGTAAAATAAAAGTGCTAAACAAAAAACAAAAAAAAAATATGTTAAGATACAAAGTTGTTAAAATGGTTTGAAAAGGAATTTTAATTTTATTTTAAATTAGAATGGATACACAACCAAAAATAATAAAAATCCCAAATCAATTAATCACCTTTAACTATGTTTGTGTAAGGATTTATCAGGTGTAGAAAACTATGTTTAAAGAATTTATTGTTTTCATGTTTATGAGTTTCTAAGCCATTGATTGATACGAATGAAGTTTCATTCTAGAATGTTGGCAGCAGTAAAATAATCTGTTTAACTATTAACTGAAAATAAAATATAAAAGATTTTTGTTTAGAATTGAAAATCAGTTTCGATTAGAGTATAGATATTAAGACAGATTAAACTGTCAACTGTTATTGCTTCCTATAAACTTAACATTCCCTTTGTAAACAGATAATTATATTGCATGAAGACTATTACATTATTAATTTGATCGCATGGAAATACTTGGTTTTGATTGTGCATAAATAGGAAATATTAAGCAACAAAACCAAAATATTATCCATCAAACAAAAATGGGTGGTATCCAATGCTAAACAATTAAAGTCAAACTCCCATAACTCGAAGTATCATTTTGTAAAGAAAAGTTTCGACTCATGGAGACCTCGAGTTAAAGATTTTTTTTGTAATTGTATGTAATTTGTACTCTAAACCCTGTTGCACTCTACTTTGTTCGATTTATAGAAAATTTGAACTATAGAATTTCGAGTAATGGAAATTTTAATGTATATTAAATCTTTTCTAGACGTCCACATATTTGTCGCATGCTAGCTAAAACTCTAATAATTTTTCAATATAAAGGTATCTTCGGCTTGAAACTGTTTGTTAGTAGTGGTTATTTCAAAATATTATTTTTAATACTATATTAATTATTTTACTTGAAATATTTCTACTCTATATCTATTTTATTTTTATTAAAAGACATAGTTCGCAAGAAAAGGATTTTGATGAAATTATAGATAAAACTAAATATATGTTATTTAATTTAATTATTCATTTAAAAAATTTGATTTTATTTTATTATTTTGTTGCAATTTATGCGGAAGCATCAAAATATTTCGATAATTCATCACTGATACATACGCAAAGATGAGAAAATAGAAATGATAAATCCCTTCGATAATTAAAGAAGATTAAATTTTAAGATTAATAAGATTTATATTTTAATTAAATTTTAAACATTATAAAGTTTAATAAATAAAAAACATGTACAATAACTTGGCAATAAATAACACCAAACAAAAGCATCCTTAGCCTATAGAGATATAGAAAGAACTACTTACTTAATTAGTTTATTTAAATAAATTAAGCTATCAATAGTAGTTTAGTGGATTTCATTAATCATTATTCATTATTTAATAATAAATAATGGAATAATGTTCAAGATCCATTATTGATCAATTGTTCAAGATCATTATTCCATTAAAAATCCATTGTTATCTTTAAAATAATAATGCTTTAAATAAATATTGGGACGACTTGAAATTATATTTTCCTAAACATTTAACGCTTTAGCTTTAATGCATTTGGATGATGATGCATCCTATATACATAGAAAAGATATATATGTATGTCAGAGTTTCTGATATATCAGGAAATTTCTAATATTATCCTCAGCGTGACGGTTTAAAATTTTCAAGGTCCTGGAACATGAACTTAGCAACCTTACTGAAGGTAAAATGATTTAATGTAGATTCTAGATAAATATTCTATCATTTTGGTTTGGCTTTTTAGTATTTAAATGGGTTAAAAGGCATTCAGAATTTGTGTCAAATAGTTTCCTTTGCCCTGTTGTGGTGTTTAGTTGAATATAACTGACGTAATTAAATTTTTAAGCTTGTATTTTATGTAGTTTTATATGGTAAAATCATTATACGTTATAACACCTACATTAGAAAGCATTAATAATCTCCAGGGACCGAAAATAACAGTTATTTTAAAATTTTTTATGAAAAAAAGCAGCAACAAAAAGTTGTCTAAACTCTTATTTAAGTAAATAGTTATCATTCTAACAACTTTTATCCTTAATATTATGCATGCTTTTTATATTTGTGCTTTTTAAAATAAAACTCAAAAAATAATAATTATTATATGCCTTTTATTTTTTTCGCGCAGCAATAACTCTTAAAATTTGCTTCTTATTTTAAAACGCACAAATAACTGGTATACTTGCGTTATATAATATAAAAAGCAAGAGTATCGCGCAAATTCTGCGCGATATTTTTAAAATGAAAATATAAAATGCAATTTTCATACAAGGTAGTTGTTTTTGCAATTCCATAGAAAATGTTTGAAAAGGTTGGTGCAGGTAAAGATTTAGTTCAGTTTTTTGTTTTTGTATTTTGCATTTATATTTTGTATTTACATTCGTATTTTGTAGGAGAACAAATTTGTATGTAAAATACAAAAACAAAAAACTGAACTAAATCTTTACCTACACCAACCTTTTCAAACATTTTCTATGGAATTGCAAAAACAACTACCTTGTATGAAAATTGCATTTTATATTTTCATTTTAAAAATATCGCGCAGAATTTGCGCGATACTCTTGCTTTTTATATTATATAACGCAAGTATACCAGTTATTTGTGCGTTTTAAAATAAGAAGCAAATTTTAAGAGTTATTGCTGCGCGAAAAAAATAAAAGGCATATAATAATTATTATTTTTTGAGTTTTATTTTAAAATGCATATGATAACAGTTATAAGATGATTTTTATTTTTTTTATGATAACTGTTACGGTCCCTGATAATCTCACATAATTTTTGACTATATATTAGTTTAAAAACATTCCCATAAGAAATTATATCACCTCTACTCAATGTTATACCTTTTACACTTTCACGTTAACCAAAATCGACCTCAGAGAGTAACTTTTAACAAAAAAGGAATACACATTTAATTTTTAAAAATATTCAAATTTTTAATTCATGATAAGAAATATTTCTCATATTAAATTTGAGAAGAAACAACTTCAAAGTTATCAGAAACATAATTAAATTATTTTTGACTATTATTAATTACGACAGCATCCGCCTTTTTCTTCTCCCGTTTTCGTTCATTTCATTTCTTGTTTGATGAATTTTCTATTAGGAGGGAATTTAGAAGTAATCTATTTGAAAGAATGTATTTATTTTGATTACTTTAAATTATCGTTTTTTCAATTAGTATAAGAACATATATTGAAATTAGTCACCTAATATGAGAATCTTACATTTAAACAAGAAATGTTTGGAAGTTTTTTATGCTCTATAATCATGGTAAACGACTTCACACTGAAGTGCTATGTATACTCGTAAGCAAAAAATTTTAAAACAAAGTGTTTTCAGATTTGAAGATGATTGATTTTAATATCTTTATTTGGAATTTTTCCTACATATACAAACCTCTAATTAATCACATTTTAATTAATTTTGCATTGTAGTAGTTTACATCGTATTCCATTCGGAAAATCGAACCTTCACATCTATGATACACAATGTTGTTGTAGATAAACTTGGTATGTATAATAGATATATAATAGATGTCAAATACAATGGAATTACAGTTATTATTTAAGAAATAAGTGTTACAAATGCTTACATGGGAAAAGCAAATTAACTTAAAAGTTCGTTACAGTGAAAAACTTGAAAAAGTATTGACGAATTGTAATCAATATGAACTCAAAACTGGCATTCAAAAGAAAAACCAGTGTATACATTGTAAAGATATCGATAAAGAAATTGCTAAATGAATTGAAATTGATTTTCTAACATCACAAATCTTCATCAAAATATAGAAAGTTGAGCAAGTTTAATTATAAAAACATTACTAAATCAGCGATTGAAATATAAAAACAAAATCTTCTTCATCAATTAAAGCGTTTTATTAATGCAATAAATAGTCAAAGCCACAGTTATCCAAATTAATGGTTTTTAATTAAAAATCAAGCATTAAAACACTCTATGGAAGCATCTATATTCCTCAAAATGATGAGCCTCAAGAAAAATTATAGCCTTTTGACGGCTTATACAAACTTCTTAATTGGAAAATAAAATTATTTATAAAACCTCTTAAATATCTTTTAAATTTAAATTACCAGTTGTTTACTGTTTTCTGATTTGATTTCACTGTTTTCTTATTTTGTTATTTAAAATAATTTATTATAATAATACTTATAAAAAATGTAAAAATTAACTGCTAGAGCTATTTTTCGGCTTTCTTCTGTTAAAGATTGGTATTAGGTAATAGAAATACTTCAAGAATTTAAACCTAATATATTAAGATATTTTATAATTTCCTGTAATAGATTTTTGATTAACAAATTTTCTTTATTATCTTGCTATCTAATTATTACTTCAATTTTCAAATTTTCATCAATTGAAGTCTTTGTCTTATACTTTTGTATTTGTAACAGAAATACATATTTCATTAAATATTTTGTTTTTGATTGATAATTCCAATATATCAGATATATCATAGCAAAATGTAAAATTGATATGGTTGTAGTAATCACCCAATTTCTAAATTCTATATGACCTTAATTGCGATTGAGAGTTTGTTAGGGAAGACTAACCTCGTTTAGTTGTTAGACATGTATTAATATCATAATGTGTGAGAGATTTAACAAACATATCAAGAATATTTTAGGGAACTAAACCATAGAACAAACTTTCTAGTATTAAAAATTAAGTAATATGTAAGTTTTGCATTTGAAGATAAATTAGGTCAAGTATTTAAAATATCAGAATATGCGGACAAGCATTTTGGGTAAATGTTGAAGTATTAATTTAGCAAAATAACTCAGATGGGTTCTAAATGCATCACGTATTTATCTAAATAAAGATTTTATGTGACCCAATTTAATCAAAAACTAGAAACAGAATATAAATATGCTACATTTGCTTATATTTTATTGCTCGTTTTATAGTTCCGCTCAGTCAAAAAATAAAAAAAAGGAGAAATTCGTATTGCTTTATGTGCAAAACGTGCCGTATCGTAAAATTTAAAGGATATTAAAAACATCACGTTAAAAAAAGTCCTAAATTCAAATAATATTTCAAAATTGTACTCATACTATATATATGTTATAGTACGCTTACAATGACAATTTAATAAAATTTAAAATTATATAAAGAATTTGGCAAATATTTTTACTAGAATTTATTTGTAAATAAATATTATACAAAAGTAAAAAGAATATTCAGTTCAGAAGTTTCCTATTTTTAATATTTTTAAATATAAATTTAAACACATTTATGTTACAACGTTTGATAAAAAGGATATTATTTCAACTGTTTGTGATGATATTTATATGTACTACGTACATTCTTAAAAGTACTTTGTGTTTAAAATAAACTCTTATCAAAATGTAATTTGAAGCGAATTAAATAAAATCAATAACAATAAGAAAAAGCAATAAGATTAAATACTTCGCAATTTGATATTATGAAATATTATATACATATGTTATATATATATACATAATCCTGTCTAGTTTTGTAAAAATACTTAAAATAGGTTTACAAATATAATGTGACGCTTTAAAGTTAAGAATATAAACAACATACACACATAATTTTGTATTTTTCTACAAGTTCACCATATTTCATACATTTTTGACTCATTAAAGAATTGTTTGTCCATCTTAGGTATTGTATAGATGCACTATAGACCAAGGTTTTTCCGTAGCCTATCCGCGAACTGCTACGGATATGGTTCAATAGAACCAACGATCTGTAAAATATTGTATTTGCGCTTTTAACGACAGTTTTGTTTGCGACTATATTAGTACCAGATCTTACAAAACCTAATCAATATTATAGCGGTTCTTGTAAACCAGATTTAATATTTTTCTACTTCAAAATAAGACTGAAAGACACTGCTATTAATGTATTCTGGTCACGGCATGTATTCTATTATCTAATACTAATTTTATGTTTATTATTTTCTTCAAATTTTATTATACTGAACATAATCATAGAAGACGCACAGAGTCTGAAGTATAAAATTTTGCTTATATTGTGACAATATATTCCGAAGATTTTTAACTGACTTAATTTTTTATTATAAGTGTTTATATTGACTATTGATATGCACATTGAAACAAAACAATATGAAAACTTTTTTGTGGGAAGAGTTTTTTTTAGACATTACTAAATATTAATATATTACACTCCATCATGCTATATTTATAATATTACACAAATCTATGTATGTATGTATGCATTTTTGTACGCCTCAGAGGCATACCGCATCTGTTAATCTGTTATCATAAATAATTAGCATCCTTTACTTCAGGTTCTACAGTTCATCGCTAAGTAATAGCCTTCGAGTTTTCAACTCACTGCCTGTCGAACAATATTGCTATTTGGTCTTCTAAGAGTATGCTCTTCCTCCCATTTGGATTTCTAAATTTTTTCTGTTGCTTTAATTTAGATGATATTGGAAGTGCAATAAATATGCAAGACTCTTCGTGGAGTTTTGTTTATAAAAGTTCATATTTTTAAGTTCTTATTATTATATTAAATTATAAGTTTAAGTTTAATATAAATTTATTTTCATAATATAATAAATCCAATAGTCGCATAGAAATGCCCCGCAGAGATATCAGTCTTTTAATAGGTTTACTTATAGCTCATTGTAGATTAGAAAACTATGGCAAAATATTGAATCTCCTCTTTAATCATACCTGTCGCAGCTGTGGAAAGGACGATGAAAGTGCGTCTCATCTACTCTGACTTTACCTAGCTCAGGCACAAAGGCGATTAAATATTCACTTCTTGAGGATCTGAAACAGTTACAAAACCTCCCACTAAATTGCATTTTAAGTCTCGCCAAAGGTTCTAAGTGGTTTTAAACCCTGAGTTTTCTTTACTAAAGGGAAACACAATAAGCCAATAGACCCAAGCGAACCCTTTAGGGATCACCGGTATAACCTAAGCTAACCTAAACTAATATAAGTTTGCATTTTTAAGATACTAGTAATTTTGTATCTTTCTGTCATTTTGAATGCAATAATTATACTTCTATGCTGTTTTAAACTCTGAGTTTTCTTCACTACAGCGAAGCACAATGAGACAATAGACCCAAGTGGAAACCCGTAGGGATCGCCGGTATAACCTAACCTAATCTAATATAAGTTTATATTTTTAAAATACTAACAGTTCTGTATGAGGACAAGGGAGTAATTTTGAGTGATATAATTATACTTGAATAAATTTTTTCCCACAATATGTATAATAAAAATAATGATAACATTTTTAATAAAACTTTTCAAAATTTTTAATTTAAAAGCGATTTAATTTACTTTAATGTATTACAACCAATTTAAAGTATTAGGTCGGCGTGGCCTATTAACAATTTTTAAAGTTTGCTCTGTCAACGATTGGTCGCCTTTTAATGTGATTTCATAAAAGTTAAATAAAAATTCAGACTGGAACATGCTCGATTCATGACTAATGCAAAAACCTTTTTAAATTGCTCTTTGACAGTAAATGTTTTAGCGCGAATGTAAGACATGGCACGTTCAAACAGAACAGGACTTTTTATATAAAAATGGCTAAAAGCAATGTAATATTACTAAAACAAAAAAAAAAATAAAACGAAAAAGTACATAAAAAATAAAAAAGTGAGCAATGGCCATTTTGCATATAAAATTTAAATGCCGTACCGACGTCCACTGATTTCGTCTCCTCCTTTCCTAACCATTAAAACTGTGATGCTTTATTAATTCTATGAAAATATTATGATAATCATGCACTACATTTGAGTACGCGCTAGTTAGAATCTTTGACATGCAAGGAAACAGCCACCAAAAAAGATTTTTCAAAGGAGATACGCGCTAACAGTGCAGTAAAATATTTTATGGTTCTTATTTATTTCTATTTTATATTCATGAATATATATATTTGTATTTATCTATAGTTACATAAAGAGATAAACATATTTCAATAGACTATAAAATTTTTTACTATATTTTGCAGTATATAGTATACCGCAAATGGAGTGTCTTGATGTTAGAAATTGGGACTAAGTTCATATAGCTTTACTAACAAAAACATCATAAAAAATTAAATATCATTGAAGAAATATTAAGATTTATTTCATCTTTTATTAACTAACCACAAACTTTCTTATAAAGATTTTATTAAATTATCCAAAAATTGAAAAGCAGAACTAATAACGTTTATAACTTAGGTTCTGAGCTTAGCTTTTCAGGTTCTATCATTTATACAAAAAAAAAAAATTTTTTAAAACATTCTTTTCATTGGATATGAATAGTACAATCTTAACTATATATTAATTTATTACTATTGCTAAATTGTACTCAAGAGATATTAAGTAAAATGTATGCGGGATTACTGAATCAGTGTTCAGCTCCCATACAAATAATTTATAATACAATAGATTATAGATAATCTATGTTAACTCATGAGGTTTTGTTTGCTTTAGCCTTCTCAGTTCATTGGTAATATTCGGCAGTTGAAAACATGACATGTTAAAAGTGTTGTGATATAGTCTTTCAAATTATCAGGTAATGTTTGTAGGTGCATAACCTTGAATCGACAAAGCAATCTATAAAAAGCATATGAATCCTGTAAGCACATTTTTTGTAACCGTTAAATTTCTAAGGTAACTTGGCAGATGATTGCCAGTAAATTCTACACTGTTTTCTCCAAAGATCTGTAGTACAGAAAATGGTGTGATAATATAATATCATATATCCACGTGTCCTAAGAACTGGAAACTACTTGTAAACAAAAAAAAATTTGGAGAATTTGCTTTAGCAATACCTATTCGATTATGTCAAGAATATGAATTAAACGCTTCAGAATGATGCAGAGATATAGGCTGCACTATTCAGACAAAAAATAGATTATTTTATTTCTTACATTCACAAGGAAAATGAATAAGTTAAGCTAAAACTAGATTTAGAACGTGACGATCTTGAAATAACAATATGCTTAGATTCACATAAAAACTCAAGTCGATGAAAAAAATGTTTCCAAATTTTTCTTTTAACTGTTGGTGTTCTTTTGAAGCAAATCAAACAATTGAGAACCCTAAGAATATATTCAACAGCATATATGATGCATAAAAGACGCGTTAGTTTGTGGGACTGAATACCACCCTCCACCCTAATTGAATCGAATAACTACATTCGTGACAGTCATTAGCTAAATAAGATAATAAGATTTAAGATTTAATAAGATTTAAGATAAGATTTAAATAAGATAAGTATTTGAAATTATCTGAAACTCTGACATCTATAACTCAAAAATGGATTTATGGTTAATAGACTGACTTATTGGTCCTTTGGTTCTATAATTGTCAAATGGTGCGAAGGCTGTCCAACTAGAGTCATGAAGATAAAGTCTTCAGAGACAATTTATGCAATTAAGTATCTAAATAATTTATATTGATAATATTTATATTTATACACATTATACATACATCTTAATTTGTATAATGTACCTAATCTTAATAAATTTGAAACTTTATTACTAGTTATAAGATTAGCATAAATAGAAAGAAATAAATACATCATAAAAATATTATAAAAAAACTCTTCACAAATTTAAAAAATTAAATATAATTAAGCACATTATAAATAATTTGTTAGTTTTTATCTTTGATATACTTAAATTTTCATTTTAAAATCAGTTTTTCTTCCTCAAAGAATAACTAATTTAAAGAAAATATTTTTTCATATATTCCTAAAATCATTAGGTAAAGTACGAAGTCCATCAGACCGATTGCAGTAGTTTTAGTCCTGGTTACCGAAATTTTTATTTAAACTTTTTGTTTTAAGTAAAATGAACTCTGAATAAAAATGACCCTATTTTAACATATTAAATGTACTTTACTTATAAAAGGAAGTACAGTACACATTAGAATACGAAACGCGTTCGACCCAAAAAAAGTTGACGAACATTTATTTTTAGAGAAAATATTACTTCAAAGTGTCATTTCAGTTTTATTACAGCCAAAATGAAATATAATTTTCGAAAGAGATAATTAAATATTTCAGCCATATTTTCAACTTAATGAGAAATTATTAAGCTTAAGTATTTCGTTGTATTATTTTTCAGTTTTAAACAACTTTTTCGAGGTTCATGAGAAAATTCAGATATAATGAAAACGAATTAAATTACTCACTTCAACATTAATTGGATTTCATTTCTATATCTGAGCTGAAACCTGAACAAATACGAAATATTATTGTTTCATATATATTATTTTATAATGAAAAAAATATATATGACTTCAATTCAAGGATGTAAGGTAGTTAGTAAATTTGTTTGGATATATCAACCTAACATAGTTAATTATTTAGAATATTTATTAATTAATTTATATTTAATTATTTTAATAAAATACTTATTTTGATAAAAGTGATTTAGGTACACATATCAAATTCTATAACTTTATGTATCTAATTAATGTTTTCACATTTATATGTACTTTTTCTAAAAAAAAAACCACATTAAATGTGGATGTTATATACATCCGCAATAAACTCAATATAGGAAATAACAATTGCATTTCTATGTAATGTATTATGTACGTCAATCACAATGATTTAAATATATAGATAAATACTACATATTCTTCCAAGATATTATTTTGTATGGATTTAAATAATTTAATAATATTTAATATTTTAATTGAATTTGATATTAGATTTGTGCAAGTGCAACTTTGTATTAATTATTGAGGAGTCCAATTCACTTAGTGTTAAGCTTTTAATGAGACAAATTAAATTTTAAACAAATAATATTAATCAAAGGACTTCGAACATTCATTAGAACGAAATTTATCACATAAATAATTATAATTATAATTACATAATTATGGTATATAATATAATTATATAATATAACTAGAATTTAACCCGGCAAACGTTGTTTTGCCCTATAAATTATTTCTACTCATTATTTTTTTTTTTAATAAATGATAATGAATGTACTGTAACATATTGTACTGCCATTTGCTATATAAACTATTTCCGTTGCTCCGAACGAAGTCATTTGGAAGCATGAATTAAATATGCGAATGGAGATCAGGAACATATGTGAATCTTCATGCGTGCCAATGAGCAAGCCGTTCAATGGTTCTGGTGGTCTCTCAATTTCTGGTAGTTGCACTTTTCCTGATGCGCACACAACCCGTCTGATTCTTGTTTGAATTTGAGTGCATAACAATAAGGGCATTCTTTGTCCATAGAACCAATCATCACTTTCAGATGTGCAGAATATTCAATATCTGGCTCGTACTTGAATGCAAGACGAAGAAACGAAGTGGATGTAAATGCTCAATGTACTTGTTGGCGTAGTTACATAAAATAATAAAAAAAATTTTTCTTATTCAAAAATATAAAAAAAATTTATATCAAAAAAATTAAAAAACTTTTGTTAAATCAATAAAGATATTTTGCTGGATAGGGACACCCTAATCACTTTAGCGGTATGAAATATACTTTACGACCTATTCTCATACTTACCAAATATACACAAAAAGTTTCATGACAATTGGTCAAGCCGTTTCGAAGAAGTTTAACCACAAACACCGGGACACGAGATTTTTATATATAAGATAATATGTAATTATATGTAATATGTAATATAATATGTAATAATATAATTTATGTGATAAATTTCGTTCTAATGAATGTTCTAATGGATGTTATAATTATAATTATAATTATAATCGCATATATGATAATTAAATACAAGATACAGATAAATACAAGAAATAATTTAAACCCACTGATGATGGATATTTGGTAATATTCGAAACAGCTGTATGGTCTGCCAAAAATTCAATTAATATAAATAATATAAAAAGAATTTGTTATAAGAATTCATTACTTTTTGAAACCTCTCCAAAATATTATTATATCAGTAAGAATCAATATCTAAAAGTTACCGAATTTCAACTGACTTTAAGACATCAGATATATTCAGTCAGAAAGGATACAAAACAAAAAGTTTTCTAAAACCAAAAAAGAAAAATTAAAAATGTATACAATATCAAGTAGTTTTTAATTATTTAAATTCTATTATTTTTTTTATTACACTATTACCAGAAGGAATTGTTAATATAAGGATTTTTCGCTGTAAATCTGTAAATTATATAAAAACCAAAACAAATTTCAAACAAATTGACTTCTGTTCACTTACGCAGCTGTACGCAGTTTCAATTCTGAATGAAAATGCAATAAAGTTCGATATATAATACTATAAAGCTCTAGTAAAACTAGTGCAATTTCTTCACTAGAAATATTCTACACCAGAATATTCTAAGAAAACCATCAACTGCTAAACTTTGTATGATTACAACAAAATAGTGAATATATACAGTATAATACACAGAATTTCTCTATTTATATATCTACTAAATAAGTCAACATATTGACATTAACATTTGAGATAGCGCAAATCTATTAGTAAATATTGAAAGACCATTGCATCCACAAAAAGTCACTACATTAGGGGGGGTTTGGTTAAGCGATTCGACAGCTCCAGTCAAATCTGACCGCTACAACATGATAATAGCAAGGTTTCAGTATTATAAAATATATATATAAATAAATATTAAAATAATATTTGATAGAAATTTAATCATAAATTTATTTTGTTTATGACCACTAAATTCTCTGGATTACTCGATTTGAGAAGCTCAAGATTATTTATATATATTCTGCATTATCCTTTACTGTGTAACAAAACTTTTGTCAAACATTAAATATTTTCTACACTTTGCAAAAAACTTTTCATTTTAGTTTATTGTCTGTGATATCTGTATCTGTTCAAGATACTTACAATTTTGAAGCAATCAATATTAAAAACTTATCAAATAAAATGTTATATATTTATATATTTACTATTAAATAGTAGTTTTGTTCAGTAAAATCACAATGAATATAGCAAACACGGTCCATAATGGGGTTGAAAACCACCATTAATTAAGTAACTTAGTCCGAAAGCCTTGATGATACTATAAGTAAATTTGCAGATGAAGGATAATGTTTTTAATAAAAAACATTTGTTCTTACAAAAAAAAAACAATAACGCCAGAATCTTTAAATAAACATATGTAATAATTCGATAAAAATTTGTATTATATTATATATGTATATGGCCTTTAATGATATATACATATTATAATTATCTATATATATTTTATTGTAAAATAAAATAAGTATTAATGAACAAAATCTTTTTAAAATTCCACTACTTTTTTTTTAAACTGCCCTTGTTTGGTCAAAGTGTAATCTCCTTTAAATTATGTGATTACTGTAAAGGATTTTAAATTTAATGGATTTCCATATTTTTTGTGTCTACAAATTGTTCTGTTTTCAAAGTTTCCGAACGCAAGTATCTGGAAGTATTAACATTGACACTGTTTTCGTTTGCAGTAAAACTAGAGCTCAATTTTATTATTTTTTGCACTTAAAAATATTTTAAAAATTGAGATTGACATGACAAAAACGCAGTGGGTACTTAAATTTTACAGTTCAATTAGAACGTAAGCTAAAGGGAGATGCAATTTTCTCTGGAACAGAGCAATAATCGTTTGATAAGGGACGAACTTATTTTTTGGCTAATAAGAATGAAAATTCAGAAAAATATTCTGGATAATCGTCAGTGAAAAATTATGCATCGCAAACTGAATTTAGTTTGCAGAAAATATTGCTAGAAAAAAAATATCATTCACATATCTAAGTATTAATTTATTCTATTTATATGAAATGAACTAAGTATAGATACTTATAAAGTTATGTATCTTTAGTTTTACTGGTCTTATTATTACCCTTTAATCTTGTCACTGAAATTATTTTTTAAACTGAGTATTTTGTAATTAATTTAAAACAAATTAAAGGAAACTAAGTATTTTTGTTATACATAAACTGTTATAAATATCTTGTAATTTATTTGCTACCATTAAAAAGTCTTTTGGAATACTAAATATTATGTAAAAATAGTTACTTATACCTATTTATATGATCAATCAACAACCTTTTAATATGCAGTCAACTCATCATAATGATGTTCTGGTAATTGTGAAACTTATAAAACATGTATTGAATTAATCTAAATTAATAGTTTTGTTCTTTTAACACATTTCATACAAATGATGTGATATGTGTGATACTCTTAAGATGCTGGGAAAAATATTTTTTTAATATTTTTATTACTTTAAACTTATTTTATTTTTAATTTTAAACCAAATATTTTATAAGCAAAAATAACCTAAACCGTAGTTTAAGTTCACTACTATATATTTATATACACATATACAATATGTACATAGTATTTTAGTTATTAATCTATATGTTAATGTACTAATTGAAAAGGCTTCATCTTCACTTCATAATATTAATGTAGAAGTGCTTGGGTTTTGATACTTATTAAATATTTAATATTTTTAACAGTAGTCATTATCCAAATGCTTGTTAAAGAGAATATATTAAAAATTATTCTGTTTCTTACTATTGTGGATACTATTGTGGAAAAGCAGAAAATTTGTAGTGAAAATGTGTTTTTGCAAAAAGAATTTAAAATTAATTAAGTACATTTTGCAATTAATTACTTAAGCAAAAGGGAATACGATTACGTATCTGTAGACTTCCTGTAACGGCAGCTATAATTAGTTATTACAAAGCTTTAATTGCAAGTCAAATAAACCATTTGAAATGTGTTTGCAAAGTCAATGCAAAAGTTTGTGGGGAAAGTGAAAAAGCGGGTGAAGTGGAAAGAGGGTGGAGTGAGCTGACTCAAAGGATACGCCATCTATGCGCATTTGAAGTGCACAAAATAGTAAAAATGAAATGCAGTTACTTCAACCACATTCAATCTAGAACCGGAAACGGTACCGCACGTGATAGTTAAGCTTTTACTTTACTACCAAATGCTGCGCTACTAATACACTGGAATATAAAAAAAAAATAAAAAAAATTAAAAATAATATATTTTAAATACGGGAAATATATTACAAACTTTTTTATTAAAATTATGGGTTAGTAAGTTAAAAAATAAAATGAAATATTTTTAAAGAAGGAAAAAGAAAATTTTAGTAAAAATGATGCTAAAATATTTGTGTAATTATATTTTTGTAAAATAAACAGAATTATAAATATTTAAATTTTTACGCATATTATGATAATATTTCCTGCAACATTTATTTATAAATATTACAAAATAAATTTTGGATGTGGATTATGCACTACATTATGTTAAAATAAAATAAAAACTTTTAATGTTAAAATATTTTTTAATTTGATATATGAACCGTAAACAATATTTTCCTTTTTCTTCTCAACGAAACAAAATTAATTCAAATTTTTTTCGATGAAGCCACAACTTCGGTGGCTTAAAGCACTACAATTTTTCAGTTAATTACTGTCAGGACATATATATATATAAGACGAATTAGCAACATTATTCTTTTAAAAAAGACATTGTAATAGTTATAGTTATATTTTATAGTAGTAGTAGTATTCTTTTTATTAAATATAGGTTATATTTACATTTACAAAATTAACATTTTCAATAATTTATAATATATAAAACATAAATATTATAAATAATTATAAGAAAAATAATAAGAAAAACCTAACTTCATTTACATAGTATTTAATTTATCCTTATACGATTATGGCATTCGCCGTCAATCGGGGATTTGGATTTGTGTTTACGAACTTCAGCTTATGAGAGTTAAAATGCCTCTAATATAATATTTTCTCTATAACGAGACGCCGTTTTCACATAGATCGATAACATATGCCAGTTTTCACCATTTAGCAGCCTCATTAATTCATTAATATCTAACGTTTGTTTTCCAAAATAATTTACCCGTAGCTCCATTAAAATTGGACATTTACTAAGAAAATGTATTACATCTTCCTTTTCTCCAGTATTGCACAGCGTGCATCTCGGGTCTGACGAGTTCATATAAGGAGCGCTGTTGAGCTTTAACAGTTCTCCTCGAGTTTTGAAAATATATCCAATTGCTTCAGCACTAAAACGATCTGCGAAGTAACTGTTGTTGCCTAAGTCAAAATTAAGTTGCCTGTGTAAAACACGAGTTAAGCTTTGTCGACTTTCTGCTACGAACTTTTCTCTAAACGCAATACCGATTTTTACTAATAATATAAATATATATATATTTTATATATACATTTTTTAGAAAATGTTAAGAACAGCCAGTTAGGCTGTTCCGAGCGAAAAGATTAACGCAGAAACGTAAGAAATGGCAAAAATTTAGAGTGTCTTCTCTGTTGGTTCAACTAATTCTATGTTGATAATGAAGACCTTGAAGATGATAACCAAGCACTGTCCTCCACAATATCGAAAAAATTAACAAAACTCTTTAAAGCGAAGAAAAATGTATACGGCTTTTATTGGTTAGTCCTATTCTTTGACAACTGTGATAATTTTGAAGACGATAATTTTAGCGGCTCTGAGAAGATCAACAAAATTCTTCATTGAAGAGAAAACTGGAATACCTAAAACCACAGCATTTAACCAAAGATGACCGAAGATTTAGCACGACAAAAGCTCTTTGCGCGTACTGTACGCAAACCAGGAAAAAGTCTACAGAAGTCTGCTTTACAAAGACATGTTAAAAATATCCCGAAGGAATTGATCATAACAGGCATTATAACTTGTGATGAGTTTTTTATTTTTTAGTGATTTTAAAAAATCGAAATCAAGACGAGGTAGACACTGCTCTTCAATTGAAAAGAAATTTTTCACATCGAACTTGTCTTAGATGGCGATCGCAAAATATTACTAAAAACATCAACAACGATTGTGGGCAAGAATTCGACCACTTTGATTATAATACAGAGATATATAGAGATCCAGGAAGTTGGCATTTATTGCACTATGATGTACCATGACACAAAACCATCATGGTACGTGAGTTCTTGATTCAAAAATGCACAATTATTATCGATCATTCGTCATATTCACTTGATTTGATTCTGGTTATTTTGTATAATGAAGTTTAAGATGGAACGAAATTGGTTCGACTTAAATACTAATGCCAATTCTGACGAATAAGAATAAAAGACCTTTCGGAAAATACGTTTAATGTTTCTAAATGCTGTGTTGACCCGAAAAAGAGATTATTACAAATTTATGAAAATAAAAGAAATTAAAAAGTAATAATATTAATTATTAATAAATTAAAATTAAATATATAAATTATAGTAGTCTCGTCGTATGTAAAAAAGACTGCGTATTCTATTCTATTCTATTTAACTATTTTATTTATTTGTCTTTTTTTTCTTGGAAAAAGATTAATTAGGGAACTCTTGAGTACTTGATTTATTTCATTAGTGTGACGTGGAAATATAAATAGGTCGCATTTATTTTGCGAGCAGATAAAATGTAATTGACATTTCATATATATGTAGGAGCCATACAAGTACACTCTCATAAGTGACTAAAAGATAGATTATAATTAATAGTGTAATTAGTAACTTAGCAAGGCAGCTTTACATCTATCTTTACAACGCAATATTCATCAAAATAATTTTGATAAATCTCAATTATTAAGTATTAATAAAATACTTTAAGCAACAATCTTTTTAATAACTTCTAACGTCATATTATTCGCATTTAGCAATGCTTTCATACAAGTTTCCGCAGACATTTTATGAAGGATATGGTATTTCTGTCAACATTATTTACAGGATATGTCACACATTATTTGCAAATGTTTGCAATAAAAATCAAATATTATGTGAATTTCATGTTGTTAAATAAATAAATTTCCATTAAGCAAATGTGTTCGATGTGCACAGACACACACCCGTGTGTGAGGAAAACTTCATTTGGTTTTATTTGGGCTCGTAAGTTTGCTTGCGGATGGAATATGGATGCCGCATTCGTATTGAGGAGCCCAGAATGATTTATTGTTGGATTCGTTTATCGTGCGTAAGACACAGAGTTTGGCTTTACTTTTTAATGAAGCAAATTGTTAATAATGTTGAACGTAATGTATTGTAAAATTTTTATTACTTTTCACTCATAATGTAAATGTTTTTGAATATTTACTAATAGCTTGTTAAAATGTTGTTACAACTATTGTCGGACGAAGAATTCATTAATTTAAATTAAATCTGCCATATAAGTATAGTCTTGAACAAGAACCATAACACACACATAGTACTTGAACCTTCTGGTGTTAATGTTTTCCATTAAAGTTTGTTGTACATTGTAATTTAAACAAATTATAAATAAATAAATTCATTGGTATTTAAAACACGACCGCATTTGACCTCATTAGAAATTAATCTCCTACACAAATGTAATTTAAATTATAAATATTTGCTTATGCTATTTCATTTTAATTAAATTTTAGTATATAGTATAAGACACATATACTTAGAAGTATAATTACAAACACAGTTTTAAAGTAATATATGGAAACATATATGTACAAGATATTAATAATCTCGAGAATAAAATATAAATAAAGTTAGTATAAGAATTTAATATTTGGGTGTATAAATAACATTAATATTAACTAACTGCTAACATTAACAGACAAGAGCATAAATTATTTTTAAGTACCTAAATGATTTAATATTTGCTCATTTGAACAATTAAATTAGCATTTATGATCACTAGGGGTGTTCAGACTATCCTGGGTAATTCGGTAAATTGATATTTGATATAATGATAAAATAACAAACGTCAAAAAAACTAAAAAACTACTTAATATTATTATATATAAGAATAATATCAACGAAAAAGTGGAAAAAACAAATTCAAATAATAACAAAACTTAAATTTTATTTATTTTTTATTTCTAACTAGCTGTACACCGTAAGCTATATATCTTACAGAAAACAATTAATTAGTTTAAAAAAATTTTTAAAATTCTCTTTAATTTTGAGTTTCCAAAAACACTAATTTGGTATAAGATAATGTTTGAGTTATTTTATAACCATTGTAAATGCTGAGAATGATACGGATGCTTGCAACCAGATCAGCATCACCTTACGATTCTATATTTACATTTGTTGTTTGAATAACTTTTAGCAAGAGTTTTTGTTAGTATAATCTATATCCTTTACATAGTTGATAAATATTTTGAAATAGAATAATTAGGAATATTTAGTCACAATTTGTGCGTTGGAAGCACAGAACTATCTAAAGAATTTAAGACTTGAACTTATAACTTTGTCGACTGTGAATTTATTTGCAATCGACATTTTTGAAAACACTTAATTTGGGAGCTCATATTGTTAACAATTGGTAAGAATCTATTATATCTATATTATCTGACAAGAATCTGTTATATTTGATGTACCCACTTTGAAAAAGTGGAACCTAAATATTGACCCTAAATAAAAAGTTTGCAGATTATGTACCATGTCTTTATGTGGAGAACATATAGAATAAATATCATGTAGATCAATTTAATAGTTTAGGAGAAGTTTGGTTTTTTCCATTTTCCATTTTACATTTCTTTCAATATTGGCCCTTACTAAAAATGCTTTTTTATATATGGCCTCTTATATAGAGATAACGTAGTATAAATATCATGCAGACATATTTAGCAGCTTAGAAAAATATTTTATTTCAACAATTTTTTTGTAAAGTAATCACCTTAAATATTAACCCGTAACAAAAATATTATAAAAGATTTTCGGACACTTTATATACGGACCACGTAGTGAAAATATTAGTGGCTCAAGCGAAAACTTAGTTTTAATATTGAATTGATTTTTGTATGATAACTACCCTAAATAATGACTCTAACTATTGATTTGTCATTGTATATAGATCATGATATATAAATATTAAGTGCACAAAAATTATTTATCAAATGGAACAGGGGGTAACAATGAGAGAACTTTCTATTCCAAAAGTATTCAAATGTGAATCAAGTAAGTTCTTGAGCTGATCTCATATCTGTTTTAGACAACACCAAATATCTATCATCAGTGGTCCTTGGAAACAAATTTTAGTGAAATTATCTATATATATTTAGCACGCAAGCGTCAGGAATTAAACCTACCCAAATTTGAACCGTGGACCCATGGGTAACACACAAAGCCAATATATACTGAATGTGCATTATTTATTCATTTTTATTGCGAATTCATAAACAGCCATTGCACTTACTGTGTTGTTTATTAGAACTAACGCATAATTCACAGCTATATAAGTTAAAGTAATTATTGGAAATTATTGTTGTTTCAAATTTTCATACTATTGTTTGTAGAAGACGTTTATGCATATTTACTCTAGATCGTTTGCATTCTGCAAACATATTTAGAGAGTTTTATATATTGTTAAGCATACAGTAAGTACAAGGTTTGTTTACGAATAACAGAAACTGTTAAAACTCCAAATTTGCATAATGCAAATTAAGTGTACTTTGACTTTGTATGTTACCACGCAGTCCACGGTTCGCATGGGTGGCAAATACAGATAACAGTGCTCTCTATGTGAGAGAAAACAATTTTTGGAAGTATTTCAAATTTAAAATAAATTCGGATAACAACAGATGCAATAAAAAAGGCAATTTAGAGAATGAACTCTATTAGAATATAGTTAAATATATATCAACTACATAAAAAATAGCAGGAATATCAATTATATTAAAAAGTCAAAATTATAAAGGAAATCATTAAACCCATGTTGAAACTCTTAAGAAATATTTATCAGTTTAAAATTTTAAATTAAGGAATATACAAAATATCATTGAATTAATTTTCTTTATGACTTATAAAGACTATTTAAATATTTTTTTTCATTTATTAATCTCAAATTTTAATTGAAAAGCCTACACCTTTGTTCAAATAGTTCATAATGAAATTTAAATTTACGTTTTTGATAATCTATCAGATGTTTTAAAAACAAAGAAAATCAATTTTGGATAAAAAAAAATTTCTTTCATTGAAACTTTTTCAATCAAAAAAATAATCAGAACCTTTGATGAATGATGAAAGTGCTTTGTGAAAGGATAATCGCCTTATCATAAGCAATAAAGGAAAACTCAAAATGTTTGACTTTGTGGCAAACTTTGCTGCATCAATACTGATAACGAAATCTTTGACAAATTTAGATAAATTAGATAAATTACTAACTCAAATGGCAATAAGTGAGATCTTTATAATTGGACTTATGAGAAAATTCGACAACAAAAGAGCCTTGTAGGTGTGTGTACTTCAATGTGTAGAGAGCATATGCAATTACACAATTACACGAATTGAAACCGTTGCCTTGGGTGACTCAAATTCTACTTAGCAGCAAATCTGCCACAAATGTCAGGCAATTACATTAAAACGCAAACAGTAAATGTTATTTCTACAAAAGCTGTGCTCATCAAAGCTAGAGGGTCTACTAAAATCAAAGGGTGCACATATACTGGCAAAGGACTTAGCGTAGCCACCCACAATGCAAACCAAAACACATTCCGGACTGAAAAGCAGCTGCGTTTTCCTATTCTACGTTTTCCTGCTCTGCGTTTTTATTTCTTATTTGTCTTCCGAGTTTTCATGTGTGTTTATGCAATGACAACAAAATAACAACATCAAAGGTTAATCACCCCTAGAGGCGCTCTTAAGTTATACTTTGTATTTAAGCAAACTCAATCTAATAAATAAAAAGATAGATGTACTGCACAGGATTCGCTGTTTACTTCATTATCGTGAAAGTAGTTATGCTTACTTTGCTTTAAACGGTGATGTAGAAATGTGAGGACGAGACTACTCTTGCCGAGGACGAGAGTAGTGTGATAAGTTCGACATTTTAATGCTTATGCTTAGAGGGTAAATACATTTTTTCTTGTAACACAAAAAGCGATATTATTATATTATTAATATATGTAAAAATGTGTCACTATTAATATAAGTGGTACTATTAGTATAATGAATATCACAGAACTATATATATATATACAGTGGCTCACAGCTTATTTCGTGCAAGCAATATTTTTGTAGATTTAGTCGTGAAAATCCAAAATTTTGTTCAAAATAAAAAATTTTAAATATGCAACTTTAAAGAATGTTTAGTTTTTATTATAAAACAAAAAAAAATTTAGCAAAAATATCAATATTCAAGAAGTTAAGTGAACAAAAACAAACATACACCAAATTCTGACCTCACAGCTTATTTCGTGCAATACATTTTTTTTTAGAAAATTAATAATTTTTGGCATAAAAAAGTGAATTTTAGTATTTAGTGGGATAGTCCTTTTGTTTAATTACTGCCTCCAACCTTGAACGCATTGAAATAACTAATTTTTGAGTATATTCCATTGACATTTTTTGCCATTCCAATTTTAAAGCAGCTTTCATACTTTCCTTGCTATAAATGTTATGTTTTCTTATGTTAGTTTCCAGAATATGCCATAAATTTGCTATGACACTAAAGTCAGGTGATTGTGGAGGTGTTTGGATGATGTGTGGATAATTCCCAACAAGCCAAGTCTGCACAAGACCCGACTTGTGCTTCAGATCGTTATCCTGGTAAAAACAGAAATTGTTAATTATGCCTAAATATTCGGCACTTTTATGCAAATTTTGCTTTAAAATATTAAGATGCACTTCTTTATCCATTGTTGATTCTATAAATTGTAGATTACCTACTCCTGCCGCTGATTTACACCCCAATACTATCACATGCTTGTACGAAATAAGCTGTGAGCCACTGTATATATATATATAACCTTACATGGAAATATTAGTTATAAGGTAATTTGTTTCCCTCTAAACACACAATGATAATTACTTAAATTATTATTTCTTATAAACGTAACGAGGTATTATCTAAAGTGATAAAAAGACTCACTTTAAAGTGATATTAAAAACTTACTAATTTACTAATTTACAAATCTGTCCAGTACTAGTACTATTACTGATAAATAGTAGTTATATAATAATAGATGAGGTCTACTTGGAAAATGATAAAATAAACTTTTATTGTTTGGTGATATTGTAATAATAATTCTTAACGTTATAACAAATATTTTGCTATTATTTGCTATTAGAAACCATAGAAAAGGTATATTGTCTCTTCTATTTACATATAATATTTACATATAACAGTGCTATTAAATATCACTATTTTAATTGATAAAATTATGGCTCAATATATAAGACTACCATTACTTAACATACCTATGTGGCATGATACGGTGATTTTAATAATTTCTTTTTTGTGGTGTATTTTGATGTGCGTGTAAGTCATTTAGAACAAAAGTCTCTACAATAGATATGTTAAATATATGAAATGAGAAGGCATTTTTAAATTGATTTCGGCTTAACGTGCTTAATGTAAAAACTCTGCGGAAACTTTTCTTTTTTAATGGACTAAAGACGTTAAACTTTGACATTTCGTTTTGAACACATTTTTCTAATTTAAATTTAGATAAACATATATTGGAATTGTGATCTATTAGAGTTAAAATAACTACACCCAAAGTTATTTTTGGGTATATAGTTAATAATTGACATTGTATTTGTATTTTGTAAGCGTTTAATAATCCTGTATACTTTACGGTTAAACACGTTCTCGGACATGTTTATGAAGACTTTAGCACTAACAATTGTATAAGCTTCAACGTATTTAACAACAAGTTTGAGAATTTAAGCCTGCTCTACGGAGTTAAACCGGTTTAAAATGTCTGTTAGAAACTACTATTACTCTTGAAATTGTATGTTAGTAATTGGATCTCTTATGTGCTTGATCATTGCGATGCTTTAATGCTGCATTCCGACTTATAGTATTTGCTATACTCGTAATGATGTGTAATGCAAACATAATATTTTCAAATAACGTAGCGATGTTATAAATCCAGATAATATAGTAACAGTACAAACCGCTGATATTTCTAATTACAACAAACTTTATAAAGAGTACTCTCAAATGTTTTCACTAGATATTTCTTCAGTACATGAACTCCTCGATTAACTTTGCATCAGTAGTATTACAAGGTAAGAGCTTCAAAGAATAAAACTTCACACGGGATTAAGAATAACTTAAGGATGATCTTACAGTTATTATTACTATGAAAACCGTCACAACAGCAATAGGCTTGGCTTGCTTATAATACTACCCTCGTACATGTATAACATCTGTTAAAAAGTGACAAGTTAACATAATTTTTTAATGGTGGACTGTTGTTTATTGGCGCAGTCCGTTGTTTGTTTTATTTCCTGAAGTGAAAAGTAATAAATTAAAAAAGGAATTTATTTGTTGCTTCAAATAAGCAGCCTGTGGTCGTCATGACCGCCACTTTTTAAATATGGTTTTCATTCACTTGTTATTGCAATTTATTATTCATTTGTAGTGCTTTCAACATTTCTTTCTATTTTTGTTTCCATTTTCACATTTCTTTTTTCCATTTTGTTTTTTTTTTGTATTTTTTTTCTTTTTTTCTTTCTGTTATCCTTGAAGACATTTAGCAACTGCAGATAGTATAAATAATTTATGCATAAAGTTTTTCCTACTTTACTGTGTGTTTTATTTCGTCTAATTTTTTTTAATTCATTTTTTATGGAATCTTTTATGCGTCCATATTCTTACAAAAGTTTTTTTACATCTTTTTTATACACAATAAAAATATGATTTGTTTATCCTTTGGATGACTCATAACCGAACAATTGTGATATAGTTAGGGAAATTAATGGAATTTGGACTATTTTAATATAAAGGAAGGAATGTGACGGTTTTTATATTTATTTTTATGACAGAATTTATTGTTTTATTTTATTATGCATTTTTTGGTTTACCAAGCGGTATATATTTTAAACTTTGAACATATAAAATACGGTTCAGAAATAGGTTTAGTCCAAAACTTTAAAGGACCCTACATGAGATGATCCTTGACGAGGAAATCAAAACATTTGTGGTAATAATAAAGGAAGAAGAACACATTTACCTATTGGTAAAACAGGACCAAATAAAAGTGTGTCAATTTATTACATTAGGATAGATTAAAAATTTTTCAACATTCAATTTACTCTTTATTCGTATTGCATATAAAAAGCCACACAAATAGTTTTTATTTTATATATTCTAAACGTTGAAGGTTAGATACTCAGCTATAAAGAACAAATACAACAACTACAAATACAACTAATGTAACACATAAAATGAGAACCAACTTTTAGAAATAACTATTGAAATGTAATACCCAACCATAATGACAAGAACTATAGCAATAAATCCAGTTATTAGATAATACTAAATCCAGTAATAACTATATACAACACTATACTATAATATATAAATACAGCTACTCTAATAATGTGACCTATGAAACTAGAACTAACTTTTATAGATAACTAGTAAAATGCGATACCTAACTATAATTACAGTAATTATAGCAATATATATAAATCCAGATATTAGATGATAAATCCAGTAATAATTATATACAATGCTATTATTAAATACAATAAGTGATTTTTGTACCGGCATTAAAATTTCAATTTATAAAAAATATAAAAAGGTGATATGAATGTGTATATATATCCTAATTAAGAACTACTATTTATTAGATAAATCAGGTGTTTGGTATGTTCAGAACTATATTAATTAAGTAACTTTTCAAATTTTTAATTTCCATTTATAATTTACTCAAATTAATACTCCTATTATGTGAAAAATTTCACTTGTGCTTGTTTATTTAAAATCCCTTAGACCTATTCAAAAAACACAGTTCTGCTATATTATTTGATCGCATAAATGGTATAATACGTTACGCTATCGCTATAACATAACACTTCCAAGTGATTTATATTGATTTAAAAAAAAAAAATGTCTTTAGTTCTGACATTTTTGATGACATTGTCTTCTAGACTATCCGCAAGTCATAACGCAAATTAGAATGCAAACTATATAATCAATATATCACATCTAACTATTTATAGATAGACATAAAAGTAAGAAAGAATAGCCATTCTAAGAATATACATATTATTTGATTGTAGACATCGTGCAAGACATGTACGCATTCAGTCTTTAAGATATGTACCCATGATGTTTTCGATGTTCATATGTATAAAAATCTCTTCAAAGTATGCTTCACTTTTAAATTAATCAATTTTTAAGTAAATTTCTTCGTTTTAAAAATAACAACAAAGGCGAAGGCAGTATTGTAACCGTTATTTAGAATATCTACGCAGTATAGATGCGAATATTTAATTCTTTTTTAGTACAAAAGATCTTAAGATCGCACATTAGCAGTCTAGAATCATGTTGTTTTAAATTTTATTTTAGTACTAAAATAATTATATATATTAAAGTTATAGTTATAAAATATTGTAACCTTACAAATAATGTTAACAAGGTATATTGCTCATTGTGATACATAATGATACATCATAGAATGAAACATAATATTTTAATGAAGTTATAGGAAACTCTATTCTGAACCAGAATATATTAGATATAAGTAAAAGTAAATATGAAATAAATAAAAGCTATAATAACGAAATATACCATTACTACATATTTCATCATAGTTAGGATTGATCAAAGACATTCATATGCAATCTCAATATGAGAGTACTGATTTCACATAGCTACTAATTCTTATGGTAAACTTCAATTTATAAAGAAATTTTAATGACTTTTATTTATAAAACTCTTACAGAAATTTGGAAATCAGTATTCATATGAATTGATGGTCTTTATTCAATATTGAATGGGTGACGCATGCCGCTTTCAGAGCTCGAATGATTGGAGTTACTAAATTATTTGGTCGTTGCACTACAGCTGTTGGCGTGACTTTTGGTTTATTTTAAAGAATAAAAAAATCAAGAGTTCAAAAATTACCAAAAATTCAAGAGTTACACACTAAGTCATTAGAAATGCTTGTGAATTATTATATTAAAAAACAGCTGTTCTTAAGTTTTTAAGCGCACCCAAAACTTTGAAAATTACCCCTAATTTCAATGGTAAATTATTTTCAAAGACAACTTGTATTAATAAGTCGTATATAGGAAACTCCAATGTAAAGTGCAAGCGAATAAAACTTCAAATTAAAAAGTCGTTTAGTGTACTGTGTGCTACATTAACACGGTAATAACAACATTAAAGGATAATAAAAATGTCAAAGTTTTCCTAATTTATTTTGCACATGCATTACTAAAATATTGACTAGCTTATCCCTTAAGTAACTCCATGAATCATCAAACCTCAATACTTTCACCTTCCAAACAAAAATTTAGTGAATGTGTTTCCATAAACCCCAGTTTCAAGCCGAACAGGGAAGGAAAGCGGAGTCAAACACTAGTAGAAATTCAGTGAGAAGTAACGAACCGACAATGTGTAATACACGAGCCATGAGACCAAACTACCAATTAGTGGAGGGTGGTAGATATATGTATGTGCTAGGAGCGCTTGAGATACACATCCTGTGTTCATGTGTTTTTAGATATTTATTTGAACTTTGACCTGCTGCATATCCAATGCGAAACCCAAGAGCACACAGAGTATTGCTTCCGCACAAAACTGCCTCATAATTTTTTTTTTTTTTTTTTTGAAATTATCAACTGAAACTCTGCAAAAATCTCAAAGTTGCTCCGTTTTACTTAATGTTCTATGAGGGAAATGTTGAAAAGTTTCTGAATCATTGCTAGACATATGGTAAAATTTGAACTACAACAACAAATACGGGAACATTACTTTGAAGGGCAGAATTATTGATTTTTGAAACTCAGACATTTGCAGCAAAGCCCAGCGGTACAGTTAAAGCCTTGCATCCCTTCTTTATGCAAATAAAATATGTTTGTATTTGAGTTTCGAAGTGGAAGTTTAAATTTAAGTTAAAATTTTGGGTTTATCATTCGATTGCTAATATAAATAAAGAGCTTGGTTTCGAAAAATAAATAAAACTAGATGGACTGAAGCGATATACAAGTATTAGATAAGTACCGAAATGTGTTACAAAACATACAAAATAATTTAGTTAAACTGTTTATTCAATTTTATGTAATGTGATTTAAATATCAAATTATATATTAACTTTTAAACAACAACAACTTTGGATTTAAACAAGGTTAAAATACTGTGTGGAGCTAATAGAGCTATGTGGAACTAACTTAACTATGTAGAACTAGAATGCAGTGTAGAACTAGAACAGTTTTGCGAAGCAATTATAAGAAACTATTACAGCTATGTGGAACTAACTCAATTATGTAGAAATAGAAGAGCGTTGTGAAACTATTACAGCTATGTGGAACTAATATACCTATCTCGAACGAATTTATCAATGTGGAACTAACAACACTATGTGGCACAACTCAAAACAACTAAAATCCTAAATACCATAATACCATAATTTCAGTAATAAAATATTTTCAAAATAAATTAATAAGTATCTTTCGTAATACATATAGTAACAATATCAGTCTTAAGTTGTCTGATATTTATTTTATAGTTATTATTTTAATTATTAATCAAATAATTGAATAATTAATCATCGTTAGATGAGTTGAAATAGTTGAATAGCTTAACAGTAGTATATAGAAATTCTCGGAAACTTCCTAAACTAAAAAATACTACGTAAATTTTTTTTTTTTGAAATATTAACATTACTGGCTCCCTGATTCATAGCTTATTCTTATTATATTATGATTATCACTTTACCGATTAGACAGGTAACAAGTTAGCATACTAGATTATAACAAACTTCTAACTGTTTTGCAAAAAAATACAATTTTGGCATATCTATTGAGTTTTTTAAAATCTCATTCTTCAGAGAGTTCTTATATTTATAGGAAGAGACATAATATGCATGTATCCGTATAAGAAACATGGTAATGTCTTTCTCATGCAGTCTATAAAGTTGGTTATGGAGACATACGAGCTTGGTATGCCAAATGATTTCCAGAACAGACAAATTTTCTTGAGAATAGTTCTTTACTATTTCAAGTATCTAATGTGATAAATTATCAAATCCATATAAAATATTTTCTCCTTTTTTACCTGTCACAAATTCTCTTAGAAACTAATCCAGGATATTTTGAAATCGTTTAAAACTCTTGTTAAATAATTGCACCTTTCTGCTTTTAATGACATTTTCCGCGTACGTGAAAATATCACCATACAGTAAAAGAGTTTGTTAAGTTAAAATTGCACGTCTAAGTACCGGTAATATATCACATGCTTGAGTTTTATTGAAAAGTATCTCTACGTTGTCACGCAGCTTACTCCGGCAAAGACGAGACATGTGCGATTAAATAAAAATTGCAAAAACAACTTTAAACAAAGACATTCTTCTGTTAGAAGTGATACATGTACGAGAATGTATGCATTAATAGCCGCACCACTCTAGCGGAGTAGTTGGCCCATCCAACCACTCGCAGACTTACAGCGAAAAGTGGTTTTGCAATTTAGATGTGTGGTTAGTAACCTTGTAAGAGTCATAAGAACACTTACAACAAATTAAAGCATAGCGAAGCCTACAACGGCAACAAACCTGGCACGATAACGGCAACTTAACCAGCTTCAGTTTTTAATAATCAGACATAGCCATTCATTCATAAGTGGGGTATATGCACATGAGATTCGTACATATCGCTATATGAAACCATCATCAACTCAATGATTCGGTATTGAATGCTCTATACTCTATACTCGATTGCACTGTACACCACCCCGTCAAAGATTTATTTAACCTCACAAAGCGCACCTGAATGAGTCATACTATTCATACTAGCGGAGTAACTTTGCAATATATTTGCTTAGTGTTCAGCTGGAGTTCATTGTTAAACATGCAACCCTTAGAAATACTACGAATACTGTCATCAAACCACCCCTGTGAGGCGCTCGGTGCAAACTTATTTAATAATAAATAAAGAAAACAGAAAGTGAAGCAGCAACGGCACAGTGGAACAGTAATAGGAAAATGTTATTCTGCATTTTTCGTTCACTGCCACATGGGGTTGCAAGCAGGTCTCTTGCATAGAACGTGCCACCACGACTACTTTCGTTCCTACTTCAATGGAATCATCGGTGGAAAATCATGCACAAAGCGTTGGAAAAACCACCCCTGTCGGCTGGGAAGCAGCGCTTGTAATGTCAATACCAAAACGTGCGAGTATTTGCTCGAATTGAACGCGGTTAGACATGCAATATTATAAGAAGAATACAAATGTAAACTAAATAAATATGTGGCATGCAGCTAACAAATGTTGCTGTGGTGTGGTTGCATGCCAAATGTTGCTGCAACATATCCCATAATCAATGTACTTACTCCGAACATAATGAAATTGTTTCTATTTCAGTTTTAACTCCACTTTCTGCTTGTGTACTTAGCACTTCTGCTTGTATTAGCGATTAAACGCTGCCTTGGCTAAAACTTTTAAGTCCAGTGTCCTTTATTCAAACACACTGGACTACAGTTCAACGAAATTTTCATACAAGCCAATAAAGCCAGACACAACCGTCTCGACCATATGACGCCGTTTGTGCATTTACATTAATATGGCAAATAA